>NC_134780.1:5375196-5407696 GCF_046742065.1 Oratosquilla oratoria | reverse complement strand
ATGCCTAGACACTAAACTAGAAATTGCCTAGACACTAGACTAGAAATTGCCTAGGCACTATATATACACGAAATTGCCTAGGCACTATCTACATTAGACATTGCCTAGACACCATCTAGACGTGGCCAGGCCTACACAGTGACAGTTGGCAACCAAGAATAAAAAGAGGCCTGATGCTTGTAACCGGGACTTCATCAAGAATCACCAAAAAAATTGCAAAGCGTGAATCGAGCTGTGCCTTCACTGCGTCTGATCTCCAGCAGTGTGGCGGGACAGAGGTATATGTATGTTCGCATGTACGTACGTATGTATGGATGTGTGTCTGTGTATGAATGTGTGTACGTATGTATGAGTGTGAGTGCACAGTATGTACAGTATGTGAGTTCGTATGTATGTGCTTGACTGTATGTATCCATGTATGAATTTGTGTGTATCTGTACGTGTGTATGTATGAATGTATGTGTATATGTATGTATGAACGTATATGTGTACGCATGTATATGTGGGTGTGTCTGTATGTATTATGTATGTACGTGTTATGTATATACGTATGTATGTATGTATATATGTATGCGAGTCGACCTCCGTTCTTAGCTAGTTAAGACAATTTTTCAAAAATGAAATTGAGCGAAAAATTCCAAGGGATAGATAATTAATTTCTCGTACATCACCTTATCACCTCAGATAACAGTCGGGAGAGAACGAGAGAGAGAGAGAGAGAGAGAGAGAGAGAGAGAGAGAGAGAGAGAGAGAGAGAGAGAGAGAGAGAGAGAGAGAGAGAGAGAGAGAGAGAGAGAGAGAGGACATGCACTCTAGAGCAACGTACACTATTTCTTTTACTTGCTGTCAAATGATCTTATTCTTTAATTCAACACAAATTCATGCTGTGTACACACACACACACACACACACACACACACACACACACACACACACCTACACACACACACACACACACACACACACACACACACACACATACGCAGTGGTCAGAACTCCCGACCGCCACTACGGCGGTCCGGGTTCGAATCCCGTCCAGGGCTGAAATAATTTTAGTATAGCTGCGCTGCGAGTCGATACTCCAACTCTCGTGGGCGGGGAGTTTGTGTGTGTGTGTGTGTGTGTGTGTGTGTGTGTGTGTGTGTGTGTGTGTGTGTGTGTGTGTGTGTGTGTGTGTGTGTGTGTGTGTGTGTGTGTAAGATCACAGCATTACCCATAGTTCGGTCATATATAAGCTCTGAGCTCTCTTTCGGGAGGGAAATAGCTGTCGATCACGAGTCCAACACGTGATCCAAACCCATGGTGAATCACACACACACAGGACTTTATATATATATATATATATATATATATATATATATATATATATATAACACACACACACACATAATATATATATATATATATATATATATATATATATATATATATATCAACCACAATACAATTTAATTCTAAGCCATTAACATCGAGAGGCCAACATGCAGAAATTGAAACGTGGTACGGCCAAGAACTCGAACCTGGACTAGCATGTGACAAGTGTTAGTGACTTAGCCGACTGCACCATCAAGATATATATATATATATATATATATATATATATATATATACATATATATATATATATATAAGGGATCTGGAGCGTGGGGTAAACTACACAGGGTTGGTAGCGATAGAGTGGAAGTTTCGAGTGGCAGGCCTGGTTGATACTACTTAGCCCAATCATCATCCTCATCTAGCACAACAATGAGAAGGTTGAGCATACAGGAGTGTTATTGTCATAAGTGCTTTCCAGGAAAACTGGCAAAGGTAAATAACAGTGCTAAGAATTAATAATAACAATAATGATATTAATACGTCTCAGTAAAATCCCAGAACCATTTAAATACGGATATTTAACGTGAAACTTGTTTGTGCAATAGCGTAACTTCAGCCAACCTAACCTAACGTAACTATTCCATTGTTTAGAATAATAGATCTTCCAAATGAGGAATAAGTAAATTAATAGATAAGTAAATAAAATTAAAAATGCGAATAATGCTGAACTGAATCTACATCTCAACTATTGTCTACTTCAACTATTGATTTATCCTTGAACGGCCTCTCATTTGTTATTATATTCAGGTATTATGCAGTTTAATACTATACTAATATACTAAATTTACAACGTATTACTGTAATTTTTCAATTTAATTTAAATTGCTAATACTATAATGCTATATTATATACTTTTGTAATTGAATTAATATAAATTGATTGATAAATAAAATTTATCTAAATTGAATTTGAACTGATGATGTAACTATGTGAGTCGTTTTATATGTTAATCCCGAACATTAACTTGTTGAATCGTGTCATATCCTAAATATCACACGATTTTTATAATCGTTTTACCAGGATGTGACGTCACGGCTTGTCGAAAGAGTACACTATAACGACGATTTGCTATTTGGAACCATTTTGATCATAATTCTCGCCACAATCTCACTCTCCAAAACGGGGTCAAAACACATTGGCATTTACTGAAATTAACTTTGCACGATTGAATTTTATGTATATTTTTAACATTTCGAAATACAATTCTATTAATCTCAGCATCTGAAGATTTTTTTAAATGGAATTTTTTCATTTTTTTTTCTATACGTTTATTAATATATTTCTCTAAATATTCTAATATTGAAGATGAACATACAGATTCTAGGCCACATGTATTACTAATTCATGTTGTTTACACTGTGTGTATGTATATATATATATATATATATATATATATATATATATATATATATATATATATATATATATATATATACACACACACACACAAAATAGTCACTCCTAAGAAAACGTAATTTATTGAAACCCATTCCCTGTACAATCTCGTATGACGCGTATTTTGTTATTCAATACAGTACACACTAGATACCAAGTATGGAATTAACTACATGTTATCAAAAGTGCGTGACTCTGGTACATAAGGAGTCACTCCACTGATGCCTATCCTGGTCTCTCTTGAAGAAGACTTCTGTTCAAGGAAGGTCGAGGTTCTAAAGAGTGAAGAAGACTTGAATTTCTTTAGACATGACAAGACATCACCGTGATACTCTGGCATGGGTGCCTGATCACAAAATTCCTCGGAGTTCTTATACCAAAGAAGAATGGGAAACTCGAAATTGGTTTAGAAACTGAGGCTCGTTATGAACAATAAAACGTCTAAAAACGTGGAAAAGATTGTTAAGTGTGTAAAGGCGCTACCTATTAATACTTCAGAAAGGCTAAATGGTTTCGTAGATTTATTCTTTGAAATGTCACTTCTTGATCAAAGATTCTCGTTACCCTGCAACCAGATGTGGAAAAAAAAGGCAAAGGTGAACTGACGTTTAGAAGTTTTATCATTAGAAAGTGCCAGAAAGAGTTTGAAAACAATACTATGGAAGAACTGAGGAAAGAAGAGAGAGTAAAGGACAGAGAATTATAGCGACAGTCAAAAGAAATTCGAATTTCTTGTAAAACTGGAGTATGATGAAAAGAAGCTCAGGAGAGGGTCATCAAACAACATAAGACTGATATGTGCATTTTATAATATGAAGATGATGACATCACATATGATGATAATTGTCAGAACTCTCCTTAGCAAAATAGATGAGGTTTTTTACAATGATTATGTGTGCTTTTGACCAACGCAGAAAACCAGCTTGAAACTTTTTTTTATTGTCTGTAATCATTACTGAAAAGTTCATGAGTGACAGGGATGTGAAGTTTCTTTTTAATATGTTACAAATGAGATATTCACAAACTAATCAGCTTTCTCAATGCAGAATTCCTTCAGCCCTTGGAACTCACAAATGTCCTGCGAAAAACACGAGTCAAGATTCACACCAGCATTATCGTCAAGTCCTTATGTACATGTTTATTTAACAAATTTCTAGTGTAATATTTGCACAATTTTCTACATGTATGCCAATATTAAAGAAATACTTCAGTGATTAAAAAGAGAAGGACCAATAAGTCACAACTGAAATGCCTATATTACAATTGATGGGCCACTATTTAAGCTTCTATATCTAAACTCCACTACTGGCATATAAAAACACATATTGTCAGTAACAGAAACTCAGAAAATATTATGTTAAGTACAATAAACAACATACCCTTAGTATGTTGATAATGGGTATTTACTGAAAGAACATGATAAATTTACACACACACACATATATATTAACCTGGAGTGTAATCTAATGCATTACAATAATACTGAATATATATTCACTCAATAGATTTTAAGCATTTATTACAATGCCACCACAGTACATGTTCTTTTGATTTCCATTTGTTTGTGCCAAGGTGACTCAATAAATGTACTTATTTGTTATTGTATACCATCTAGTGGCCAAGCAATGTGTCCACTCACATTATACAAAACAAATGTCACTTTTTCCAGTACTAATTCATATATATGTTAAAAGAATTAAAAGTTTTATACAAACTAATATTCTTGGTAGACCAAGCCTAACTGATTTCTCAATCAAGGACACTGAACAAAATTTGTTTACATAATATAATAATAAAATCAATAAAACAAAGTAAACAGATAAATTAATGAATTAAAAAAATGAATAATTATGAAAAAATAATCTATAGAAAAAAGTAAAATAAATCCACATATAGATATAAATGTACGAATACATGCAAAATAAGAATATACTGAGGTCTAGCAACCCAAAGAGCGAAGAGATAGAACTGCTTCCTCAATAATTAACTAATTTGAACTAATTGCACAACCTCAACAAATCAGATTAAGCTAATGATGGCGTTGGAAGGCCATTGCCTTTTAGATTTGTTAAAATTAGGAAGATCTTCGATCAGGCAGGATTCAAAAAAATTTCTTCTTTAGTTGCAATGCGATTTATAAATTATGTCAGCCTTGTCCCAGTCCATGCGGTGATTTCTTTCAGTATGGGTGAAGATAGCCGAATTAAACTGGGCGTACTTAATAGGCCATTTCCCGAAGCCATTATCAGCTTGCTCGTGATAAACTTGTACGTAAAGTAACCCAGACCTGAAGTCACCCCTTAACGCAATCTGGGCCACGTGTTAGTATGCTTACCTCCCCACGCCCCCAATGTATCTCCTGCCTGGTATACAAGCCCGTCAACCCATATGTATAACCCCGCTATCCCTCCTGAGCTACGGTATCACGCAATAAATATCCCTTAGAATCGCCCGGTGGCAATAGCCTTCTTTCATACACAACTATCTTTTCATTTTCATACAGACATCTCTTCCCCTCCTACAACTACCGAGCGGGTGGTGTCTTCTAGGTAGTCTATAGTCCACGCTGAAGAGGATCAGACACAGTAATCGTAATATCCGTATCTTCGTACAGTATTCTTTTCTCCGTCAGTGGAATCTACAGTTCTTTATAAATTACAAAAGTTACATGAGATTACAGCAGGATTACACACTTTGCACTGCTTGCCGATAAGCTACTCTGTCCGTCGGCGGGGGAATCTGCCACTGTTGGGCAATTAAAAGTTCGCAAATTGACCGCAACAACAACCAGATCCAAAGATAAAATGACGTTGATATTGGCCAATTTCCGCCTCTCTCGCCGCGAATGAGAATCGAACAACAAAATTTAGTCGCAATATTTTGTCCGCGCGGTTCGTGTTGCAGGAAATGAACTGATGCGCAGCGCAATGCTATTTCGGGGGAATATCCCCCCTCTCTATCTCTCTCTCACTGCCAAGCTTAACCAAGCCAAGAATGTAGTTGAAAAAATATACTGTATGCAGACCCCACAGCAAACACTTCCAGCTCCATCCAGACCCCACACTAAAGACTTCCAGCTACTTCCAGACCCCACACCAAAGACTTCCAGCTACTTCCAGACCCCACACCAAAGACTTCCAGTTCTTTCCAGACCCCACGATAAAGACTTCCAGCTCCTTCCAGACCCCACACCAAAGACTTCCAGCATCTTCCATACCCCACACCAAAGACTTCCAGCTCCTTCCAGACCCCACACCAAAGACTTTCAGCTCCTTCCATACTCCACACCAAAGACTTCCAGCTCCTTCAGGACCCCACACCGTACTTCCAGCTACTGGAAGAGGCCCCACACCAGACTTTCAGCTCATTTCAAACTCCACACCAAAGGCTTCCAGTTGAAATGCCAAAAAAGAAAAAGAAAAAAAAAAGAATCCATAGTAGGTTTCATCAATGACATCAAAATCTGCATTATTAAAAAAAAAAAAAAAAAATTAAACTCGTATATTATGTCATCACTTAAGTTGTCTTCTTTTTTCCTTGTTTAATCGTCTAAACACTGATTCCCCCTACTCTTTCTAGGCATATACTGTACATACATGTAACAAACATATGCATAAAATCGAAATATATTAAATAACCAGGTCAGTCAACACACACCCATACACACACACGTACGTTACCGAGTGCAGCACAGCGTGGAGGTCAAAAAGGAACCATTTGCTTTCCCAACATCAGCTCCCGTGGTACACATATTGTCTATTTCATCGAGTCTGCATTATATATAAATATATATACATATTTATATATATATATATATATGTATATATATATTCATATATATACATATGCATATATATACATATATATATATATACATACATACATATATATATATATATATATATATATATATATATATATGTAGTATAGAGATGAATGGAAGGTGGCAAGGGGACGGAGGATAAGGCATGAGTGATATATTGCTCAGAGAGACTACAGACTAACAGATTTTATGGATAATATATAGCCCAGTACTGGCACATCTTGCCGGCCGTCTGAAAAGTTAGACCATACACAAATAAACCTATTCACATTTTCTTTAACAAATTATAATATCATCAAGGATATCTTCATCCTAGCTAGGCTTCTTGGGTGACCAGGTTGCAGTGGGGAAAAAAAATCCACACATCAATGTTATCACATAAACATTATCACCTTTTAACAAATGTCTAATATTCTACATTCCCGGTGTCATCAATCAGAACTTCTCATAATCAGTCACAGCCGACAACCAACAATCGTGCCATCACTGGCCAAAGACAAAAGCTATCACCCAAACACGTGGGTGATGGGTGTGGTGCTAATGAGGGGGAGAGGGAGGGAGAGGGGGAAAGGGGGAGGGGTAGTGCTAATGAGTATATGGGGGAAAGGGGTGAGACAAGATTAAAAGAGGGGAGATGATAAAGGTGGGGGAGAAAGGCAGACGATGTGGGAAGGTGGGGGGAAGAAGAGGGGGGTAAAACAGGAGCAGTTGAGGGTAGGGGGGGAAGGAAAGCAGGTGATGAGGGAAGGGGGGAAAGAGGAGGAGGGGTAGTTAGTGAGGGGGGAGATAGGGAGTAAGGAGGATGGAGAAGAAGAAGACTGAGGTGGGAGGAGGGGAAGGGAAAGTGGGAGAAGAGAGCAGAACGAGGGGAAGGAGAGGAACTGAAGAGAAGAGAGAAAGGAAGAGAGAGGGGCAGGGAAGGAGAGGACAGCGAGAAAGGAAGAGAGGTGGGGGGGAAGGAGAATAGACCGAGGGAGAGGACAGAAAGAGGAGTTAAGGAGGGGAAGCGAGGGGGAAAGGAGAAGAGAGAGGAAGGAGGGGAAAGGAAGAGAGATGAAGAGAGGTTGGGGAAGGAGAGGAAGAGAGGTGGGAAGAAAGAGATGAAGAGAGACTGGGGAAAGAGAGGAGAGAGGAGGCGAAGGGGTTAAGGAGATGAACAGGGGGGGAGGAGAGGAGAGAGGGAGCGAGGGGGAGAGGAAAAAGAGAAATAAGCGAGTCGATCCACAAATTAAGATTTTTTTTTTTTTTTTTTTTTTTACAGATGGTGACGATTCACAGGCGGATCGCCATTACACCTGGGGAGGAGGGGGGAGGGGGACGCTACCGGCGCCAATTGAAACAAGACTAAAGTGGAGCGAAGCAAACCGATGCGATGCGAAGCGAGGCAATGCAAGGCAATCCAAAGCGATGCGAAGCGAGGCAATGCAAAGCGATGCGAAGCGAGGCAATGCAAAGCGATGCGAAGCAAACTGAAGCGATGCGAGGCGTTGCAAAGCAAGGCAAACTGATGTGAAGCGATACAAGGCGATGTGAAGCGAACCGATCCAATGCCAGGCGAGGCTGAGCTATGCGAAGCGATACGAGGCGAGGCTAAGCTATGCGAAGCCAGGTAATGCTAGGCAAAGCGAAGCGAGATCGAATGAAGACTCTTGGCCTTCCTCAGGTTCGCCTTGTGTGTGTGTGTGTGTGTGTGTGTGTGTGTGTGTGTGTGTGTGTGTGTGTGTGTGTGTGTGTGTGTGTGTGTGTGTGTGCGTTAAACAAAGTTGAAATGAGAGTTGAAAGGAAAGAATGGGGAGAGAGGGAGGGAGGGAGGGAGAGAGAGAGAGAGAGAGAGAGAGAGAGAGAGAGAGAGAGAGAGAGAGAGAGAGAGAGAGAGAGAGAGAGAGAGAGAGGGCACGTGGAGGATTAAAATAAGAGTGGAGGAGGAGGAGGAATGAGAGGGAGAGGGGGATGGAAAGACTACCATGAGACCAATTGGTCCGTTGGAGACAAAGATGGTGGAAGAATTACAAATATCTTGGGAAAAGGTGGGGGGAGGGGGGAATAAACTGGTAAAGGGAAGAGGAAGGGGGAGGTAAAAGGGAGAGTCAGGAGGGGAAAGGGGGAGGAGATGAAAGAGGGGATGGGAGAAGAGGTAAAGGGGGGAGGGAAGAGGAAAGAGGGGAGGAGAAGAGGAAAGAGGGGAGACGGGGGATGAAAGAGGGGAATCATGAAAGGGAAAAGGGGAGAGGAAATAGGGGGGGGAAATCAAGAGGGGGAAATAGAGCAGAAGAAAATATAATCTTCAGGAGTGAGGCTCTCTCTCTCTCTCTCTCTCTCTCTCTCTCTCTCTCTCTCTCTCTCTCTCTCTCTCTCTCTCTCTCTCTCTAGGTCCATCTAATCTATGCATCATCCTAAATCTTCTTCCCCGATATCCGAACACAAAGAACATGAGTCTTTTTTTTCCAGAAGAATGTTCCAGATTCTCAACCACGTGGGAGACCCTTCCAGCTCCAAGCAATGAGCTTACCACTCTTAGCAACAGCCCATCACAACCTCTACCATGGATGGGAGGTGTGTGTGTGTGTGTGTGTGTGTGTGTGTGTGTGTGTGTGTGTGTGTGTGTGTGTGTATTCACTTGGTCTTTGGATCACGTGTTGGACTCGTGATCGACAGCTATTTCCCTCCTGTAAGAGAGCTCAGAGCTCGTAGGTCCGATCTATGGGTAATGCTATGACCTTGCACACACACACACACACCCAACTCCCCGCCCACGAGAGTCAGAGTAACGACCCGAAGCGCAGCGGTACCGAAATAATTTCGGCCCTGGGCAGGATTCGAACCAAGAACTGCGAGCCACTATGGTGGCAGTTCAGCGCTCTACCAACTACACCACCGATTGTGTGTGTGTGTGTGTGTGTGTGTGTGTGTGTGGAAGGAGGGGGCATTAGCAACCACCACCCTCCCCCCAGAAGAGGAAGTTCCTGTCGTCGCTAGAGGGGGGGAAGGGGGGAAGGGGGGGAAGAGGGGTGTCAATGTAGTCAATTGCATTAGGGGGATCAAGCCAGGGGGATGGGTGGGGGGACTGCTGTGCTCGTGTCCTCTGGCATTCCCGAACTCAGACTTCGATTCTCCACACCAACACACACACACACACACACACACACACACACACACACACACACACACACACACACACACACACACACACGCACACACACACTTTTTTTTTCATTTGAACCCTCTGGTCTCGGAGAGCCTTCGGTTGCCCCCCCCTCCCCCCCATGTCCAGTTGGTACTTCTGTTCCTCCTCCTTATCCTCCACACGCTCTAGTTCCTCCTCCTCCTCCTCCTCCTACTCTTCTTCTTCCCCACACTCTTGTTCCTCCTCCTCTTCCTCCTCTTCTTCATTCTCCCCACACTCTAGTTCCTCCTCCTCCTCCCCATGCCCTCTTCCTCTTTTCCTTCTTCTTCTTCCTTCTTTTCTCCCTCCTCCTCACGCTTCAGTTCTTTTTCCTGACCCTCCTCTTCTTCCTGACCCTCCTCTTCTTCCTCTTCACCCAATTCCTCTTCTTACTCCTCACCCAATTCCTCTTCTTCCTCCTTTTTCTCCTCTTCCTCTTATATCTCTCTAACACATCCCAGTTCCTCCTCTTCCTCCTCGTCCTCCTCCCCCTCCTCCTCCTCCTTCAGTGTCAACACAGGGTTATCCATCTTCTTCGACATCGACTGACGCTCTCTTTGCTGCGGAGGCGGTCGGGGGTCGAACCCCCACCTCTCCCCCGGAATTCGAACACATTACATACTCGGGGCCTCTCGACGAAATCCGGTGATGGTGAAAGTAATGGTGGTGGTAAAATGACGAAATTGTTTTTTGAAATGATGGTGGCGGTGGTAGTCGTGATTGTGGTGACAGTAGTGGTGATGGTGGTGGTGATGGTGACAGTGGTAGTGGTGATGGAGGTGGTAATGTTGGTGTTGGTGATGGTGATAGTAGTGGTGATAGTGGTGGTGATAGTGATAGCTGTGGTAGTGGTAGTGGTAGCAATAAAGATGTGATAGTACCTCAACAAATGACACATTCTTTTCTGCTTAGCACCAAATGATTTAATTCGACTTAAGGATGCATATATTCTTATCATTACTATTATTATTATCATTATCAATATCATTATAAATTTCATCATTAGTATTAGTATCATTAATAATATTATTATTATTATTATTAATCATTATTATTGTTATTACTTTCATTTCAGATTTCAGACGTTTCCCTTCTTCCACCCGAACCATCTCCTCCCCTTTCTCAGTTGGTGCCCCTTACACCAAGAGTTCGAATCCCGCAATCCATCACCATCTAACCACTTTCCTTCACCCCATCTGCCGCCAAGCGATTTTATTAATGTCCGTGGTAACCCATCTACAAAGGGAGGCAATTATTCTCCCCAACAGTTATCCCAAACTCCCCCCCAAAATCCCCACGTTCAAATTAATCCCCCAACACCCTCGTCCCCCCCACTCCTATACCATTAACCCTCCCAACTCCCACTTTTCCCTTCTCTCAACTCCCCCAATCCCCCTCCCCCCTTCTCCAAACCCCCCTAAACTCAAACCAACCCCCACACGTCCCCCCCTGTGTATTCCCCCAACTCCCCCATTCTCCCCCCCGCCCTCCATCTCGTCGGCAATGGAGAACCATCATCCCCTTTCAACTTCCCTATCACACATAATGAATAAGCAGACAATTACAGAGTAATTAATTCATCATAAGTGGCGTTTGATGTGAATGTGTACACAACACTGGACGGGGCTTGCGTGCATGTGTGTGTGTGCATGTGTATGTACATGCGTGTGTACAAATATATATATATATATATATATATATATATATATATATATATATATATATATATATATGTATACAACACTGAATGGGTCCCAGTGAACATATACATTTTTATCAACCACAATACACTTTAATTTTATGCCATCAACATCGAGAGTCTCAGGGAGGTCTTGATGGCGCACCGGTTAAGTCATTAACGCTTGTCACGCGCTAGCCTGGTTCGAGTCCTTGGCCGTACGTTTCCATTTCTGCATGTTGGCCTCCGCGAGTCTCTCGATGTTGATGGCTTAGAATTAAAGTGTATGTATAAATACGAGTGTATGTATATATATATATATATATATATATATATATATATATATATATATATATATATATTGTGTGTGTGTGTGTGTGTGTGTGTGTGTGTGTGTGTGTGTGTGTTATTGTTACTGGCTGGACGCTGCGAGATGGTAACCGTGGAAAGAGGTAAAAAAGGTGAAGAGACGCGATAGAGAAGTTTGCAGGAGTGACGTGACAGGTTGGCGCAGTCGTGGGATGGGATAAGCCTTTGTTCAGTAGTGGACTCGAAATTGTTAATTTGTTCCAAGAATGTTCTAGTATGGTAGTATACTATAGTATCCTAGTATGCTAGTATGGTCTAGTATACTAGTATACCACACGTGTGGCGTCGGGAGTTGGGTAAAACGGTAGATACTGGACGTCAGATGGCAATCATTACCATCCTACGGTATTAGATCATACCAGGTTTTGGCTCTTTTGAACGCTCTGTGTTGGTGAAATTGGTATCACGGTGGTTAACCAATCTGATGGACCCCGGATCGTGGCTCGCGACGGCCAGTTTGATTATTTGAAAGATTTCACAGTTTAC
Organism: Oratosquilla oratoria; assembly: GCF_046742065.1. Classification (NCBI taxonomy): domain Eukaryota; kingdom Metazoa; phylum Arthropoda; class Malacostraca; order Stomatopoda; family Squillidae; genus Oratosquilla; species Oratosquilla oratoria. The sequence continues at coordinate 5,395,405 of NC_134780.1, read as the reverse complement.
ATACACGCACACACACACACACGCACATATATACATACATATATATAGATAGATACATATATATATATATATATATATATATATATATATGTATACATATATATAAGGATATGCACGCTTACATTGACACTTGCCACACTTGCGCGATTCACAAAGGTCATATCAGCGGTCATATTCCAATCTGAACTTATCCTACACCTAAACCATTCGTCACAATCGCTCTTGATCTTCTAAAGTTACCACTTACACATACCGGAAACCAGTATCTCCTTGTCTGTGTCGACCATTTCTCACGATTCTGTATTCTTTCGCCTCTACCAGACAGAACAGCACAACACGTAGCAAAGACACTCATTGACAAAGTCATAATCCCCTTCACTACACCAAAAACTCTGCTTTCGCACAACGGGACTGAATTCAACAATGAGATTCTTTGCAAATCTGTAAATAGTTTCAAATCAAGAAATGCAACACTACTGCTTATCATCCTAGTTCAAATGGCTTAGTTGAACGCCAGAATAGAAAGATTCTCAATGTTTTACGACATCTTGCTTCTGATCTTCATCCTTCTTGGGATGAACATGTCCCCTTGATTTAAGCTTGCATAAATAGTTCCATTAACAAGTCAATATCGGAATCTCCTCATTTTGTCCTCTTTGGCTCAGACAAATGGCTCCCTTATGATCTTCTTTCAGAATTACATTTACAACTTCAATGATTAAGTAAAGGTCAAAGTAGCAGATTTCAATAATTTGTTTAAAAGAATACATACTCTTAATTTCGCTAAGGACGAAATGCTCCGCTTGCATAACAAGTCAGCAAGAGCTTGCAACCTTGAAACTGGAAACATTGTTTACACTCTTAACCACATCCCCACCTCGAAGCTCTCCCCTAAATTCTCTGGACCCTATCGTTTCATTGCACATGAATCGAAAAACAAAACTAAAGCACTCAGTTTGCACAAGCATACGGAGAGTGTCTTGGATAAAGATCACATCAAACTTGTGCCCCGCTGCCTCGACATAGAGATCGTTCCTTACCGGAACCACAATATTCCTGCAATAGAGGACCATCAACAATCCTCTCAACCAAAACCTCCAGTTCCCCTTCCCCGCTATAATCTTAGAAATCGAGTAACAAGTTCACAGAATGTATATTCTTGCCTAGGTGAATGGAAACAATATCTACTTTCCGCATGTTCATACTATTGTTCATACCATTAAGCATTATTTCCTTATATTCGTGAATATTTTAGTTGCCACCACTCTTACACCATTTTGTGAATATGTCTTCATACCCAGGTCCTGAAATGAGGCCTGGTTTGCTTTGTGTTATTCTCTCCTTTATCTCCGTAGCACCAATATCACTAGGGTCAGTGATAGTAGCGAACCGAGCCTTGTTATAGTCAACATTTGCAACACTTCGATGACTTGCGCATCTTCGTAGCTGTGTCTCCCTTCGATACTGGCGTGCACGCGTGCGCACGCACAATATGTTACAAGATGTGGTTTTGACAAAGGTTACGAATCTCCCTTGGGACTTCTGGACCAGGCTAACCGACCCTTCTTAACAACGCCCTTTGACAACAAAAGATTCTTGGCGTCTCAGGTCAAGCCTCTATCGTGAACAATAGCCCAGCTGTGTCCTCGTATCAGTCACCTGCAACCGACCGGCCGACGCTACCGACCGAAGCGACAAAACTTCTCAATATTCCTCATTAGCAACCCTTGTAAATATTTTGTACATGTACATGTTTCTGGCTACCCTCCGAGCTTCCCTGAGGGCTTGCCATGTAGGTAGTAGTTAGACCAAGAACAGAACAGAACCGATTAAAACCAAGAACTCGGCCTGAGTGTCTCTTTACCACCAATTCAAATGTAGAGAACACACATTCTACATACATATACATATATATATATATATATATATATATATATATATATACACACCGTATATATACATAAAAAGAGACATATTCTTACAAAAGCACAACTCTCAGCCCCTCCAGGCCATTTTCTTTGCCACCTCCTCGGGTGCTACTTTTCAGTATTCAAGAATGTTTATAAACTGTTTGCCTACAGCGGGCTGGCCCAGTACATTCTCTGTTCTCAACTGTAACGCGTCACCAGACCTACGGACGGTTTGCTGTCAGGTCGCCCCTTTAGGTCGACCGCCTGACCCTCATAGACTACCGTTCGAATCTTCACCATAATAAAGCCAATAAACCAACCAGAGCTTCACACACACACACACACACACACACACACACACACACACACACACACCAAAAATACCTCTTTCCCTTATAAGAGACATAGCCAGACAAGACACCCACCTATCCCACGCCCACCCAACGCCCATTTGCTTCCTTTTTAGAAAACCTCTTAGCTCCTCGTGGATGAGGGGCTATCCCTGCCTCCCGCTCACTGCAGCAAGACACATCACCTCCATAACAGTTCTTTTATGTAGCGTCAGAATGCTGTTGTTTAACTCAGCATATATATATATGCCACAAAACCACACGACATTTCACTGTTGAATAATACGGACCCACATACCTTAGTCGTGTTGGCAAAAACTAAATAAATAAAAGAAAAATAAATAAATAAATAAAATAAATTCTGGATAAAGAAGAAAGAAAAACAAAAACCAGCATTTGATCCCTGTACTCACCCTTCCTTTATAAAAAAAAAAAGGGGGGGGTGAAAGAGTAAGAACAGGAGGAGGAAGAAAAAGAAAAAGAAAAAGTCGACAAGAACCTTGGGTACACACAAGACTCGACAAAACAAGTCCGTGAGATCCAATTCCTCTAGCAGATGCTCCCTAGGACTTGGCGTGCGGCCTCCTTACATTATTCAAAGTCCAATGCATAACAAACATCGAGACAGACCCGATGACTGTCACCGTTAATGCTTGCAAGAGAATGCCGAGGTGTGTATGTGTGTGTGTGTGTGTGTGTGTGTGTGTGTGTGTGTGTGTGTGTGTGTGTGTGTGTGTGTGTGTGTGTGTGTGTGTGTGTGTGTGTGTGTGTGTCTTCTCTGTGTGTGTGTGTCTTCTCTGTGTGTGTGTATGTACGTGTGTCCGTGTGTGTGTGCGCCTGTATGTGTAGTTCGTCACGGCCTTGGATCACGTGTTTGACTCGTGATCGACAGCTATTACTCTCCCGAATGAGAACTGAGCTCATGTAGAGTCCGAACTATGGGTAATGCTGTGACCTGTGTGTGTGTGTGTGTGTGTGTGTGTGTGTGTGTGTGTGTGTGTGTGTGTGTGTGTGTGTGTGTGTGTGTGTGTGTGCTCGTGCGTGTGTATGGGGGGAATAAATAAGGGAGGGGGAAAGGGCCGTAACCCGACACACCCATCCCCCCCCTCCCCCCGAACCCTGGGGTGCATAAAAGAGGGAGAGCAAAAGTACAAGTAAAGGGACACAGCCCTTACCATATATGGCACAGAAGGGGGGAGAGGTCATGACCCTGGCCCTCCGGCGGCAGGTCAACACTGATGACGTCATCGATGACGTCACCGTTGGTCCCTACTGAGAGAGTGAAAGGATCTAACAGAAATATGTATTTAATGTTCACCATACCTGTGATTTGTTCTATAACTTCATATTGAACAATCTAATTATTGAACAAATAAGTGAACAAGAACAAAAATTAATACATAAAAGGGAAGACAATCAATATATCAGATACTTTCATAAACTTCACAAATGTTTTAGTTTTTTTTTTCTTTACATTAAAAAATTGTATTTATTCAGCGAGTGGTACTAGATACTTAGTTCTCATCACTATAACGGCTGTGATTCTAGAATCACCGTGGATGGGGGGGGGGGGGTAAAAAAATGGGGGGATGGGGGGATTCCTTCGTCAATGCAGCTGATTGACAGCAACGAGACCAGCTGCAGCAGCTTTGGGTCAGCCTTTCTCCCTCCCCTCCCCTCCCTTCCTTCCCCCTTCCCTCCTCTCTCCCCCTTCCTCCCTATCCCTCTCTCCTTTCCATTCCTTCTTTCCCCTCTTCTCCCCTCCCTCCTCCTTCCTCCCTATCTCTCTCCTCCCTTCCTCCATCTTCCCTTCCTCCCTATCTCCCTCCCCCTCTCTCTTTCTCTTTCCTTTCTTCTCTTTATGCCTCCTCTTCTCTCCTCCCTCCTTCACTTTCCCTCCCTTTCTCCTTTCTTCTCCCCCCCCCCCGCCAACAAGCCTGGACAAGGGCCGTGGACCACCAAGCCGGAACCGCTCTCCCCCCTTCCCCCCACTCTCCCCCACTCCCCCCAACCCTTTGTCGGCAACCTTGTTATGCGGGAAAACGTGGACACCCATCTCGCCATAAAACGCTGTTTGCGCTCGAGGGGTCCCCCCTTTCTCCCCCCCCCCCAACCTCTCTCCCTTCACCAAAATAACCCTACACACAGTCGTGATGTCGATTTTTTAAACCGGTGCCTCACAGCAGGCATATCAGTCTTCTTCCATCACATGTATATATACATATATATATATATATATATATATATATGTATATATATATGTATATATATATATATATATATATATATATATATATACTTGCATGAGAAATTATATGAACTCGTGATTCTAAATATGCAGAAAAACAACCAAGGAAAATAATCAATTAATGACCGAGCGCTTTCGTCTATTTAGACATCCTGTACCCTGAATAGACGAAAGCGCTCGGTCAATTTATCATTTTCCTCGGTAGTTTTTCTGCATATATATATATATATATATATATATATATATACATACATATATATATACATACATATATATACATACATATACAGTATATAGGCACATGCATATTTGGTTGAACATTATTGTCTGTTTTTTCTCTTTGCCTGAAAGCATTTCTCCTTTCATGATGAATAAACTTAGTAGAATATCTCCGTAATTTTTTTTGGAAAAAAAAAATGTCAATGCAACTTCTTAGCCTTTCTCGCGTCATTAATGCACATAATAACATTTCATGCAACTTTCTAAACAAGGGTACCAATTGCGGGAAGACTTTCAAAAAGGGCTACCAACTGCAGAAGAGAAAAGAATATCACCAAATGTTTAGTGTCTTCCCTTACCATATTACGAGGCTTACACCTTAAGACCACTTTACAATCGAGATAAGTGTCTATATTTTTTCTTATCATTAAGATAAGAAATAGGGGCAGACTTTTTATCCATTGCCGACGTTGGAAAACCCGAAAAAAAACAACAGCGAAATTCCTCTTTTTATTCCGCTGAACTGCCGACTAGCACTGATATAACGATTAAAAAAGTGGACCTACTCTTTGTACAAAACATGCAAAGCTCGGTACATACAGTACCTTGTGTGCTCATCAGCCTGGTCAGTGAGAAGGTATAAATAAACAAAACTGAAAAAAAAAGTTTTTTAATTCCTCCGACCTGACAACATGGCCTCCTAAAAGCTTTATATAAATGCGTTGGGGGCTTTTTTTTTTTTTTTTTTTTTTCTTTTCTAAGGGGAAGGATCCATGGTGCACGTAACCCAATGAATTAAAAAAAAAAAAAAAAAAAAGTCTGGCCTTACATAAACTGACTCGACATAGAGGGATTTCTCCTCTTCTCTATATTCGCATAAAAGGACGAAGGAGGGTCGCTATGTAAATGAAGTGGTGCGCTGCTACTGCGGAAGTGCTGCGTCTTGCTGCATTGCTTCTGACCCCGACAGTGTGAAGGGAGACAAATCTCTATGGCTCTTTTCACACGTATCGACTTTCCGTCGTGTGCCGCCCACGACACGACGTCGTGCTCTCAAACAACCATGGTTACTTGAGAGCATGACGTCGTGTCGTGGACGGCGCACGACAGAAAGTCGATACGTGTGTTACATGCCTAATCTAATCTATGTTGAGTCAGCCTTATTGATTTCCTGTTGAATTGTCCCCAGGGCCACTGTTCGTAAAGCACATGTCCCCTGAGCAAATATCCTCAAAGCAAATATCCACGTAAGATGCAACCGTCCTTAGAGCAAATGTCCCCGGAACAAATATCCACGAAGCAAATGTCCCCATTGCAAACATCCCCGGAACAAATGTCTCAAGAGCAAATATCCACGAACAATTGTCCCCAGAGTAAACGTATTCGGAATAACTGTCCCCGGAACAAATATTCACGAACAACTCTCGCCGGAACAATTGTCCGCGAACAATTGTCCCCAGATTAAACTTGCCCGGAATAACTGTCCCCGGAACAAATATTTACGAACTGTCGCCGGAACAACTGTCCGCGGAGCAACGGTCCCCGGAACAACTGTCCGCGGAGCGATTGTCCACGGAACAAATGTCCGCAGCCCGCAGGCCCTACACTCGGGAACAATATCACGTAACATGACCTTCTCAACCTCACATTCCACATTAATACGATCACAATCATTCCATTCCACATTCTCAATGCGGTTACCCACAATGATGAGAACCTTAGCTCACCCTACTAGAGGCCTCTAGAATATACTCTTGAAGAAGTGTGCACGCCTAGAGACGCTTAGTAATTAACTGTTTATATAATCACATCTAGATATTTTGGGAGTCAAAACTCAAAATGTCTTTTCATTCAAAAATCTTATTTGTTATGAATGAATGAATCAATTAATAATTAAAAGCATTAAAACTATTTATTTATTATTTGAACGTATAGTCAAAACGTGCCATCAAACGACTGGACTCAGACTACATACCTTTAGGGGAGGAAAGATTAAAAAAATGTATCGATTAATAATTGGCCTACCGCCAGGCGATTTTATTCAACCGATATAGAGTGAAGAAACAAAGCAGAGGGATGACGTCACCTGACAGCTCGTTAACCTTCAAACAACTCTAGCAGTAGAGCAATAAGTGCATCTAGTTAACTGTTCTAGACACGAACGAGGTCAATGAAGTGACTCAACGAGCAATACAGGTCATGCAGAGAGAATGGTTATCGCCATATGCACAAAGACTAATTAATTAATTAATTAAATAACATATGCAGGAAATCATACACCGTTTATATATACACACATATCTATCTCTATCTCTCTCTCTCTCTCTCTCTCTCTCTCTCTCTATATATATATATATATATATATATATATATATATATATATATATATATATACCAAGAACTATTTTTTCCTCTTATAAGGGAAGTAGCCAAGCCAAAGGCTTGCAATCAATACTTTAGGAACTATATGGGGCGCCGCCCCTACGGACCTGAGCCTCACATCATTGTGTCTATGTTAGAGGAAATCTCTACTCAGAGAGGAATAATGGTACTTTATTGTAATGCAACTGTCTCTCTGTTATGCTGTCTCCCTCTTAATACTGTCTTGTACCACTTCTTTGAGAATATTTTTCCATTTTCGCTTTTGTCCCCTGTGGTAGGGGGAGAAAGAATACTGCCACCGAGTCTTCAAACTCGGGTTGTAAAGGAGGCTAAAACGGGACGGAGTGATGGGACTAGGCATCCTGCGCTCTGTATACCTATGGGTACATTAATGTGAGAAGTCATGTACATATATATATATATATATATATATATATATATATATATATATATATATATATATATATATATATATATATATATATATATATGGTGAGGTCATTGTTTCACCTCCCCCTGGTTCCTTCTCTCTTATATTTCTGTGTTCACTGAAGATGTCAATATGGACGCAAACGTTAGGACTCTCATTTACCAACTTTGTATTCACGTGTTTGTGAATGTTTTGCATAAAAAAAAAATCCGGAAGCTTCTGCCGAAGATCCGAAAGGTCTCGTCAGCGGAGAGGCAAAGAGAATGAAAAAAAAATCAATAATTTTCTGTCGAAGAGCCAAGACACTCTTGCGGAGAAGAGGAAAGAAAGAAGAGAGAGAGAGAGAGAGAGAGAGAGAGAGAGAGAGAGAGAGAGAGAGAGAGAGAGAGAGAGAGAGAGAGAGAGAGAGAGAGAGAGAGAGAGAGAGAGAGAGAGAGAGAGAGAAGGAGACATCGAAAGCCCGGAAGCGTTCCAGATAATGAATCACCCGGATCTAATCAATCACCGCCTGATTCCGGACCAGAATCCCGGACGGAGAGAGTATTTTCCGTGATCCGGAAGATGGTTTGCGCACATCACTCAGCGCCTCAATATGTAAGTTTAAAAAAGTAAAAATTGTGTATGTGGCCAGCATTATTATTTTTCTCGAGTATATTTGATTAAAAGTAATAGCACATTGTATATATATATATATATATATACACATGTATCAATATACATATTAAGGAGTCACTCAGGTCAGGTCAAACTGGGATAACAGTGAGATGACGAGTGGTTGTGTTTCAGTGATCAGCGCCGAAGAGGTACAATCTCTACGTAGTAGAACTGTAGCATTAAAGAGGACTGTTGAGGGCCTTAAAGAGGAGAATCGAATTCTTTGCTCGAAGGCCCAAAACATGGGTGGAAAACGATGACAAACAAAACACAGTGATATGGTAAAAAGCCCTCACTAGGCCCGCTTGAATACAGAAACTCTTTTCAAGCTCTTGTAGGTCTACAAGAAGAAACGAAGATCCAAGAGAAGAAGGGTAGGACAGTCGCTAGATCCCTGCCCACAGCTAAGATTTTGGTTGTAGGGGATAGCCAGGTGAGGTATTTACATAGGGCCCTCTGCGACAAAGACAGGAAGCATAGAACCCAGGTGTGTTTCTTCAGGGCGAGGATAGGTGATGTCAGGAACACGATAGAAGAGTGTATAGTCGGGGAAGATGAGAAACCCATAGTTTGCTTGAGTGCTGGGGGAATGACATATGTAAGTTAGGGTGTGAGAAATTGTTTGCGCGGTTCCGGGATGCGCTAGATAAGATTAGGAATACGAGAGGTGTTTCTGTTGTATGTGGAATCCTTCTGAGGCGTAGAGTGGGAGGCATGTGGCATTCCAGGGCTATTGCAATGAATTGCAGGCTGGCAAAACATTGTAAGGCTAATGGATAAGCATTTGTCGAACACTGGGATCGCTTTTACGGTAAGAATCATCTATATACAAGGAATGGGTTGCACTTGCGACCCAAAGGATTTCTGCTCCTTGCTGAATCCTTTGAGCGAGAGGTATGGATCCTGCAGGTTTTTTCGGGTAGATTACGTGGGAGTCGGAGGGGGGGGAAGTATCGGAATATAGTTTAGGCAATAGAAACAGCTCAGAGAAGGACTGAAAAGAATCACCTAATCAGGTGGAGGGAGGATAAAATAAAAGTTTACTATGCAAACAGCAGGATCAATATGGCTGATAGACATTTCCTTCGGGAAATCGAGATAGAAGGATATAACGTTTTTCACAAGGACGGGACTGGCCGGGGTGGGGGAGTAGCGTTTTTCGTTGGAAATACAATAAATTGTATTATCAACAATTCGACTAAAGAAGAAGTACGAAATCTATTTGGGTGGATATTATATGCAAGAATAAGAAATTTATTATTGGGGTCCTATATAGACCTCCTAACCTCAGCATTGAGCAGACTGATCCCCTGATTCATGAAATTTGCAGGGCATTCCTGTACAAAAACGTTGTAGTCATGGGATATTTTAATTATAGAAATATTGTCTGGGAAATTTTAGATCAGGTGGCGCAAAATTGCTTACATGTGGTGCAGGATAATTTCCTAAAACAAACTCTTACCAATCCTACGGGATGGAGAGAATACTCTCGACTTACTTTTAACTAATAATAAGTACCTAACGAGAAACGTAAAAGTGGGAGATAGTCTAGGCTCTAGCGATCATCAAGAAATAAGATTTAATTTTATTTGGGAAGAATTAAATAGTACGAGTAACGTTCTAGCACCGGGCTTCAGGAAAGCCAATTTCGATGAGATGAGAAAGAATCTAAGGTATCTGGTCACTTATGAGACCGACCCAGGGGGCTGTGATGGGGTAAGATACACGGTCAGTCCGGACGTCATTAGCGCGGTCAGATGTCGGGTCACGGAGGGTAATATGCGAATCTTGGGTCAGGTCACTTACAAGCCCGATGTCAACAACCCGGTCAGCGATTTCGATGAAATGTACAGTAGCCTAACAGATTTAATCATAAATGCACAAAATAAAACTATTACCCTCAAATCAATACGGAAGAATAGTAATACTCCCAAATGGATGACGGATAGGCTGAAATATGAGATCGGAATGAAAAGAGGACTTTACGCAAGAATAAAGAACGGGGAACACACCTTGGATCCAAATATTATGATATGGCAAGACTTATTAAAAAGAGCAGCGAAACGTAACTATGAAATTAAGGTTGCCATACAAGCTAGATCCAACCCAAAGGGCTTCTTTCATCTCTACAGAACAAAAAACAAGGAAAGGATAGGCCCAATTAAAAACGACGGAAGTGTCATGATAAAATCGGAGAAAAAAAAAAGAGTGAGGCGTTTAACAAATATTTGTTCTCGGTGTTTACTAAGGAGACGTTAGATAAGATACCTGACTGCGGTCCGATTTTCAGTGGGGATGAAGAAAATAGACTATCAAATATCTGCATTAATAAGGTAGTAGTCAAACGGATTGAAAGACTTAAAGCTACAAAATCCCCTCGTCCACACGAAATTTTCCCAAGAGTTCTTAAAGAGTGTAAATTTGAAATCTGCAACCCGTTTACAGAAATATTTAATAAGTCGGTAGACACTCGTTTTGTGCCTATTGCTTAGGGGCAGGCAAACGTTGTTCCTGTTTTCAAAAAGGGAGGTAGATCGTCTATATACAACTACAGGCCAATCAGTTTGACATCAGTTACAGGTAAAATGCTTGAATCAATAATAGTTTATAGACATAGAGATCACATCGAGAGACATAAATTCGTGACTCACAGCATGGTTTCTCCAAGGGTAAGTCATGTATGACTAATCTTCTATCTTTTTACACTAACGTATATAAGGCGGCAGATAACAAGGATAGTTATGATGTTATCTACCTTGACTTTAGCAAAGCGTTCGATAAGGTGCCGCAACAGAGATGTAACCTTACATATTGTAACATCACCCACGGAAAACTACTTTATAACACACATACGAACAAACATGGGCTCAGAAATTTACCTTATGAAGAGAGGCTTAGGCACCTTAACTTACACTCTCTGGAAAGACGCAGAGTGCGGGGTGATCTAATAGAGGTGTTTAAGTGGATCAAAGGCTTTAACAAGGGTGACACAAACAAGGTCATCATATTAAGACAACAGGACAGGACTCGCAGTAATGGAATTAAATTGGACAATTTTAGATTTAAGAAGGAAATAAGAAAGAATTGGTTTACTAATAGGGTGGTCAACGAATGGAATAGACTTAGTAACCATGAAGCGAGCGCTGAAACTATCGGTTGTTTTAAGAAACGGTTAGACAACTTTATGAATGGGGATGACAGGTGATAATGTATATGAAACTGCCTGGTGTAGGCCTTATGGTCCCTTGCTGTCTCCTTCATTATGTTCTTATTATGTGTATATATATATATATATATATATATATATATATATATATATATATATATATATATATACATACATATACATACATACATACACCATCAGTAGACTCACGAGTGTAAACGGACGTTTCATAGATTACAAGACAAAAGAGGCCTTTGACTTCATCCCTGGATACAGCAACAAGGGAACAACAGATATCCGATCAAACGCAGCGATTCAAATATGACCTATCTATTTCATAGCCAATCTTATACCAGGTTAGGGAAATGCATAACTGCCATTACACGAAGCGAGCTGTATCGAATATGACCAAGAATACTCATAGAATTATTATTATTATTATTTTTTTCAAATGGAACAGCTTCATCGAGAGAGGGAGAAAGAGAGATAAGAGGAGAAGAGAGACATGGAGGGTAGGAGAAAAAGTAGGAGAAATAGAAAGACGAGCAGAGGAGGGCAAGGGAAATCAGGAGGAAAAGGAGAAAAAGAAACACGAGGATGAAGTGAGGTAAGCCTAGAAAAAGAATGTGATCATACGAGAGAGAGAGAGAGAGAGAGAGAGAGAGAGAGAGAGAGAGAGAGAGAGAGAGAGAGAGAGAGAGAGAGAGAGAGGAGAGAACAGTGAAAGTGAGGGAGAGATGGAGGGAGAGATGGACGGGGAGAGAGAGAGAGAGAGAGAGAGAGAGAGAGAGAGAGGAGAGAACAGTGAGAGGGAGAGGGAGAGAGAGAGAATTTAAGTCGAGAGCTACACTTTGATATCTCGGCCTCAAGGTCTTTTAAGTCACTCACTCGCTTTATGGACTTGGAGAACGACTAGAATACAATTCTAGATAAATGGGTTTGAAACTGATTTTACCTAGTTATTCATTATTTTATTCTATCTATTCGTTTATTGTTTTTTATCATATCTTACTTTTATCATTACTCTTATATTCTTTATTATTATAATTTTATCATTATCATCACCTTCATCATTATCATTATTATTTCATTTTGTTGATGATACCTCCCGAGTTATAAAAAATAAAATAAAAATAAAGGAGGTTGGCTATTCCATTTCACTTTCAGAAAAAATAATAATAATGATAACAATAATTAAAAATGTTCTGGTTATGAAAAAATAAAAAATTATGTCAAATACTGCAAAACACTCTAAATGTTTGACTCATCAATGAAGAACATAAAAGAATGATTAATCTTTCAGTTCTGAATTCAAAGCGATGTTTGTATCTGTTTCCCCAGTCAGAAATTCAAGGAATATTTATGTTCATTTTTTTTTTTCAAATAAGGCTTAGTGCTCATCATTCTGGCGTGTTTGAACATGGCGAAAAAAAAGGGAAAGTGAGAAACCCATTGCTATAGCAAAACCTTATTAATTGCAGGAAAACACCTTTTTTTCAGGCCGATGTTAGGGTCGCCTCCCTGCCTGGCCAGGGTTGTCGGGATCCAAGGCAAGAAGCACGCAGTGGGTCCCGGGAATCGAACTCACGACCACCTGATCATGAGTCCGACGTGGTATCCACTGGCTATCGTACGGCAATAAATAAATAATAAGAATAAATAATAAAATAAAATAAATATAAACAAATTAATGAATAAATAAAATAATATTGTAACAATAATAAATAAATATAAAAGCAATGTGTTCGGCCGTCCAACGCCAGAGACTCAAACCGCAACAAAACCGCCTGGCGGCAATCAGAAACCACTCTGCTTCCCCAAGAGCTCCCTCGGGACGGACACACGGGAGCGAGTAAAATCGCCCATCGGCACAAACAGACACAGGAATGGCATCCGGCGCGAATGATCTTGGCGCCAAAACATCTTGTGAGTCACCGGAGAGAGAGAGAGAGAGAGAGAGAGAGAGAGAGAGAGAGAGAGAGAGAGAGAGAGAGAGAGAGAGAGAGAGAGAGATAACTCTATTCACAAAGAACGCATCGTCCTTCCGAAGAACTGGTACAGCTCTGAAACTGCAGTAATATTCCCCCAAAATGTAATGTAAATAATAATAAAATAATAATAATAATATAATCATAATATAATAATAATATAAAATAATAATAATAATAATATAAAATAATAATAATGATAGTAATAATAATAACATAATAGTCATAGTGATATAATAATAATAATAATAATAATAATAATAATAATAATAATATAATAATCATAGTGATATAATAATAATAATGATATTAACAATAACAAACATGATTGTCCTCCTCGTCCTCCTTGCCCTTCTACTACTCGTCCTCCTCCACCACCTCTCCCTTCTTATCCTCTTCCCCCACCACCCCTCCCTCCTCCTCCTCCTCCTCCTTTCAGTTCCTCCCTCCTCCCCTTCCCCTTTTTACTCTCACTTAACTTACCTTCCCCTCTGTGACACTCAAAGGCCCTTCCCCGTCTATCTCTTCCCCTCACAGCATCGCACTTCCTCTCCTCTTCCTCCTCCTCCTCCTCCTCCTCCACCACGCTCTTCTCCCCCTCGTCCTCTTCCACCACCTCTTCCTTGTCATCCTCTTCCCCCACCACCCCTCCATCCTCCTCCTCCTCCACGCTCTTCAACTCCTCTTCCTCCTCCTCCTCCGCCTCCACCTTCCCCTCGCTCGTAGCTCGGTATGCCAATGTTTACCCCCGATGGTCGGCGCCCTGTACCGGGGAGCCAGAACCCCAATTACCAGAAAATCTTCCGGTAACACATTGAGGTCCCCTCCCCTCCCCTCCCTTCCCTCCCATCAATCCCCCCACCCCCACCCCCACCCTCGGAACGGCCCATCGCTCGCTGACAGACTAAAAACTGACGAAAGCTTTTTAAACTTGTCACGAATGACAGTGTGTAGTGACCACAATTTATTCATGTTCTCTAGCATTCTTTCCCATCCATGAAGTCCTCTCTATCTCTTTCTTTCTCTCTCTCTCTCTCACTCTCTCTCTCTCTCTCTCTCTCTCTTTCTCTCTCTCTCTCTCTCTCACTCTCTCTCCCCTTCATTCTATACAATTTTTATGCCTCGGAATCTATATCTTTGTTTCTATATTTATCTATTTTTCTATGGGATCAATATAGAAAATGCATAAAATCGTAGGGATACATACGTATACGTATATATATATATATATATATATATATATATATATATATATATATATATATATATATATATATATATTGGGATGGAGGAACTCGAGCTGTTTCGGCGAATAGTTTCCTCTACAACAACAACAACAACTTCACTCTGTCATTCCTCCCTTCTCTTCCAATCTCCTGATTACCCTGTCAATAGGTCTTTCGCCCTCTTCCTCTCCCTCCAACGTCAATCCTTCCTACACATGCACACACGCACGCACGCACGCACGCACACACACACACACACGCACACACACGCACACACACACTCAATGTCAACACACATAGCCGCAGTTGAATTCTCCGACCATATACACACTATATAAGCAACACGCACAGCCCATTTCACACTCAAATCTTGAAGAAAAAAAAGTACATCTTCTTAAAAGAGATTCGAAACCTAAGTGTTTGTCTTCCAATGAGGAGTGTTTATACGGAAAGGGATCAAGGCTCCCTTAAAGGGATTGGATCCCCTTTTCGTGGGGTTCCCCTTAGTCCTTAAGAGGATTCAGAGGCGTCCTCAAAGAGCTCAGGACATTAGCTTTGTCAATGTGTAAAAAAATTCTTTCTCCTCCTCCTCCTCCTCCACATTATACTCTTCCTTTTCCTCCTCCTTCACATTATACTCCTCTTCTCTTCCTCCTCCTCCTCCTCGTTCTCTTCCTCCACATTATACTCTTCCTTTTCTCCTCATCCTTATCCTACTCTTCCTCCTTGTTCTCCTTCACCATTTTATATTTATCCCCTTCTCCTCCTCCTTCTCCTCCTCCTCCTCCTTGGTCTCATCCTCCACATTATACTCTTCCCTTTCCTCCTCATTCACATTATACTCTTCTCTTCCTCCTCCTCATCTCTTCCCCTTCTCCTCCTCCTCCTCCTTGTTCTCCTCCACATTATACTCTTCCCCTTCCTCCTGCTTCACATTATACTCCTTACTTCTCTTCCTCGTCCTCCTCCTCATTATATCACCCCACCCCTTTTTGTTTTAACTTGAGCCGTGCGAGAGTCGCAGAATCATCGCTTTCTTACTTGTTGCCACTTTGGGAGCTCACCGACGAGTCCCTCCCCCTCCCCCTCCCCACCCCCACCCATGGCCAAAGGAAGAAGGAGAGACGAAGAAGAGAAAGAAGAAAAAGACGAGGGAGAGGTGGGAGAAAGTTAGCATCTGTAGTAGTAATGGTAGTGATAGCAGTAGTAAAAGTAATAGTAGTAGTAGTTGTAAAATTATACCGTAGTAATAGTAGTAGTAGTTGTAAAATTATACAGTAGTAATAGTAGTAGTAGTAAAAACAGTAGTAGCAATATAAATAGTAAAAGCAGTAATAGTTGTAGTAAAATTATACAGTAATAGTAGTTGTAGTAAAAATTGTAGTGGCAATATAAATAGTAAAAGCAATAATAGAAGTAGTTGTAGTAGTGGTAGTATTAGTAGTAGTTGAAGGAGATGAAGAAGGGGAAGAAAAGGAAGAAGAGAAAGAAGAAAAACAAAAAGAAGGAAGAATAGGAAGACGAAGAATAAAAGGAGGAAGAGGAGGAGGACGAGGAGGAGAACTAGCTGAACCGCACTTTGACAGGTTAGGTCAGGTCGTCAGGTCAGATCATCAGGTCAGATCAGGTTAGAAACATTGATGAATCACTGATGACGCATAAACAAAAAAATAGTGAATATTTCAAAATATTTCATCTTTCAGTCGCATTTATCTGCAACTAAAGATACTGTAACTAGAAACACAAAATATATTAAAATATAATACTAGAATATAATAATGACAAAAATATAAAATATATAAAATATAAAAATATATAAAATGGATTAAAAATTTGTCCTTATAAAATAATACCACAACTGCATGTAATGTATGCACTGATAGGAGAGAGTGTGTGTGTGTGTGTGTGAGAGAGAGAGAGAGAGAGAGAGAAAGAGAGTGAGAGAGAGAGAGAGAAAGACACATGGACAATCTTGCTCTGTGTCATCTCCGTGTCATATCTCAAGGTCCCCCACCCCATATCACCCTCCACGATCTCCGTCCTTGTCTCCTTGGACAAGACTTTTCCGTAACCGTAAAACCGTAACGGAAATCGTAACGGTCATAACCGTCATAACGATTTTTTTTTTTTTTTTTTTTAATATGTTTCGATGTTCGCATTTTGATTTGGCTTGTCCCCTAATACGAGGGAGAGACCCTTTAATGCAAGGGTTCTCAGCCTTACTTGGCCCATTCACCCCTTTCACCATTTGTCTGAATGTCATTCCCCCCTCCTTTCCAAGATTGCCTGTTTCAAAAAGTGCATTCTAAATAATATGCAAATATTACTAAAAACACTTTTATTTTTTTCCAAATTAGTATATATTTTTCCCATATTAGTATAATTCCAGCCCAGGTGACAGGCCAGATAGGCCAAAACCTATAATTGCTTTCCTCACCCCGTAAGCTGACTGTGGTCACAATTCACCCCCAGAAATCCCAAAATTCCCCCCTGGGGGTGAATTTCACCCCTAATGAGAACCCCTGCTTTAGTGTGTGCATATATGTGTATATATATATATATATATATATATATTATATATATATATATACATAAATACAATGTGTGTGTGTGTGTGTGTGTGTGTGTGTGTGTGTGTGTGTGTGTGTGTGTGTGTGTGTGTGTGTGTGTGCGTGCGTACAGACATACACAAACACAATCCATCTCACAAAGTGAAGACCAAACTACTTTATTCAGTCTCATCCGCACATCCAGAGGAGACGTCAGAAGCAATCCATTCCCATCCATTCAACCTTCTTCCCGAAAAGGATGACATATTCCAGGGAAGAGTTCGAGTCTTCTGAAGGAGACCATCTCCTTGATTACAAGATGTAAGTCTTGTGAGAACTCCCCCATTCCCCCACCCCCCCACTTGCACTACATTCCCCCATTTCCTCCATTCACCAATCACCCAATTTCCCCCTATTCACCCACATTTCCCCCATTCACCCCTCCATTACCATTCCCCCACATTCACCCATCCCCATTTCCCACATTCACCTATCCCCATTACCCTCATTCACCCATCCTATTTCCCCCATTCACCCACCTCCCCATTCATCCATCCCCCATCCTCCCATCCCTCTCATCCATTCCCCCCTTTAATCTATCTCATTCCCCCATTCCTACCCATTCGTTCATCCCCCATTCACCATTTGCCCATGTCCCCTTTCATCCATCCCCCATCACCCATTCCAACCCCCATCCCTCTCTCCCATCTCCCCTTGTCATCCATCCCATTCCTTCATCCCAATTCCTCTCCATCCCCCCCCCCAACCATTCCCCCATTCCTCCTCTCTCAGCCAGCCTCAATCAACGAAAAATCGTCGTATACGTCGGCCTAACAAACTCGTGGTCATAGGCTTCCCAGCTGGGCAGTCCCTTGTACAGGCCTTCAGAGGTCCTACAACATAAGCTCATCTACATCAGACTACAACCTCAGGACGAGAAATACAACTTGTGTGATGTTATGAACACACATCAACAACCACGCGTTCTTGAGAAATCTGTGTTCATTATTCCACTTTACATGTAGGCTCCTCCTACCTATACCCAATGCACTCATCTGATTGGCTGGCGCTTCTGACGTCACATCTGAAGGTAAGTCAACGTTTTCTACATTGATGAAAGTTGGACCAAGTTATTAATGTCCGAGTTTTGATCAATCAAAACAAACCAATGACAAAGAGACAAGAATTAATGTTTGAAAAAAAAAAAAAAAAACGAGATAGAAAATGGACCCCACAGAAAATGGACACCGGGGTCCACTTCCCATACATATGGAAAATGAATCCCTCACTCAAAACACTAGAATTATTTTCTATTCATTAACATATAACACATCAATATTTATTAATACGTAGTGTTTATCAAAATAACTACCCCAATGACAAGGAGTTGCATATTTTAGTGAGGGTCCATTTTCTATAGAGTTCATTATTCGCTACAGAAAATGGACGTTACAGAAAGCTGGTACCCCACACACTCCTCCCCTTTCTTTACATCCTCCAACACACGGGTCGATGGTGCAGTGGTACCGCCCTAGACCGTTAATTCAGCGATCAGAGTTCGAGTCCTTCACAGGGCTGAAAAATTCAGCATCGCTGCACTGCGAGCCGTCACTTCAACTCTGGTGGGCAAGGCGTTGTGCGTGCGCGTGTTTGTAAGGTCACAGCATCCACAGATCGGGCCGTATATGAGCTCTGAGCTCTCACCCGGGATGGTAACAGCTGTCGATCACGAGTCCAACACATGATCCAAGACAGTGATGATGATGATGATGATGATGATGATGATGATGACGAATCATACACAGACCATATAGGCGTGTGTGTAAGGTCACAGCACAGCCCACAGATCTGGCCCTACATGAGCTCTGAGCTCTCATCCGGAAAGGTAACAGCTGTCGACCACGGGTCCAGCACGTGATCCAAGACACGCGGACGCGTGCACACCAACCGCCGGCCTTCGCCTTAATCCCCTCCTTTACTTCCGCAGCGGAGCAATTAATCTGCTCAGAAGATCCTCTTCACCAGGTCGTGCTGGGTGCTTAACCTCCACTCCAATTATGGCGGACTTGTGGAGGAAACACACACAAACACACATACACACACACACACACACACACACACACACACACACACACACACACACACACACACACACACACGCATGCACACACACGCACACATGCACACGCACACACACACAAACACACACACACACACACGCACACACACACACGCACACATACACACACACATACACAAATACAATGAAATGCAAGACGACCGATATTATTATATCATATATATGTTACATAAATCAGCAGGTTCGAGCGTCGCTACTTGCGGCGGAGGTCGAGGGGATGGCAGTTCGAACCCTGCCGCCAGCGAGTTGGACTAAAGGCAGGGTTCATTATATTCCTTGCTACAAACAATGCTGTAAGGGGCACCGTACTAGCCTTCTGATAGGGGAAGTTCACGATGTTAAACCGAATCATTTATATATATATATATATATATATATATATATATATATATATATCTATATATATATATATATATATATATATATTATATATATATACAAAATTATGATAAAAATATAAATAAAAAATAAAATTAGATCTAAAAACAAACATGAATACAAAACAAAATAAATAAATAAAAAATACTAGTATCTAAAACTACTGCTACTTCCATAGGTTGAACGTTACAATTTCTCAAAATGTTGAACACCTATACGGTAGATAAGAAAGATAACAGAATATGTAGGTGGAGGCCTCGATCCCTTATCAACCTTATCTCGATACGGAGCCTTTTGTCTTATCTTTATC
Source organism: Oratosquilla oratoria (assembly GCF_046742065.1). NCBI lineage: Eukaryota > Metazoa > Arthropoda > Malacostraca > Stomatopoda > Squillidae > Oratosquilla > Oratosquilla oratoria. The sequence continues at coordinate 5,375,455 of NC_134780.1, read as the reverse complement.
ACCGCATTGGAGTACCCTTTACATTACTCGATAACAAGAGAAGTGTTTAATAAGTATAGAACCACAAAAAAAAGAGTCGTGTGTGTGTGTGTGTGTGTGTGTGTGTGTGTGTGTGTGTGTGTGTGTGTGTGTGTGTGTGTGTGTGTGTGTGTGCGTATGCGTCTGAATCCGCATACACATACAGTATTGTACGGGCCTTGCACGCACGCGCGCACACACACACACACACACACACACACACACACACACACACACACAC
>NC_134780.1:5342696-5362696 GCF_046742065.1 Oratosquilla oratoria | reverse complement strand
CAGTAGCGGCTTGTAGTATTGATGAAAGCTTTCACGGGCTTGAGCGCGGCGAGACACTAACCAGCAAACCGTTTGCGCGCCTATGTGTGTGTGTGTACGTGTGTGTGTGTAGGTAGGTGGGTGTGCAGATGGGTGGGGTGGGTTGGGGAGGTGAAGGGGGAGATGGGGTGGGTTGTGGAGGGGAAGGGGAAGGGGGGTAAGGGGGCAGAGAAAAAAGGGGGGAGGGTAGTGGGAGAGGGGGAGGGTAGTGGGAGAGGGGGAGGGTAGTGGGAGAGGGGGAGGGAGGGGGAGAGGTGGCAAAGATAGGAAAGGTTGGAGAGGTGGAGAAGATGAAGGGGAGTGGGAGGAAAAGGGGGAAGAGGGGGGGAGGGAAGGGGAGGAAATGAGGGGAGATGGAGAGGGGGAAGAGGGAGAGGGGAGAGAGGGAAAAGGGGAAAGAGGGAAAGGAACAGGAAAGAAAGAGAGGAGGGGGAAGGAGGAGTTAGGGGGAGGGGGGACAAGGGGAGGAAAGGGGGAGAGGGGGGGGGGAGTTTCCACTTTAACGAGAACTCGTTGAGTCTGGTAATGACATCGTTGACGAGAGATAGAACCCCCACCCCCCCCCACCCCCGCTTCGCATCAACTGTATCGGAGAGTTGAGTTTAAAAGTCAATTTCTTCCCCTTTCCAACGATCGGCATAAAACTGACAACAACTTCGAGATCCTGAGAGAGTATTTCGACAAGAGAAAATATGTTCCACTTCTGGAGGGGGGGAGGGGGAGAGGTCTGGCCTCGCTGAGAATAAGTTTCCTCTCCCTTTATTTTTTTTTTTTTATTCTTTTAACTTTTTCTTCGGGAAATTTTGGATTTTGACGAAGGAGGAGGAGGATGGACGAGAGAGACTTCTGGTTGTATCCAAAACGACACAACCGTCTCCCAAAAACAAATAATAACAAAATGCCCAATGGCAAATAACCTCGAATAACTGTGACCCTATATAACAAATCTATTGTTATTTAAGCTATGAACCTATCACAAACCACTTCATAAATAACACAATTTTTCCCAGAGTTATTACCGATACCGTTATTATTACCGACACTAATTTACCAGCGCTTCTATCCTTACGGACAATCTCGCGCCGCTGTCATACATCAATAGAGTGAATGTAGTGCTTGTAATCAAACCTGGGTTCTACATAACCTTGACTTAATCTAACTAGACTTAACCAAGTCAGCCAATAACCCTCTATCCAGCTTTACTGTGCAGTAACCCATCCACTTTTATTTTACATTCCCCAGACTTACCTGCAGGTCGTATGACCTACCCCAGACCTGCACACGACCTCCAACGACCTGCCAGCTTCCTGATCTGACCGACCCCCACCCCATCCACCTCCTGACCTTCAATCCTGAGGCTCAGATCATCACAGAAATGTCTTTAAGAAACTTCAAAGTCTTCCAAGACTCTTCCAAGACTCTTCCAGACTCCAAAAACGCAAGAGTCTTGATCCAGAGACCCGAAATTTGAAAAAAAGACTCCCCCCCGCTTCTTCCCCCCCCCAACCACCCTCCTTGTAATTGGCAATCCTGAGGCTCAGATCATCACAGAAATGTCTTTAAGAAACTTCAAAGTCTTCCAAGACTCTTCCAGACTCCAAAAACGCAAGAGTCTTGATCCAGAGACCCGAAATTTGAAAAAAAGACTCCCCCCCGCTTCTTCCCCCCCCCAACCACCCTCCTTGTAATTGGCAACTGCGATCCCATATTCCTTAGACGTTTGTCCAAGCGATTCTAGAAACTTGGAACAATGCAACATGCAATTGCATCAACGGGAAGTTGCTGGCCAATCTTGCAGGGCTTCACACTCCAACCTCTGCTGCCAAGTACCTTCTCCTCCTCCTCCTCTTCCTCTCGTCCTCCTCTTCCTCCATTTCATCTCTGCTTTTCTCTTCCCCTCCATGTGTTCATACTCTCCCTCTCTTCCTGTCCTCCTCTTCCTTTTCATCACCCCCAGCCTTCCTCTCCTTCCCCCTGCCTTCCTCTCCTCTCCTCCTCTCTTCCTCTCCCCTCCTCTCCTCCTCCTCTTCCTATCTTCTTCAACGCTACTGTATGTCCTTTGACCTTCTCACTCACCTCTCCCAACTCTCTCTCTCTCTCTCTTTGTCTCTCCCCTTTCTCTGTTTCTCCCCTTTCTCTGTCTCTCTCTCTCCTCTCTCTGTCGTCTCACCCTCTCTCTGTCACTCTCACCCTCTCTCTCTCTCTCTCTCTCTCCTTTCTCGAGCACGAGACTCCCCACAAGTATAGAAGCGCTGGTAAACAGCAATCCAGTCCCATTCTTCCAGCTGGTCTCTTACCCACTCACTATCCCCCATTCCTACTCCCATCACCTACTCCCCTACATTCCTACTCCCATGACTCCAAGTTCTACTATCTCTCTCTTATATTCATTCTATACTACTTTAATCAAATCTTATTTCATTATGTTTTTTTACCTATTTTAATTAATTTCCAATTTCGTTTTGATCCATTTCATTATATTTCTATATATTTGTTTTTTAATTCAATCCTTTTATTTCTATTTATCTTATTATATTTTTCATCCATTCATTCATTTTCTTTAGCTTTATTTAATTTAATTTCACTTCATTTATTTTGTATTTAACCCATTTCATCTAAAGTCATTTTATCTTATTTTTTTATTTTTGTTTATTGTTTGCTATCGTCTCCTCTTCACTCCCTACCACTCCACATCGTCGTGACTCCCCTTTAAACCTACACTCCCTTTATTTCCCTTTCCACACTCCATTCACGGGCATATGTGCGCGCGCGCGCGCGCGTGTGTGTGTGTGTGCGCGCGCGCGTGCGCGTGAGCGAGGCAATATTCCTTTCTACCCCCTGCATATGTGTTTCTCTGTTTTAATTATTTTGTTTGACTCCGTTTGGCAGTCCGACGCAAACTCTGAATGTAATTCAAAATCATCCTTTGATAAGAAACGGACACACGTAAAACTCCTAAACTGCTTATTTGGTCGAATATGGAACTCACAAAACTGCTTATTCGGGCGAATATTGAGTTCCACTGAGCCTTTAGATGCCGAACTTTAGCTCCAGTAGGTGCACAGATGCTGCACTTGATCCCTCTTCACACTAGCGGTTTCCACTGCCGCGGTTTGAACTTCAATTACAATGCAAGTCAAAGGGACTGTTCACACACAACCGCGCAGTTTTTCCTTGACTGTGGTACCGCCGCGGCTTCCGCGCAGCTCAAACCGATAGTGTGAACAGAGCCTTAGGAGTTGTGCTTAAAGCCGAACGGATTAGAGCGTCACCATTTGCGGCGGAGGTCGAGGTGACGTCAGTTCGAACATGCCGCTAGCGAGTTGGACCAAGGGCATGGTTCAATAAATTCTAGGCTACAAAGTCCTCTGTAAGGGGCACCGTACTAGCCTCCTGATAGTTGAACTGAATCAATCATCAACCCCTCATTTGATGTATTTTGAGGAAACACTGTGCACAAGAAATAAATGAAACATCGAAACATACGCAATGCTATGCAATAAACACAATGTTTGCACAATCCAATTTTTACCACAAATGTACACAAGACTTGTGTTTGTTTGTTTAATAGAGACAAATCTATTATTCTTCTGTCAAGACTTCTTTCCCACGCTGCAGAAAAAGAAGACGAGGAAGAAGAAGAAGAAAAGGTAGATGAAGAGAATGATGAAGACGAAGTAAAGGAAGATGAAGAGGTAAATGAAGATGAAGGAGAAGACGAGGAAGAAGAGGTAGAGGTAGATGAAGATAGAAAAGACAAGGGAGAAGAAGAAATGGTGGATATGGAGAATGAGGAGGATGAAGAAGGTGAAGAAGAACGAGACGAAAAAGAAGATGAAGAAGAAGATGAAGAAGAAGATGACGAAGATGATGAAGAATAAGAAGATGACAATTTTGAATGCACCCCGATGAAGAAGATGTAGGAGAAGGCGAGGAAGAAAAGGAAGAAAAAGAAGAAATGTACAAGAAGAGTATGAAGACGAAGAAGGAATGTACTAGAGGAGTATGAAGTTGATGAAGAAGACGACGACGAAGAAGTTGAGAAAATGAAGATGAAGAAAAAGAAGATGACAGAGAAAAAGATGAAGAAAAAGATGACGATGAAGATGACGATGAAGATGACGAAGAAAAAGAAGATGAAAAAGAGGATGAAGAAGATGATGGCGAAGAAGATGAAGAAAAAAAGATGAAGAAAAAGAAGATGAAGATGAAGGCGAAGATGAAGATGATGGCGAAGAAGATGAAGAAGAAAATGACGACGAAGAAGAAGAAAGTCGAAAATCCAGAATACTGGGCTATTCTACCGTTCTGTCTTAATATCCAAGGCTTCTTCACAATTCCCCATTTATCTGCATCTACTATAATGTGGTATCATCCACATATCCTTTAAATTCACCAACTCATACCAACACATCTTCCACATGAGGCACATGGTTTAGTTAACGCTTCTCCTCATCTCCACATAAAAATATATTTTTGGTATTTTTTTTTCACAGATTTGTTGAAGAATCATGGCGACATCACGCATGCTTTCACGCGTCCACACTGAATCCAAGCATTCCTCTGTTCACAATTTAAGATATATTTTGTTCATTTTAAACATAGTGTGCACTCCCCTCAGAATATCTTCATTCTAAAACTCAACTCACACCCAAGAACACAGTCCATGTTGTCCTTCATTACAATTATTATTATTATTATTATTATTATTATTATTATTATTTTTTTTTTTTTTTTTTTTTTTTTTTTTTTTTTTTTCTTCTTTTTTTACAACCTCCATCCCTTACATGTGCCTGTGTGGTCATGTTATTTCTCTTCTGTGTCATCACGTGATTTCTCGCCTTTCACTTTTTCGGTATCAGATGTAACTAATTCTAAGGTTGGTTTTCTTTCTTCACCGGACAATCCTTTTAGTTCCGGAACCCACAGGATAATGTTCTTAACCCCCCACTCCTCTCTCTTTTTGCCTACGTATTTCTTGGAATATAATCCCAATAAATATTGCACATTTCAAATTTGCTATTAGATATTAAGCTATAACTAAGTTATATACCTAACTGAACGCGGCAAAATGGTAAGCATGGAAGAGGAAGACCAGACAAACTGGTGAGGTAAGAGAAGTTTGCAGGAGTGACGTGGTAGACGATGCAGTCGTGCGGCCCATGGAGAGAGGTTAGGAGATCCTTTTGTCTATGGATGGACTCTGAATGGGTAATGACATTTGCACACATCTGCCAATTTTCTATAAGCATATTTATTGTGATTGTGATTGTGTGTGTTTGTGTGTGTGTTTGTGTGTGTGTATGTGTGTGTGTGTGTGTGTGTGTGTGTGTGTGTGTGTGTGTGTGTGTGTGTGTGTGTGTGTGTGTGTGTGTGCGCGCGCCGCACGTGTGTGTAATAATAATAATAGCAACAACAATAAACGGTTTATTGAAAACATGGCAGCCGAAGGGTGAAAATACACATATCAAGGTAAGACGGATTAACATAGATGGCACATAATAAATCATTACCTATAGATATTATAATCCTAAAGTGATTGTGCACTATACAAATATATAAAACGTGTGTGTGTGTGTGTGTGTGTGTGTGTGTGTGTGTGTGTGTGTGTGTGTGTGTGTGTGTGTGTGTGCAGGCATGTATGTGTGTGTGTGTGTGTGTGTGTGTGTGTGTGTGTGTGTGTGTGTGTGTGTGTGTGTGTGTGTTTGTGTATGCAGGCATGTATGTGTGTGCGTGTGTGTGTGTGTGATGTGGGAGGATGGTGTGGGGGAAGGTGTGTAGGGGGAAGGTGTGTAGGGGGAAGGCGTGTGAGGGGGGAAGGCGTGTGGGGGAAGGCGTGTGGGGGAAGGCGTGTGGAGGAAGGCGTGTTGAGGAAGGCGTGTTGGGGGAGATGTGGAGTAAAGTGAGTGAGGAAGATGTGGAGTCAGATGTATGTGTGGGGGGGGGGAAGAGTGGAGGGAAGGTCGTCCCTGTCATTAGGGAGGAGGCTGTTGAGTGACGGGGCATTTCGGTCAGTATGTTGTTCTTGGGATTCCTGCCAAATGACAATATATTTCTTTCTGACACTTCCGTATTTTCGTTCCCAAGGCTCCCTCTTCAATGCCCTTCAACGAATTGGCTAAGGCGCTATCAATCTGAGCTATTTTGCCTCCAACCTCCATCACTTTTCCCGCCGCAAAATCACTGTAGCAAACTATTTTGTTTTCTCAACAAAAATACATAGAATGTCATTTGATATTATGCTGGAGGAACATTAACTTCCTCCAGCATATAATCAGATTCCTTCTCGAAAGCTACGGGCTGGAAATTTGATCCAACTGTCGGAGGAAAAGTAGCCAGGCGACTTTATTCAGCTTGGTGGACCCTGAAATTGACCAAAATGATACAAGGGCTTACACAATGACCATACGAAAAAAAGCTTAGAAACCTCAACTTACACTCTCTAGAAAGACGAAGAGTGCGGGGCGATCTAATAAAGGTATTCAAATGGGCCAAGGGGTTTAACAAGGGTGACGCAGGCAAGGTCATCATATTAAGACAGCAGGGCAAGACTCGTAGTAATGGATATAGATGGGACAAATTTAGGTTTAAGAAGGAAACACGCGAGAACTGGTTGTCCAACAGAGTGGTTCACGAATGGAATGGACTTACGAGTAACCAGGACCGGCCTATCCCCTGACGGGAGATACAGCCTCTGTACAAAGGATTACCAAGGAAAAGCATGCTGACAGGAGACCTTTTGGTCCATAACTAGGTCGGATGGAGAAAAAATAATAAATGAACAAACAAATAAATAAGTAAACAAATAGATTAATCAAACTTCTCTTGCTGAACGTGTTGCATATCTTCGTATACATCCTCATACAATAAGGCGGGTTTTGTAAAGATTTATTTATACAACGTGGCAATAGAGAGTTGGTATGTGCTAATTTTCCTACATAGTATTTACCTCACAGTAAAGTTATTTTCTTGAATAGATCAAAAAAGTGAATGTATAACTCATTTCCCAAGCTTATATATATATGTATATATATATTGCTGCATTGATTCTAACCCAGGGCAGTGCGCGAGGTGCAGGGATGACCATCATCCATTAGGAGCCAAGAAAAGAGGGAGGGAGGGAGGGAGGGAGGGAGGGGTGGTGAGTGGGAGTGGAGCATGTGGGGATGAAATGGATGGGAGTGGATCAAGGTATGCCTTTTGACTTTGGCTACCTCCCTGGTAAGGGGGAAAAAATCTTGGTGTATGTGTGTGTGCGTGTGTGTGTGTGTGTGTGTGTGTGTGTGTGTGTGTGTGTGTGTGTGTGTGTGTGTGTGTGTGTGTACACACACATACCAAGTATAGCTTCTACATAAAAAAGCTCAGCTCCTTCCCCCACCTCTTAGAGAATTTTTTTTTAATAATAAATAAAGAAATAAGGTATCGGATACCACAACTCATATGACTTCTACCACCCTTCCGATGGTGGAGTAATGTCCTTCTCCCTCCATTTTCCGAGAATCCACTTTATTAGGCTCGTCTGTAATGTCGAGGTAGGATCAATATGCAAATCTGTCTTATTATCCTCCTAAGTAGTAAAGACAGAGAGGAGCTTTTCTACTTCCCCTCTCTGTGTTCCGAAGTTCCCAACAAAGCAGAGGTTCTCGAAACTGTGTGCCATGGCACGCTGTATGTGCCATGACGCCCTGGATATGCCATGGCACGCAGGGTGTGCCACAAAATTACCATAAATTCTTCTTGGCACCGAAGTTCCCATCGAACCCAGAGCTTCTCGAACTGTGTACCATGGCAGGCTGGGCGTGCCATGGCACATTGGATGGGCTATGGCACGTTGAGTGTGCCACAGTGCCACAATATGATTATCAATTCTTCTTGACTCCGAAGTTCCCAACGAAACAAATTTTCTCGAACTGTGTGCCATGGCACGCTGGGTGTGCCACACAGTGGCACAGGTTGATCATCGACTCTTCATGGCTCCGAAGTTCCCAACGAAGCAAAACTTCTCAAAACGTGGTGCCATGGCACGCTGGTGGTGCCACAGACAGTGCATAGAACGCCTCAACGCATATGTGTAAAATAGCGTCTGCAGAATTCTGCCTACAATTAATTATCATTCTAAGAAGGCGTTTGCTCCAATATTTCGGGTCGGATGATGCGCTGAATTTAGTGTTGCAAATCTAGCGGCTGTTCCACTTGATCTAGAGGTTTGGGTGAAAAGGGGACGGGGGGGGGGGATCACTAAAAGGATTACGTAAATTTAGGGTGCCATCACTGAAAAGAGAAAATTTGTGGGTTCATTGGCTTTAAAAAACAAAATGGATGAAATATGAACCTCCTCGGCAGTATGTATTCTTCTCCTTCCACCATAGACAAAAAACAAATAGACAAAAAATAGACAAAAAATAAATAAACGGACTGAAAGTTAGATAAAAATAAAACAGAATAAATCAGAATAAGATAAAATAAGAGTAGAATAGTCAAAACAAAAACGATAGAATAAAATGAAGTAAAAAATATGTTGATAAAAACCTTACTTCAAATTTAAAACGCTAACATATAAAATACAATGAAACAAGACATACATTCCCGAGGTCGCTTCTCTCTTCTTCCACCTCCACTACTGTCATCCCTCGCTAATCCATTAAGCTCCTTCTTCCAGTAAATAACTTCACGGTACAATTTATCTTAGACTACACACACACACACACACACACACACACACACACACACACACACACACACGAACACACACACGTACGCGAACACGTACACAAACACATACACACACACACACACAATGGCAGACATACATGTACACGAACACACACACACACACACACACACACACAAATGCAAACATACATGTACACGAACACACACACAGGCACACACGCATGTACAAGAACACACTGAAAAGTACACATACACGAACACACAAACACACAAGTGCACACACACGCACACACACACATACACAGAAAGGCACACACGCATGTACATAAACACAGAGAAAGGCACGCATACACAAACACACACACGCACAAAGGCGCGCACACATGTACATGAACAAAAAGAAAGGCACACATACATGAACACAGACACATACAAAGACACACACACACACACATACACGAACGCACACAAAGCCATACATACAGTATGTGTACACGAACACACACACACACACAATATACACGTACACGAACACACACACACACACACACACACACACACACACACAAACACGTACACGAACACACAAACAGGCCTACATCTCCCCTGACCATCCGGCCGCTCAGCCACGGAGATGGACCGAGGTGGGTGTGATGGTAACCTTTACCACTGCCGAGACGCAGACTCTCTACCCTCTGTCCGCGCCTTAAAGACGGCCGGCAAGTGGCCATTTCCCCTCTTTCTTTCTCTCTGGCAGCTTGCCAGGGATGATTCCCAGTGCAGATGGAGTGGGGAAGGAAGAGGGGTCAGTGTGGCTATGAGCTCTCACGTTGCTCTGCCAGAATCTATAGATGGATGGATGGATTTTGAGCGGTTGATGAATTGATGTTGAGGTCTTTACACACGTGTCAATATGACGGCCGTTCCTGGGAAACGTGAAGTTGCCACGTATCGATTCTTCGACTACTGTGAGGGGAAGGGGAAAGGGGAAAGGGGAGGGGGGGTTCGTACTGAATAAAATTACCTGACGACAACCAGAATCATCGCAAAAGTCTTCTAGCGGAGATGAAAAAGTGGAAACGTAGTATTATCTGTGGCCAGTCTGATTCCTCTCATTTGTCTTCCCCTTTCAGATTTCTGGGGGTATGCCGACGGTCCTGCAGAGGACCAGAAGGCAGGAGGCACCCTTAGATCTACTCATGGATTATATCACTGTAGAATAACGAACTAAATCCCTTCTTCATAGTTTAAACTCAAAACTCCCACTCCCACGCAATGGGAAGTGAGAAACCCGTGGTAGGGCAAAGCCCTGTCAGTTGCGGGAAGCCGCTGGGTTCTTTTAGGCCGACGTTGGGTTACCTCCCCACCTGGCAAGGGCTGTCGGGAAGCAACGCGACATAACACGCAGCAGATCCTGGGAACTGAACTCATGTTTCATAGTTTACGAAGCACGAAATGCAAACGATAAAATAGAATGTGTTTACATCAACAACAAATGACAAAACTACCGAAAGGAATTCAGAAGTATACCGATTATGTTAACAACTATTCCCTGGAGTAAAGAAAACCCGCAGCCCCACAGTGGCCGGCAACGATCCACGGACCGCACCCCACCCCCCACCGGGCAGAAACTTGGGGATGTAGTCAGGGGGACACTGAAAGAGACCATAAGGCCTACACTAGGCAGATTCATGCCCCTTACCACCTGCCATCTCTATCCATAAAATTGTCTAACCGTTTTTTAAAGCAACCGATTGTTGTTTGTTCAACAGTGGTGATGGAAACACTATGAAGAATCGTTCCTCAGTTTATTTGCACGGCACAGGAAGAAATGTTCTCACGTTCTCACACTCACAAACGACTTTACTCTCTCACAGTTAGCTCACGACTGTAAGGGCTTCAATTTCTGTGACAGAATAGTTACGTTCAGCTTTGGAACGATTCTTCATAGTGTTTCCATCACCATTGTTGAACAAACAACACGATAATTTCAGCGCTCACTACTTGGTGACTAAGTCTATTCCATTCGTTAACCATTGGTAAACCAGTTCTAACCCACTTCCTTATTAAACCTAAATTTGTTCCATTTAAACCCATTACTACGACTCCTGCCCTGCTGTCTTAATATGATGACCTTGCCTGCATTACCCTTGTTAAACCCCTTGGCCCATTTGAATACCTTTATTAGTCAATGATGTATTGGTCTGTGGTTGTTTCTATGCAGGGAGCAGTCGCAGGTTGCAGGGTCTCCTGATAAAAATGACTACATGGCAACTCTTTCCAGATCACAATGACATCGTGACTGTCCTTGCAACTTACGAGGTTTTGCGGGATGCCCTCTTTTAGCAAATGTTTATATCATATTGTAAGTCAAGACTTGACTCCTCTACTGTATAATACATTGCGAAATGTAGGCTGCGATGTTCCTGTGTATACATCGTATGTACCATACTAACTATACACTATACGTACTATAATGTAATTACTATCACCATCTTTAGTACTATTACCATGACAACTATTACCAAAATCACCACCACTATCACCACCATCAGTGGTCCCGCTACAATGACTATCATCATTATCTCCATCACTGTTATCATCACCATCATCATCATTAGTACCATTAGCACGACTATTATCATCACCCACCTTCACCACTGCCACCACCATTATCACCAGTCCAACTACCAGACTATTATCACCAAAATCACTATCACCATCACAAGTCCAACCACCACGACTATTATCACCAAAATCACTATCATCACCACTATATTCATTATCACCAGAAACACATACTAAAACCTGGGGATTGATATTCGACAAGGATCGAATTCTTTCCAATGAGGTCCTTTCCCAGTCCTGTACTATGGGTGACGTTATTCCCCGTAACGTCAAGAATTCTGAGAGTACGTCGAAGATGGTTTGGTCAGGTTAAGTCAGGTTAAGTTAGGTTAGTTTTGGATGGGTTAGGGTGGGTTTAGTTGAGTTTAGGGTAGATTAGGGAGGACCAGGTTAAGTCAGGATGGGTTAGATTCCCGAGGTACGGCCAGATTGATAATGTGATATATATATATATATATATATATATATATATATATAAATATATATGTATATATATATATATGTATATATTGAGACATTCTAACAGGTTGACGTAAGTGGGAGTAGGAAACATAGGAGTCTTAGTCTGAGTTTATTCCTGACTAGTTTCGCAGGTATGTTTCCTCAAAGGAAAGCATACCTGCGAAACTAGTCAGGAATAAACTCAGGCTAAGATTCCTGTGCTTTCTAACCAACTAACGTCGTGTGTGTGTATATATATATATATATATATATATATATATATATATATATATATACACATATATGTACACATAGAGACACACATATAAGGTTAACTGCTCATAAGACCTTTGTTTGTGAACCCAGTTAAGGAATACAAAGGATATTGCTCACGTTCCACAAAGGTCAGTCTACACAATCGAGGCTTTGATTTTGGTTCTTGACCTTTAAAAAGGACGCAATCATTGTTTTCTCACCCAAGGAGCAACTGTGTTCCTGTGATTACGGTTAACTTAACTAACGCCTAACTAATTACGTTTTCACAAAGGCTAGTTAGGTCTTAATAACTGTGTTGTCTGTTTCAAAACCGAACGTTCATTATTGCTATGGTTGTGTTTTTTTTCTCCATAAATATTCACCCATGCAAATAATGGACGACTGGTACACGGAGAAGGGTCGAATGATGAACAATAAATAGAAAATGAAAATTGAGCGAAAATGGCTGTTCTTCTATATTGATGATAACAACTCTGTGATACCAAATACGATCTATATATATATATATATATATATATGTGTATATATACACATATATATATACACATATATATGTATATATAATGATATACATATATATGTGTATATACACACATTCATATGCACACATACACACACACACACACTCATATATATATATATATATATATATATACATACACATACATATATACTTTTTGCACTGAAGATGTAATATACGAAAGCGCTCTGCTTCGTTAGTTTCTTTTTCCAAGTGGTCTACTTTGCATATATACATACACACACACACACACACACACAATATATATATATATATATATATATATATATATATATATATACATATATTTATATATTTATACTGGTGAGAAATGTAGTAACACATTTGTAAACCACAACTAACACCACAGTCGGACGAAAGAAAGAGTTGAGGATGCGAAACTACATATTTCGATTGCTAACTACAATCCTCTTCGATTGTAGTTAGTAATCGAAACATATAGTTTCGGTTTCTCAACTTTTTCTTTCGTCCGACTGTGGCATTAGTTGTGATTATATATTATATATATATATATATATATATATATATATATATATATATATATATATATATATATATATATATATATATATATATATATATAGATACATATAAAATGACAATGACAAACTCGTGATTCTAAATATGCGGAAAAAAACCATCAAGGAAAAAGATAAACTGATGACCAAGCACTTTCGTCTATTCAGGGGACCCTGAGGATGTCTGAATAGACGAAAGCGCTTGGTCATTAGTTTATCTTTTTCCTTGGTGGTTTTTCCGCATATATATATATACACAATATATATACACACATATATATATATTAAATATATATATACACATATATATACATATATATATACATATATATATATACATATATATATACATATATATACACATATATATATACATATATATACACATATATATACATATATATATACATATATATATATATATTTATATATATATATATATATTGCTCTCTCCTCTCTCTTCCTCTAGCCAATACTCTCTAACGCTTGACTGCTCTTCCTGCAATACCTTGCGATATCAATACCTTTCCTTTTCTTTTCAATTACTCTTCTCTTTCTCCTCTTCCTCCTACTCCTCCTCTTTTCAATTACTCTTCTGTTCCTCCTCCTCATACTCTTCCTCCCCTTCTTTTTTATCCTCCTCATCTTCCTCTTCTTCTTCCTCCTCCTCTTCCTTCTTTTCTTCCTCCATCTCTCCATTTCCCTTTCCTTCTTCTTCGTATCTCTACTGCCTCCTTCTATTCCTCACATTCTTTTCCTCTTCCTCTTCTTCCTCCTCCATGTTCTCTGGTCCCTCCTATTCCTTTATTTCTTCCTCTTTCCCCTCCTCTTCATTTCCCTTTCTCCTTATAACTAATGAACCACCTTTGAACACTCCTCTGTGCTTTTGTCTTTCTCCCCCTTTCCCTCCTTCCTTTCCTCTTCTCCCCTTTCTCTTCCCTCCTCCTCTTCCTCTTACCTCTTCTCCCCTTTCTCCTCCCTCCTCCTCTTCCTCTTACCTCTTCTCCCCTTCCTCTTCACTTCCTCCCTTTCCCTGTTCATTCCACGTCTTTCTACCAGTCCCATGACATCCTCTCTCTTCCTCGTCCACCCCCATTCACGGAATAGTAATATCCAACATTTGGAATTCTGCCTAAGCACTTTCCTCCCCCCCTTCCCCCCCAAAAAAAAATCACTATTATGCAATAAGCTTTCTGTTCCCGGGTGAGGGGAAGGTGGGGGTAAAAATTCAGGGAGAAAATAGGGTCAAGAGGGGGGGGGAGTTTCCCTCCCACCCCCGCATACACACCCCAGCCTTCCTTTTTTTTTATTTCTCCTCCCCCTCTCTTACACAGATAATTGGCGACCAAAAATGACTTAATTATGAATGCAATAGCAAAGGTTTTCCATGAAGGGGGCGGGGAGGAAAAAGACGATGATAATTGAAAATCTACGGAACGAAATGAAATCACCATATGTCCACCGTGCTAGCGTCTCACTCTCTTCGTTCAATAACGAAACTTTTCAATTTTCGAATTTCACACTTTATATATGTTATTGCATGACCTCTTGGATGAGAAAATCACCCTTACAGCCTCTCTACCTAGAGGATATTTTCCTTTGTTCCTTCCACTTCCTTTTGCATGACCTCTTGCATAAGGAAATCGCCCTTGCAGCCTCTCTGCCTTGAGGTCATTTTCCTTTGATCCAGCAAAGCGATTTTATTCATCTCTATGGGACCATTTTCGACCTTCACGAAAAAAATTATCTACAATTTAAGAACAAAAATAAATTAATAAATAAGTACGAGTAAAATAATAAAAACAGTAATAATAAAATAAATAAATAAAAATATACACAAGCACGTAACATAGGTCGTAAACGAACTTGGAGAAGTTCAAATGGAACAGCAAAAAAGCATAAAATATATTAAATTGAATTTCACATTAGGAGATAGACCAGCAATGTTTTCAATGTTGTTATAAAAGATAAACAAGTAGCGACGACAGAATGGTAGGTTACTTAGGTACGTTCAATCTTGAAACAATGAATAAATAAATTAATAAAGGTAAATAAAACCAAATTTAATAGATGAAAAAATATAAATAAAACAAATAGGCAAATCAATATAAAATGTACACATTAATAAAATTAATATAATAAAAATAAATCTAATAAAATAATTTTAATAGACGATGGAAATAAAAAGAAATAGCGAACAAGAATTGAAATATATACATATGCAAAGAAATGGAAAAAAGAAATGGAAATAGATAAATGATCATGAAGTATTTTTTTACTGTACCGAATGTGTCAAAACAACTCCACCTGACATTGTATGACACGCACACGACACATACAAATTAAAAAAAAAAAAAAAAAAAAAAAATTGCTAGGACATCCCTGGGTTGGTGCTGCGGTCCGGCTAGTTTGTTGTATCCAGTTCCGGGTCGGGGTGGTGGTAATACACTTCCGGGTGATTTAGCAAAGCGAAGAAAAATGGCACCGAAAAGAGAGAACGAGAGTGGGGGGGCGGGGGGGGGGTTAGTTTGTAGTCCTCGTATTTCTGTCAAGGAGGTTTTTTTTTTGCTTTGGCCGTGTTGCCGCGTGCGGGGACTCGCTGTTCTGAATAGACCTATGAGCAGCACTCGTGGGGTCCCGTCTCTAGCTCTCCCCAAGGAAGTATTGGAGATCGAGAATAAAGTAAACAAATAAATAAATAAATAATAATTGAATATAAAATATTACATATTTTTAAGTCACCAACATACCCCTCCCTTCACCTCTCTAAGAAGTTCATGACGGTGTCTCCTTACGATGAACATATTGAAACGTGGGAATTTAATGTAATAAGTCATTTTCACGAACTCACTCCGCCTCCAGACAGCCCCGAACCGCCTTCCCTCCAGCCACTTATCATTATTATAATCATTTTATTATTAACACTATATTATCCATATTACTATTATCATTATTATTATTGCTATCTTTACTGTTATTATTGTTGTTGATTTTGTTATTTATTACTATTAATCTTGTTCACATCTGGGAATTACTTAGCTTAGAGGAACTCCGAGGTACTAACAAGCTAAACTACCTCGTCTTAACTACCTCCATTGACCCTTACCAACCTCATAAGAAAACTTGAGAATTCTGAAAGACTTTATTCTGGCTTAAACCAAAATTATTTAATTATATATTTTTCAATTATTAATTTACCAATTTCTCTGTTTTATGAGTTTTTATCTGATTATCTTTAGTAATTTTTATTCATATCTTTTTAGACGAGAGCCTAAACTGTACGTAGATAATCATCACCGAAACTTCAACATCGCTCCTCTCTTTTACCCGCAGCTGCATACAGCGTGGCGGCTGGAAGAGGCTGGGCCCAGCTGCACGGGCGAAGCTGTTCCAGGCCTGCAGCTGACTTAGGACTGCGGTCCAGCTTCCGTGTCTGTCCTGAGCAGCTGTGGAGATTTTTTTTTTTTTTAAGTGACAAGAGGATATACATTGTGTGTGTGTGTGTGTGTGTGTGTGTGTGTGTGTGTGTGTGTGTGTGTGTGTGTGTGTGTGTGTGAGACTTCGGTGAATGAACAGCGAAAACGATAGTGAGTGGTGAATATGTGGGAACATGTCCGGGATCAGATTAAAACCTTCAATTCGGTTACCTAGACCTCTACAAAGGGCGTCACCGCATTGAGGAGGTCTTCCTTGTCTCAAGCACCGTCGCATATGACCCCTCCTCCTCTTCCTCCAGGACGTGACAAGACTCAGCCCGGAAGAGGAAATGGTTAAGAGAAGGAAGAGGAGGAAGGAGGAGGAGGGAAGAGGAAAAGGAAAGGGGAGAAGAAGGAAGAGGAGGGAGAAATAGGAAGGAGGAGGAGGGAGAAAAAGGAAAAGGAGGAAAGAAAGAAGAGAGAGGAGGAGAAAAAGGAGGAAAAGGAAAGGGGAGACGAAGGAAGAATAGAGAGGAATAGGAGGAAGAGGGAGGAAGATGAAGGAGGAAGTGCATAAGGATGAGGAAGAAGGTGAAGAGTAGGGGGAGGAAGAAGGGATAGAGTAGGGGGAGGAGGAGGTGAGTAGGAAGAGGAGGAGGAAAGGGAGGAAAGGGAGGAAAAGAATGAAGAGGAATAAGAGGAGGGAAAGGGGGAGGAAGTGGAGGGGGATGAGGTGGGAGATGAAGAGGAAGGAGTACGAGGATGAAGAGGAGGAGGAAGAGGAAGAGGAGGAGGAAGAGGATGAAGAGGATGGAGGGAGAGGATGAAGACGAAGGAGTACGAAGAGGAGGAAGAGGAGGAAGAGGAAGAGAAGGAAGAGGAAGAGGAGGAAGAGGAGGAAGAGGAGGAGGAAGTGCAAACAGAGCTGAAAATCCCTCCTGTGGATTTACCCGTTAAGAGAAATACTCGACTGAGAACAAGTAGGTTGGTAGCCGGGTAGGTTAGTAGGTAGGTAGGTAGGTTGGCAGGTAAATAGGTTAAGGGTAGGTTGGTAGATAGGTAGGTGGGTAGATAGGTTGGTAGGTACGCAGGTTGGTAGATAGGTAGGTTGGTAGGGAGGTTGGTAGGTAGATAGGTTGGTAGTTACGTAGGTAGGATGGTATGTTGATAGATGGGATGGTAAGTAGGTTTGTAGGTGGGTAAGTAGGTAGGCAGGTAAATAGATTAGTAGGTAGGCAAATAGGTATGTAGATAAGAAGGTAGGTAAATGTGTAGGTAAGTAGATAAGTGGACAAGCGCTTGGGCAAGAATAGACTAAAGGAAATATTTATATATTTTTTTCCACATTCCAACGTTAGCACCAAGATCCGACTGCACACACACATATACATATACATATATATATATATATATTATATATATATATACACTGTATATATATATATATGCATATATATATATATATATATGCATATATATATATATATATATATATATATATATATATATATATGCATATATATGTATACACATATATATAAATATAAATACTTTACATATATATATTATATATATATATACACTGTATATATATATATATAAACTTATATATCTATATATACATATATATACATACATATATACATATATATTTATACATATATATATTTATATATTTATACATATATATATACACATATATATCTATACATATTTATACATCCACACACACACACACACACACAATCTATATATAGATATATATATATATATATATATATATATATATATATATATATATACACATATAGTGTACATATGCAAGAATCTCGTGTATATGAAGAATATAATCCTAGTTCTTTCCCTGGGAAAAGGAATAAAGAAAAGAAAGGTAGAGAGAAAGAGAGAGAGAGAGAGAGAGAGATAGAGAGAAAGAGCAGGTTGGTTTCTCGTGACCCTTTGTGTACAAAGACTCTGTCCGCCCTCCTCCTCTTCCCCCTCTTCTCCTCTACCTCTTCCTCTTCCTCCTCCTCCTCCTCTTCCTCCTCCTCCTCCACTCCAGAAGGTGTACCTCCCATCTGGCCACGTCTGAGGCCAGATTGATAAAGGCCATTTTCCCTATCTCAGACACAAGCCAGGAATCCTTACAGTACATAAAGAACAACAGGCCATAAGAGGGAGAGATAGAAAGAGAGAGAAAGAGAGAGAAAGAGCGAGAGGAATATATCATAAAAGAATACTCTGAACTACGAATTCATAAAAAAGAACCATAACACCAATGAGATTGAAGTGAAAGTGTAGTAATAATAATAATAATAATAATAATAATAATAATAATACTATTATTACTACTAACTACTAATAATAAATAATGATAGCAATAATATAATAATGACAATGAAAAAATAATAACACTAGAAACCGGGGATGGACACCAGAGCAATGCCTCGCTGCACTGCTTTTTACCCGAGCGGTGTGGCTGGGGTCCAGGATGACCAATCCTCCAGGCGGTGTTTCAACTGTAGATGCAATAGGTGTCCAGTCATCGCTCACAGAATCTACAGCTGGACACAGGCCTCCAACAAAACACATTAACAGATTGTTTTGAAATTAAATGTTTAATGAAAGTTTCGTGTACGAGGCTGTACATGAAAAAATGGATTACTTATAAAAGGACAAAAAGAAAAAAGAAAAATACAAATAAAAATTGTGGAAAAAGACAAGAAAAAATAAAATAAAGCAAAAAAGGAAGAGAGAAAATATAAATAGATGAAATATATGAAAAGAAAAGAATCCAAATAAGAGAAAAATAAAATAAAAAAGAAAGAACAAAATAAAATAAAAAGCAAAAAGGAAAGAAAAAGAAAAAAAATCGATTAAGAAAAGAGATAAAGACAAATAAAAGAAAAAATCAGAAAAGTAGAAAAAAAACGCCCTCCTGACCTCGTCGTGCCAAATCGTGCCACTTGTGCCAAATGCTAAATCGCGCCACCAGCTGAGGGACTTCATGGCACGCCCACTCTGCCACCGAAAGCTAAACATCCGTCCTCCTCCACCTCAAACTCCCTCTCCACTGGAACAGGAGAGGAGGAGGAGGAGGAGAAGAAGAAGAAGAAGAAGAAGAAGAAGAAGAAGAAGAAGAAGAAGAAGAAGAAGAAGACCAAAGCTGAAGAAAGATGATGAAATATGATCTCCCTCCCCCCCCCCCCAAAAAAAAATCAAGATCAAATCGTCTTCCCGGAACTATGCCTCGCTTCTCAGTGTCCCTAATTGCGATGGACACACTTCCGGCCACTTGAAACCTCTTTGCCAATTACACGCAATTACCGAGTCTCGTATTCTGCGGACGTTTCGTTTTTACCGGACTCCGAGTTCTACGGATTCGCTTTGACCGGACACAGATTCAGCGGACTACTCGCTTTTACCGGACTGGCTGCCCAGACTCTCTTTTACCTGACTGACTGGTCC
>NC_134780.1:5332696-5337696 GCF_046742065.1 Oratosquilla oratoria | reverse complement strand
GGTGATAGTAGTGGTAATAGTGTTGGTAGTGGTAGTAGTGGTAGTACTGGTAGTGGTGGTGGTAGTGTTGGTAGTGGTGGTAATAGTGTTGGTAGTGGTAGTGTTGGTAGTGGTGGTGATAGTGGTGGTAATAGTGTTGGTAGTGGTAGTACTGGTAGTGGTGGTGGTAGTGTTGGTAGTGGTGGTAATAGTGGTGGTGATAGTGTTGGTAGTGTTGGTATTGGTGGTTGTGGTGATAGTGGCGGTAGTGGTGGTCGTGATAGTGTTGGTAGTGGTAGGCCTATCAGTGGTAGTGGTGGTGTTAGTGGTGGTAATGTTGGTAGTGGTAGTAGTGGTAGTGGTGGTAGTGATGGTGGGGTGATGGTAGTCGTACTAGTGGTAGTAGTGATGGTGGCGTTGATGGTACTGGTGGTGTTGGTGGTGGTAGTGGTGGAGATGGTGTTGGTGGTGATAGTGGTGGTGATAGTGGTGGTGTTGGCAGTGCTGGTACCCCGTCAGCTGTTGCTGTCACAGAGGTGTTAGTTGGACCTGCACACGAGAGGTAGAGGAGGAGGAAGAAGAGGAATAGGGAGGAGGAGGAAGAGAAGACGGGATGGGGAGGAGGAGAAGGAAGAGGAAGAGAAGACGGAATGGGGAGGAGAAGGAAGAGAAAGAGAAGGGGGAATGGGGAGGAGGAGGAGGAAGAGAAATTGGGAGGAGGAGGAAGAGGAATGGGGAGTAGGAAGATAAAAGGAGAAGGAAGAGAAGGGAAGGAAGAGGGAGAGAAAAGAGGAAAATGAGGAAGAGGATGAGAAAGAGGAAGAAGAGGAATGGAGAGGAGGAAAAAGAGAAAAGGAGGAGGAGAAGGAGGAGGAAGAGAAAGGGAGGAGGAGGGGAGAAAAGAGGAAAATGAGAAGAAGGATGGGGAAGAGGAAGAAAAGGAACATGAAGGAGAGGAAGAAGGGGAGGAGGAAGAAGAATAGGAAGGAGAGAAAGAAGATGAATGGGAAGGAGAAGAAGATGAAGCAGAGGTAGAGGAAGATGAGGAATAGGAATAAGAGGAAGAAGAATGAGAGGAAGAGGAAAAAGAAGAAGAGGAACATGAGGAATAGGAAGGAGAGAAAGAGAAAGATGAGGAATAGGAAGAAGAGGAAAAGGAAGGAGAGGAAGAGAAAGATGAGGAATAGAAAGAAGAGGAAAAGGAAGGAGAGGAATAGGAAGAAGAGAAAGAGAAAGATGAGGAATAGGAAGAAGAGGAAAAGGAAGGAGAGGAAGAGAAAGATGAGGAATAGGAAGAAGAGGAAAAGGAAGGAGAGGAAGAGGAAGGAGAGGAAGAAGATGAGGTATAGGAAGAAGAGAAAAAGGAAGGAGGGGAAGGGAAAGAAGAGGAAGCGGAAGAGAAAGATGAGGAAAAGGAAGAAGAGCAATAAGAAGGGAAGAGGAAGAACAGGAAGAGGAAGAACAGGAAGAGAAAGACGAAGAACAAGAAGATGAGGGAAAGCGTGGAGAGGAAGAAGAAAAAAAGGAAGAGGAAGATGAGGAACATGAAGAAGAGGGAGAGGAGCAAGAGGAAGATGAGGAATAGGAAGAAGAGGAATAGGAAGGAGAGGAAGAGGAAGAAGAGGAAGAAGTGGAAGAGGATTTTTTCGATGTTGGAGAGGACGGGGGGGAGGGGGGAGGGGGGAGGGGGAGCCAGGTATGTCATGAGCTCAAAGAAAAAGAAAAAGAAAAAAAAAAACGAAGAAATAAAATCGGATTTATGGCAGTTGGTGCCTGTTTTTGTTCTTTTGCCAAATTCAAACATTGTTCAACCTCTTTTTTCGTCCGTTATTTCTTTTGTAACCGATTTCCAGGCTCTGTTTGAACAGGAATTTGCTTTGACGCCAATATGCAAGCGTTGGTCCCTTCCTCCCCCTCTCCCCTCCCTCTCTCTCTCTCTCTCTCTCTCTCTCTCTCTCTCTCGGTCCCTTCCTCCCCCTCTCCCCTCCCCCCTCTCTCTCTCTCTCTGCCTCTCTCCTAATCTCTCTCTCCCTCTTTCCCTTATAAGGGAATATCTGTGCAAAGCCTATACAGTCACTGTGTATATTTTTGGGAGGCGATGGGATTTAGTGACACCCCTACGGACCAGAGTCACTTCAGGAGGAAATGACGGGAAGTGAAATGAAGTGAAAAAGTTAATGAAGTGAAATAAAATTAAATGAAGCACAATTAGATAAAGTGAAATGAAGTTAAAAGAAGTGAAATGAAATAGAGAAAAGCGAAATGAAATAAGATTAGGTGAAATGAAGCGAAATGAGGTGAAATGAGGTGACATGAAGTGGAACGAGCTTGTCCCACCCTGGCACCTGACCCGCGGACAACCCCAGGTGCCGGCCAGGAGGAGGAGGAGGAGGAGGAGGAAGAGGAGGAGGAAGAGGAGGAGGAGGAGGAGGAGGAGAAAGAGGAGGAGGAGGAGGAGGAGGAGGAGGAGGGAGGAGAAAGAGGAGGAGGAGGGAGGAGAAAGAGGAGGAGGAGGAGGAGGAGGAGGAGGAGGAGGAGGAGGAGGAGGAGGAGGAGGGGAAGGAACCAATTGACGCTTCCAGTAATAAGAGACCTACGGGGCATCTCCTTTTTTTTTTCTCTCTCTTTCTACTTTTCAATTACCTATTTCATTTAACTCTTTTATCTAAAACAATTAAACAAATAATAAAACGAAATAATATATATAACAAATACCAAATTTAATTACACATGATATAAAACAAATAAACACAAAATAAAATTATAATCATGATGAAGAATCTAAAAAAATAAACAAATAAATAAATATAAATGATAAATACAATATAAAATAAATTATCTGGGTTTCATTTATTTTTGTTTCATTTTGTATTATCAATTCCATTTATTATTTCATTTTTGTATTATTATTATTATAATTTGACTGTTATCTTATTATACATACATATATATATATATGTGTGTGTATTTAATTACTTCGCTTAATTTTGTATTCATTTCATTTATCTATTAATTTTGTTTTTTATTTCTTATTCCTGTACTTATTATTTTATTTCTTATATAAATTAATCATGCATGACATTATCTAATTACGATTTTTATTTGAATTTAAACATTTCTATTCTATTTACCTGTTGATCTTTATTAGGATTAGTTCTATTTCTATCTTATCTATTCTCTTTATTTCACCAATCTATTCGTTATTCTTAACGTTAACATGTATATTTTTTGTATTATCCGAATATTATTTTGTTTATAGAAATATCACAATAATAATAATAATAATAATAATAATAATAATAATAATAATAATAAAAATAATAATAATTAAAATTATAACAAGAAGAGACAATGGTAGCACAGAAGGCCTAAGTTCGAGTCTTAGTCGTGACAGCTCGATTAGTTCAAAGGAGGATTATGGAGGAGGAGGAGGAGGAGAGTGAAGAAGAGGACGAGGAAAAAGTGGAACAGGAGGAAGAGGAAGAAGAGGATGAAGAAAAAGAGAAAAAGGAAGAAGTGGAAGAGGAGGAAGAGAAAGAAGAGGAAGAAAAGGAGAAAGAAATGAAACCCACGTTTGACCAACGTAAGACAAAAATAAATAAATAAATAGAAACATATATAAAATAATAATAACATTTAGTAATTGATGGAAGAGGTGCATTATCTCCTTCCTTCCTCTCTCTCTCTCTCTCTCTCTCTCTCTCTCTCTCTCTCTCTCTCTCTCTCTCTCTCTCTCTCTCTCTCTCTCTCCTAACTGCAGCAAGTTTATCAAGAAGTTAGCAGCGGCAACATCGTGATCTTCTGAGTTAGAATTCTGAGGTTTTTGGATTAGGTAGGTTAGGTGAAGTTAGGTTACAAAAGAGAGAGAGAAAGAGAGAGAGAAAGAGAGAGAGAGAGAGAGAGAGAGAGAGAGAGAGAGAGAGAGAGAGAGAGACAGACAGACACAGACACACACACACACACACACACACACACACACACACACACACACACACACACACACACACAGACCAATTCCAGGTGCATGACTGCGGCCGAAGCCGTCATTTATGCCCAACGTATTAGGTGAGCAAGAAGTTGAATGATCCCTAACAAAGATCACACAAAAACACAAACACACACACACACACACACACACACACACTAATACCGAAAACACCACTATAACCGTAATAACTAAAATTTATCAATAATTAATGATATACGATTATCTATTTACTTATTTCAATTATATGTGAGATACTAAACGTGGATCACAATGTCATATCCGCCCACAGTACGCCCACAGGACGCCCATCGCCTATATTGAGCGCCCATAAGCAGATACACTATATGCCAAGGCCATATGGTCGCCCCCACCTCCTGAGTAACGCATCGATTACCGATGATTGAGACATGAGACTGAACTAAGCGTGCGTGCGTGCGTGTGTGTGTACATGTGTGTGCGTGTGTGTGCGTGTATATATGCGTGTCCGTGTGTGTGTGCGCGTACATATGAGTGTGTGTGTGTGTGTGTGTGTGTGTGTGTGTGTGTGTGTGTGTGTGTGTGTGTGTGTGTGTGTGTGTGTGTGTGTGTGTGTGTGTGTGTGTGATTCACCATGATCTTGGATCACGTATTGGCTTCGTGATCGACAGCTATTACCCTCCCGGAAGAGAGCTCAGAGCTCATACATGACCGATCTATGGGTAATGCTGCTACCTTACACGCACACACACACCCCACTCTCCGCACACGAGTTGGAGTAACGACTCGCAGCGATACTGAAATCATTTCAGACCTGGGCGGGATTCAAACCCGGACCACCGTAGTGGCGGCCGCTAACGCTACTATTGCGCCATCGAGTCGCGCGCGTGCGTGTGTGTGTGTGGGGGGCAAACGATTCATCTTATGTCTTGGATCACGTGTTAGACTCGTGATCGATAGCTTTTGCCCTCCCGGATGAGAGCTTGCTTGTGTCTCTATGGGAGAGAGAGAGCGAGAGAGAGAGAGAGGGAGATAGAGAGAGAGAGAGAGGGGGAGA
>NC_134780.1:5310196-5320196 GCF_046742065.1 Oratosquilla oratoria | reverse complement strand
AGAGGAGAGGAGAGGAGAGGAGAGTGGAGAGTAGAGAGGAGGGAGGAGAGGAGGACTAGGGGAGGGAGCGCCTGTACCCGACATCCGGCACAGAAAGTAAACAAAGGAGGTAAATTTGGAAGAAGAGCAACGGCGAGGGGGCAGAAAGAGAAGTCTAGAAAAAACAGTCGGCTAGAAGAGGAAGAATAAGAAAAGGAGGAGGAGGAAGAGGAGGAAGAGGAAGAGAAGGAGGAAGACGAGAAGGAAGAGGAGGAAGAAGAGGTGGAGTTTCTTTCAGGAAGAATAGAAGTCAGTCGGAAGAGGAAGAAAAAGTGGATGAGGAAAAATAAGATGAGAAGGGCATGGAGGAATAAGGGTGGAGGAGGAGGAGGAGGTGTAGGAGGAAGAGGTGGAGGAGGAGGAGGAGGAGGAGGAGGAGGAAGAAGAAGAGGAAACTATTTCAGAAAGAACAAACAGAAGTCAGCTAGAGGAGGAAGAGGAGGAAGAGGAGAAGTCAATTGGGTCACGCACACTGGCACCAGTGCCAAATGCCTGACTTGGCACTGACCTCAGGTCAGGTCAGGTCATTAAAAAGAACGTTCTCGATGACCTGGGTGACCTTTGACATTGTACCGTCTGTCGCCAAGTGATCTTACTCGATCGAGTGGTGAAGAAGAAAGGAGGAGAAAAAGAAGACGAGGAGGAGGAGGAGGAGGAGAAGGAGGAAGAAGAAGAGGAGGAAGAAGAAGAAGAAAAAGAAGAAGACGGGGAGGAAGAAGAAGACGAAGAAGAAAAAGGGGAAGGAGAAGAGGAAGAGGGGGAAGAAGAGGAAGAGGGAAAGAAAAAAGAAGAGGAGAAGAAAAGAAGAAAAACAAGAATAAGAAGAAGGCAAAGAAAAAGAAGAAGACGATGAAGGGGAAGAAGAAGAATAACAAGACGATGGAAGAGAAGGAGAAGGATGCGAAGACGATAAAGGAGGAGAAGAAGAAGAAGAAGAAGAAGAAGAAGAAGAAGAAAAGGAAGAAGATGGAGAGGAAGATGAAGACGATGATGACGATGATGAAGAAGAAGATGGAGAAAGAGGAGGGGACAAAGAAGAAGACGAAGAAAGAGAAGAACTACCTAGTGTAGGCCTTCTGGTCTTTTACAGTCTCCTTCATTCTTATGCTCTTATGTAAGAAGAAGAGGAAGAGGAGGAAGAGGAAGAGGGGGAAGAGGAAAAAGGAGAAAAGGGAGAAGTAGAAGAAGGAGAAGATGAAGAAGACAAATAAGACGAAGATGAAGAAGAAGAAGAAGACAAAGAAGACGAAGAAGAAAAGAAAGAGGAAGAGGAAGAAGACAAAGAAGACGAAGAAGAAAAGAAAGAAGATGAGGAAGAAGAAGACAAAGAAGACGAAGAAGAAAAGACAGAAGATGAAGAAGAAGAAGACAAAGAAGACGAGGAGAAAAGAAAGGAGGAGAAGGAGAAGAAGAAAAACAGAAATGACGGAGTAGAAGACGACGACGAAGGAGAAGAGAAAGAAGAAGAAGAAGGAGGAGGAGGAGGATGAGAAGAAGAAAAACAGAACTGTCGGAGAAGGCGAAAAAGAAATGCCACAAGAAATTGAAAAAAATATATATATATATACAAAAGAATTAAAAACAAAACTCCAGCTAAATAAATAAAGAAGGCACGAAACTAACACAAAAGAAGGAAAATAAGGAAGAAGTAATGAAAGAAGGGAGAAAGAGAGAAAAAGAAAGAATGGAACAGATGCAGGTAAAACAAAATACACTCCCTCCCTCTCCTCCCTTCCCCCCCTATCTCCCTCCCCTCCCCTCCCTCCCTCCCTTCCCTATTCCCTCACTTTCATACTCCCTCCATCACTTCGCTACTCCTTCCCTCACTTCCTCACTTCCCTACTATATCACTCCCTCCCTGCCTCACTTCCTCCCTCACTTCCCTACTCATTCACTCCTTTACTTCCCTATTCTTTCCCTCCCTCCCTTGCTCACTTCCCTACTCCCTCCCTCCCTCACTTCCCTACTCCCACACACATAGTGGAAAGAACACTGGCGACAACCGTCCATATAAGACACAAGTAATGGAGAGAGAGAGAGAGAGAGAGAGAGAGAGAGAGAGAGAGAGAGAGAGAGAGAGAGAGAGAGAGAGAGAGAGAGAGAGAGAGAGAGAGAGAGAATGTGAAAAAAAGATCAAGAAGGATAAGAAGACGATGAAGGAGGGGGGCAAGGTGTACTTGAGAGGTCAGATGACCGTAAGTACCAGACGTCCGTGATGGGGCAAATGTCCATGAGGCACTGAATATCAATGAAGGACCAAATGTCAATATAGAGCAAAGTGTCAATAAAGAAAATTATGTCAGGCATGATGTTGAAACTCAAAATGAACCAAAAAGAAATAATCACGAGTAATACCATGTTCTTTAATGCTCGTAGTATTAGGAACAAATTCCAAGAAATACAGGCGTATGTCAAAAGTGAAAATCTCGATACGATAGGAATAACTGAGACATGGTTAAACGGTGGCGAGTTTGAAGCTGAACTTAATACTGCGGGATTTAAACACTTTCATCAGGATAGAAAGCACAAGAAAGGTGGGGGTGTTCTGTTGTACGTTAAAAGCAATGTCTATGCCTGTGTTTTAGAGAAAGTGAAACAGGATGCATATGATAGTTTGTGGGTAGAATTAACCCGAACAAATGGACAAAAAATGAATGTGGGTGTAATATACAGGCCAAAGACATTATCATTAGCAGACGACAAAATGTTGTTTCAAGAACTGTCTAGTTTCTGCGACCGGGACTTATTGATAATGGGTGATTTCAATTTTACTGACATTGGATGACATTTCTCGGCGAAAGGCTATTTATTAAGTTAGCTTCACACGGAGTAAGTGATAGTCTATTAAGGTGGACTAGTAATTGGTTGAATGATCGAAAACAGAGACTTGTTTTAAATGGCAAATCTTCTAAATGGAAAATTGTTAGTAGAGTTCCTCAGGGTTCCGTTCTTGGACCACTTCTATTCCTAGTATAAATGGTCTGAAAAGTGGCTAATGAAATTTAACACAAGTAAATGTAAAGTTATGCACATAGGTAAAAATAACACTAAGTACGATTAAAAGTTATTTGGAAATTCTTGAGGTAATTATCAGTAACGATCTCAAATCATCTAAGCAGTGTATTTCAGCCTCTGAGAAAGCAAATAAGATTCTAGGACTGATTGCGCGATCTTTCGACTTCAAAAGTCCATCTCTCATTAACAAGCTATATAAATCGTTAGTTCGTCCACATTTGGAATATGCTGTTTCCGTATGGTCACCGAATCTCATTAAAGACATTGACAGATTGGGAAAAGTACAACGGCGAGCCACAAAACTGATTCCAAATATCAAAAATAAATCATATGAAATTCTACTTAAACATGTGAATCTGTTTTTCCTAAAAAAGCGTAGACTCAGAGGTGACTTTATACAGGTTTTTAAGATTCTAAAGGGGATTGACGTCAAAAGTGACAAAATTTTCACACTGAATGAGAACCAGACAAGAAATAATGGTCTCAAACTGTCAGGAAATAGATTTAATTTGGAAGTGGGTAGAAACAGCTTCGCCAACCGTGGGGTTAATGAATGGAATAAACTTCCTGCAGAGGCAGTGCAATGTAGTTCAGTTCGAAGCTTTAAGATTCTTTTAGATAAACACCTAAGCAAGATGCTGTAATGCCATTTATTTTATATAATTTATTTATTTGTTATTATTTGTCAGTTCATTATTTCTTTGATTATAATTATAATTTATTATTATTTATCTGTTAATTTATTATTATTTACTATTTACCTGTTTGTTTATTATTTAACTTCACCTATTTATCTATTTACTTATTTTATTCATTATACATTATTTATATTATTATAATTTTATTTGTTTGTTTATCATCATCATCATTATTATTATCATTATTACTAGTATTAGCACTATTATTATTACTATTTTTTTTTTATTTGATTATATCCGACTAGTTATGGAGCAAAAGGTCTCTTGTCGGCATGCTCCTCTTTGTAATCCTTTATAATATAAAAAAAAAATCCTTTACCGTCCCTCTCCCTCTCTCTCCTCCCTTCACACACACGCACACGCACACACGTGTACAACAAACACGTACACACGTACATACACACACGTACACAGACCGCTTTTCAATGCTCATGTCCCACTGGGAATCCAGTCGGTTTTAATCAGTTCTCTGTTCAACTCCGGACAAAAACCTTGGCACAGAGCTCTGTTTGTTCCCTCCCCCCCTTTCCTCCCCCCACTCTCCCCCCCAATCCCGTGGCGCCGCTAGTCGTGATGGGTTATTGGTTAGAGCGCCTGGCTCGCGCCCAAAGACTCCTGTGTTCGAGTCTTTTGTAATCGACCTTCCGCTTCAGCAGTGTTATGAAGCTTTCCCTACATAATAACTCTTTATTTACATTATTTCAAATTTTCCAGATATAATGAATTACTAAATTGATTAATGATTAATAATTAACTATCTTACATATTCGCAATAATAATAACTTTTATTGACAAAATATAAATCATTTTCAAAAATAATTGTAATTTTTCCAATTAAATTTATATCACTTCAAATAATAATGATCTATCAATAATGATTATCGATATTCAGTGACACTTCAAACATTTTCAATAACAGTGGAAACACAAGAGCGGTCACGTTTATCAATACATGTATTAACAATATCAATATTGTCAATGTTATCAATATCACAAGTAGTGATAGTTATCAATACTGTCACCAATATGGAGGCAAGCTCTGTCAATATCAATATGGTCTCAGCAATATAACGAGTACTGATATTGTCAATATTGTCTCTTATTAATATCACAAGTATCTATAATGTCAATATTGTTATCAATATCACAAATATTGATGTCAACATTGTCTCTTATCAATATCACAACTATTGACAATGTCAATATTGTCTCTTATCCATATCAACTATTGACAATATCAATAGTCTTTTATCAATATCACAAATATTGACATTGTCAATACTGTCTCTTATCAATATCATAGGTATTAGCAATACAAATACTATTTTATCAATATCATAAGTATTGACAATTTCAACTGTTTCATCAATATCACAAGTACTGACAATGTCAATGTCTCTTATCAATATCACAAGTATTGACAATGCCAATGTTGTCTCAATGTCATGGGTATTGGCAATACAAATAATATGTTATCAATATCACACGTATTGACGTCAATATTGTTCCTTATCAATACTACAAGTACTGAAAATATCAGTTATTAATACTACAAGTATTGACAATGTTGTCCCTGTTATTAAATCACAAGTATTGTCAATACGAACGTTGTCTTTTATCAATATCAAATGTATTGACAACATCGATAGTGTCTCTACGATAGGTTTCAAAATGCGGGGAGAGAACTATTAATTCACAGAAAATTAAAGTGGATTAATTAAAAGTGACTTTAAAGTGACTTAAACTAAAGACTTACGGTGTGAGATCGTGGAGACTGTACAGTTGGCTAAAGCGGGCCCTACATGATCAATATTATTGCACAATATTCTGTATTGTGCAATATTATCGACGGTGTAGGGAGGGTACTGAAGAATGACACAATATATTGTCAATATATTATGACACAATATCAGCACAGAACAGTCTCGACTTACGATGGAAACAAACAAACAAACAAAAACAGTCTTGACTTCGTTGTCGCCATATGCGACTCCTACAGGTTTTGCTTCCCCACCACTTCCCCCTCCCTCCTTCCCCCTTTCCCCCTCCCTCCTTTCCCCCTCCCTCCTTCCCCCTTTCCTCCCTCTCCCCTTCCCCCTCTCCCCCTCTCTGCTACCCATTTACCCCCTCTCTCCCTCCTCCTTTCCCCCGTCTCCTTCCCCCCTTTCCTCTCTCTCCTTACCCCCTCTCCCTCTCTCTCCTTACCCCTTCTCCCCCTCTTTACCCCCGTTCCCCCCTCTCCCCCCAAACAACCCCTCCCCCAAGCGTACCTCCACGGTCCTTCGCTGGCTCAAGCTGTTTTAATCACCCAGCTGGAACCAATTACGGGCCAGGATTCCCTGGAGGATCGTCATGTTCTCTGGCAGGGCGAGGAGTGGGGGGAGGGGGGGAAGACTCCCACCCTCTCCCCCCGACACCTCCCACCGAAGGATTGGCCGAATTGACAGACACATTCCCAAGGCGGTTCTTCACTCAAAGGACGTACTGTCTCATCTTGTTGCTGCTTCTATTAGGGAGTAATAGGGAGGAACAGGGAGTATCAGGGAGTTGGACGAGGGGACTCGGGGTTCCTGGTCACAGACGCTGGCTGCCCTAAAGGCATCATCACACTGAGATATTTTTACCTCCAACTGTTGGAGCAGTTCTGCAGTTCGTAGCTTTCGGGGAAGGAATATATGCTGGAGGAATAAGATTTTCCTCCAGCATATCAAGTGACATTCTATGTATTAAAAAAAAAAAAAAAAAAAAAAGGTTTGCCATAGTAATTTGAAGGCGGAAAAGGTTCCGAAGATGGGCGGGACCGCCGATGAATCGGAGGTTGAAGGAAGAATAGCCCAGTGTGATGACCCCTTCAGGGGGAAGATGGGTCCACATGCGGCCCGAGATCCACAGGAGTAAGTCTCTAGGAGGCTCCTTGAGACGCCTCTCCCCTCACCCTTACCCGCCTACCCATGCCTCATGTCAAACATCAACTGACTTCGAAAACATCGAACTCGACACTTCTGAAAAAAAAAAAAATATTTTTGCTCCAGACCACAACTAACATCAACTGACTTCGAAAACATCGAACTCGACACTTCGGGGAAAAAAAAAAAAAGAAAAAAAAAAAAATCCTCCAGACCACAACTAACATCAACTGACTTCGAAAACATCGAACTAAAAAAAAAAATCCTTTTGCTCCAGACCACAACTAACATCAACTGACTTCGAAAACATCGAACTCGACACTTCGGGAAAAAAAATCCTTTTGCTCCAGACCACAACTAACATGATTCTTCTTCTCTCAACTCGAACCTTAACCTCTTTGAGGAAAGATAACTTGATCACAGCGAGGCAGGAGGACCTCAGGTACCGAAGAAAGGCAAGTCTCAGGGTCAAGGAGGAGGTGCCTAAGGACCAGAGCGAAGAGTCTTCCGTCGAGGTGAATAGCGAGATCGAAGACGATTTCGTCTGAGAACTCCTTTGGGAAATAAAGTTCTTCCTGAAAAAGAAGAAGAAGAAGAAAAAGAAGAGAAAGGTTTGGATGTGAGTGGGTGTGATAAAGAAAATGACGAAGAGGAAGAAGAAAAAGAAGACAAAGAGGAAGGAAAAGGAGACGAAGAAGAAGAGGAAACAGAAGGAGGATGAGAATAAGGGGAAAGAAAAGGAAAAGAAGGAGGAAGAAAAAAAAAGAAAAAGAAGTAGAAGAAGATGGAGGAGAAGAAGCAGAAGAAGAGGAAGACGAAGAAGAGGAAAACGAAGAAGAGGAAATAAACATGAAGAAGACGAAGAAAGAGAAAAGGGAGCAAAAGAAGAAAAATGAGAAGAAGAAGAAGATGAGGAGGAAGAAGATGTAGAAGGTGAAGTAGGTGAGGAAGAAGAAGGTGAAGAAGAGGAAGAAGAAAAAGAAGAGGAAGAACTTGAAGAAGAAGAAAAGAGGAAGAAGAAGAAATTCGGAGGAAACGTAATAAACCCCCCCAGGGGGTTTCTTTGAGGTTCTTTGGGTTTTCCATCGCTCTGCCCTCCCCCCTACCTCGCTCCCCCTCAAAGGTTGAGACTCAAAGCATACGCCAGTTCGCCTCAAGGACGAGCTCGCCCTCGACGGGCCCAAGGCCGAGGAGGACCTCAAGCGATGAACAAAGCTTCCGCTCGAGTCAATCCACAATTCTCGCCAACTGCTCCTCAAAGGGATTTCCGCCGCCCCCCTCCTCCCCCAAAAGCCAAATTTTTCCTCTCACAAGTTTCGCCACAAATTGTGCTCCCTTTTCTGTAAGAAATAAATCCGACCCGTCTGCACCTTTCACAACATCGTTCCTCTCCTCAAGTGTGACCACGTTAAAGGAATTGAGTCTTTAAGAACTCTTGTCATAAGGGACAAATTCCTTTGGCTATCAACCCCAGTCTCATGATGACCGACACCTGCAGTCTCAACAGAGAATCACGTGAGCCTGTGGAGACGGTCTTCAAGAAAGCCAAAATCCGGCCGATTTCATTCAGAAAAGTGGAGAACCCGCAAAGGATTCGAGAGGCTGAACACAAACCGACTTTGCACATCCAACGCCGGTTCCTGAAATTTCCTCACTTGCTCTCCCCCTCCCCCCCTTTTTTTTTTTCTTTTTCTTCTTTTCTTCGAGTTTGCAAATTGTTAGCTACCGCTCCCGTGCACCCGACACGCTAAGCTGCTTTTCCCTGAAGTCTTCCAAGACTTCCCTTTCCAGTCTCCTTTTTCAGGAAGTCTTCCAGAATTTCCCTTTCCATTCTGCTCTCACTCCAAGTCTTCCAGGTCTTACTCACCCTTCCAGACCTTTCATTCCATTCTGATTTTCTGTAAAGTCTTCCAGGATTTCCCTTCCCCTTCTGCTTTCCCCCTAAGTCTTCCAGGACTTCCCTTTCCATTCTCCTTTTCCGCGAAGTCTCCCAGACCTTCCTTTCCAATCTGCTTTCGCTCCAAGACTTCCAGGCCTTATTCTCCCTTCTTCTTTACCCCCGAAGTCTTCCAGATCTTCCTTTCCATTACTTTCACTTGAAGCCTTTCAGGAGCTCCTTTTCCAGTTTCATTTCCTACGAAGTATTCCAGGACGTCCCTTTCCAGCCTCCTGTTCCACGAAGTCTTCCAGGCCAGGCCTTCCCTTTCCATTCTGCCTTCCCTAAAGGTCTCCTAGACACTTCCTTTCCCATATTCTCTCACTCTATGACTTCCAAAAATTCCACTTCCCTCCTTTCTCCTTCCATCTTCCCCCTTTACTTCCCTTCCAACCTCTGTTCTTCCCTTTCTTTCGTTCCAGTGGTAGACCTTTCCAGGCTCTAGGCCAATTCGACTCCTGAGGATTATTGTCTCTTCTCTGTTGGTGGACAAGAAAATACAAACTGGGTGACCTCAAAGGTGAAGGGGAGCTGCGGGGACAGGAACCCAACATATATATATATATATATATGTATATATATATATATATATATATATATATATAAAACGAGTTTACATTTCTTTCGGGTTTGGTAAATAATCAATAATAACGCACACACATATATACACGCATACACGTTCGCACACACACACATGAACGCAAATCTATATTGTTTCAGTACTTTTGTTTCTTAATATGTCTCTATGGAGAGAGAGAGAGAGAGAGAGAGAGAGAGAGAGAGAGAGAGAGGGGGGGGGAGGGGGAGGGGGGCAGGGTGCTGCTGTCGTCAGCACTGTCTCCTTCATTTCACGGTGTTGATAATTAATTAATCAGCGCATTTCTATAGTCAGCAACTTACCAACATTTTCTCAACAGAGCCTGAAGAACACTCGATAAGGAAATGTGTTGATTTCGCTGATTTAGCGCTTGACGATGTTAACATAAGAACATAAGAATGAAGGAGACTGCAAGAGACCATAAGGCCTACACTAGGCAGCTGACGGGGGGGTCTCGATCGAAAGGGATCACGTTCAATCCCGTGTCCACCGCCAGCTTAGAAAAAAAAAATCCGAAAATCAAAATTTCTTGCAGACTTGAAGCGTCTCAGCTTCTGGTCTTATGGACGACTGCGTGAGGCACAATAACCCCAAAACTTGAAGCGGTGACTTAACCGTCTCAGATACATTAACTAACTAGGCAAGACTCCGAGATGGTTAGAGCATTTGGTTAATGGGAAGAAGAAACGGCTTGTTAGCAAATGCCTCGAGAAAGAGAGAGAGAGAGAGAGAGAGAGAGAGAGAGAGAGAGAGAGAGAGAGAGAGAGAGAGAGAGAGAGAGAAAGAGAGAGAGAGGGGGGGAAGATCA
>NC_134780.1:5297696-5300196 GCF_046742065.1 Oratosquilla oratoria | reverse complement strand
AATATACATATCAACTCTGCACACATGGGAAATGAACCTACATGCACTTCCTTCCCCCAATCATCAACTCCTTCCCCTCCTCCTCCTCCTCCCCTGTTCGTCCCCTCCCCTTCTCCTCCTATTCCCCCCTTCCACCCCTCCCCTTTCCCCCCCTTTCTTCCCTTCTCCTCCCTTTCTCCCCATATTCGCCTTCTCCCCCTTCTTCTATTTCCCCCTCTTTCACCTCCCTTCACCCCTCCCCTCCCCTTCTCCTATTCCCCCCTTCCACCCCTCCCCTTTCCCCCCTTTCTTCCCCCTCCTCCCTTTCTCCCCATATTCGCCTTCTCCACCTTCTGCTATTCCCCCCTCTTTCACCCCTTCCCCTCCCCTTCTCCCCATATTCGCCTCCTCCCCCTTCTATCCCCCTTTCCCCCCAATGAACAGTAAGCAAGGTAGCCCAGGTCGTGCACCACAGCCAGCCAACAGGGCCATCGACGATTCAGGCAGCCCTGTGCAAACAAGCGCTATACGCTGTGGCACCCTGTGGCACGCTGTGGCACGCACAAGTGCCAAAGAGGAACTACGGCGGCTTCAACCCCCCAACCCCCTTCCACCCTTTACTTCCTCCTCCTCCTCTTCCTTCTCTTTTTCATTTTCCTCTTCCTCATCCTGCTTATTTCTTCTACTAATGCTTAACCTCCTCCTCTTCTTCCTCCTCCTCCTCCTCCTCTTCTTCTTCCTCCTCCTGCTTCCTCTGCTTTTCACACTAGTGTTTCTCCTCCTCCTCCTCCTGCTTCTGTTTCTCCTACTAATGCTTCCCCTACTCTTCCTCCTCCTCCTCTTTTTCTTCGTCCTCCTCCTGCTTCTTCTGTTTTTTTCATACTAATGCTTCTTCTTCTTCTTCTTCTTCTCCTCCTCCTCTTTCTCCCTCGCTCCCTTCGGGTGTGGCACAATTTAACATATTCATCCTGCCTGCCGCCAGGCGATTTTATTCAACCATGGAAACTCACTATCCAAACAGACCAGCAACTCATTAGTCCAAGTTGCCTCTCTCTCTCTCCTTCTCTCTCACACAAGCTCTCTCTCTCTCTCTCTCTCTCTCTCTCTCTCATAACACCAAAAAATACACCTAATCACCAAAAGCTATCACCAATAGTCCTTACCCTTCCCAGCCTCCCTCACCATATCCACTGCAGGACCTCCGGATTAACTCCAGGTTGATGATACAACCTAAGTACCTCAACATGCAAGATTGAATCCAGTTTGGTTAAAGTGACTATAGTGTTATCACAAGCTACTCAAGCCAATCCACCTACTATATACAAACCACTAGACTAAAATACACTAGACTAAAATGCACTACACTAAAATGCACTACACTAAACTACTATAACTGAAGGCTATATTATATTATCTTTTACCTAACCTTACCCAACCTAACCTGGCTTAACAGGAAGCCATATCACAGTTCCGGGAGAAGAGGTCGGGGGGAGGGGAAGGGGGGAGGGGAAGGGGGGACCTGGGGCACAAGGGGGGAGAAGGGGAGACACATGGGGGCATTTGGGGGGAGTCACGGGGACACAAGTATTTTGATGAGCCAAAATGTCATTTGCACAGAAATGGTCCATTTCGTAAACTATTACACTCTTTTGTTTTTATATGATATTCATATGTATTTCAGAATAGATATAAAGAGGGGGCCACAGAGAGAGAAAGATAGAGATAGAGATAGAGAGAGAGAAAGAAGAGAGAAAAAGAGAGAACGAGAGAGAGACGCTCCTTCTCACTCGACAGGCGTCGTTTCTATTGGCCGCGCCGAAAGCCAATCACCAACAAGCACCCAGAGTTTCAGTGTCCAATCAACGCGGGGACCTGCACTAGGGGGGGTTCCGTTCCGCTTCTTGCAGTCCCCCAGTGTTGTACAAGCTTCCAAGAGAGACCACACATCGTTAACTAGGTTTATTTAGTGGATGCTAAGCGATTAAATTTAGTGATGAAATGATGAACAGCAAACAGAATATCATAAGACAAGTACCTGCCCCTGTTCACACTAAAGGGTTGAACTGCGGTGGTTCATTTACAATATGTCATTGGAAGCGTTCACACACAACCGCGCAGTTTTTCATTGACTATGCGGTAAAGGCGCGGTTTCCGCGCGGTTCAAACAGCTTGTGTGAACAGAGCCTCTAGGTCAAAACAAGCCATTCGGACATATTTTCTTCAACCTCCTCCAACCTATGCCACGTTACTCCTGCAATCTTCTCTATCGCCAAGTGGATTTTATTATTCAAAGGAACCCAACCTCCAAATCGTGAGGAAGATTCTGGAAGACTTTTGTCCTCAGCGTCAGGCTGAGGTCAAGAGAGCTGATCTTTAGTCAGGATGTCCGTAGGTCAGCTTGGGTCATGCCGATCATTTTCGTTCTTCGTCGTTGGGTCATTTGATTTTTTTTTTTGGGGGGGGGGGTGGAGGGTCGCGACCCTTCCACGTGATGTTCATGTCAGTGTTCCCGTCTGTGACA
>NC_134780.1:5290196-5292696 GCF_046742065.1 Oratosquilla oratoria | reverse complement strand
GGCTCAAGTGAGAGTGGAGGGAGGGAGGGAGGTGCTTTTATGGAGGAGACGGCGTCGGTAAAGAGGTATTGGATGGAGGGCATGAGATGGAGTTGGGAGTGGAAATGGAGAAGAGGAATGAGGTGAAGAATGATGAGCAGGAAGAGGAGGAATGAAGTGCAGGAAGAGGAGGAGGAAGAGGAGGAATGAAGTGCAGGAAGGAGGAGGAGGAAGAGGAAGAGGAGGGAGAGGAAGAGGAGGAAGAGGTAAGAGAAGAATGAAAGGAGAAGGAAAGTGAGGAGTAGGGGAGGAGGAGGGGGTGAAGGAAGAGAAGGAAGGAGGAGGAGGAAGAGACAGAGATATAGGAATAAGAGAAGGATTAGAAGGAGGAAGGATAGGAGTAGGAGAAGAGGAGAAAGAGGAAGAGGGGGAAAACGAAGAAGAGGAGGTGAAAGAGAAGGATGAGGAGGTTGAAGAGGAAGATGAGGAGGAGGACGACGTGAAGGAGAAAGAGGAGTAGGATGAAGAGGAGGAGAAGGAATAGGAGGAAGAGGAGGAAATTAAGGAGGAAGAAGAGGAGGAAGAAAAGGAGGTGGAAGAGGAAGATGAGGAGGTGGAAGAGGAAGATGAGAAAAAGTGAAGGAGGAGGAAGATGAGGAGGAGGACGAAGTGAAGGAGGAGAAAGAGGAGTAGGATGAAGAGGAGAAGAAGGAATAGGAGGAGGAGGAGGAAATTAAGGAGGAGGAAGAAGAGGAGGAAGAAAAGGAGGAGGTGGAAGAGGAAGATGAGAAAAAGTGAAGGAGGAGGAAGAAGTGAAGGAGGAGGAAGAGGAGTAGGACGAAGAGGAGAAAAAGGAATAGGAGGAAGAGGGGGAAATTAAGGAGGAAGAAGAGGAGGAAGAAAAGGAGGTGGAAGAGGAAGATGAGGAGGTGGAAGAGGAAGATGAGAAAAAGTGAAGGAGGAGGAAAAAGTGAAGGAGGAGGAAGAAGTGAAGGAGGAGGAAGAGGAGTAGGATGAAGAGGAGGAGAAGGAATTGGAGGAAGAGGGGGAAATTAAGGAGGAGGAAGAAGGAGGAGGAAGAAAAGGAGCGGGAAGAGGAGGATGAGACGAAGGAGGAGGGGAAAGAGAAAGAGGAGGGAAGAGGAAGAGGAGGAGAACGCTGTTGTTGTTATTGGACCTGAGCCTGTTGAGAAAACGATGGAAGAGCCCAGCAGGACGATGGCGAAGACGAAGAGATAAGAGAAATGACGAACAAAATGATTATGGGGGGGATGGGGGAATGGGGGGGACATTCCGTCGGGGGGTATGGGGGATATTCTATTAGGGAGGGGAGGGGGATAGGGGGATAAGGAAACGGGGGGACATTCTGTTAGGGTATGGGAGGATATTCTGTTGGGGAGGGGGGATAGGGAGAGGGGGGATAAGGGGAGGGGGATGTTCTGTTCGGGAGGGGTGGGGGAGGGGGATAAGGGGAGGGGGATGTTCTGTTCGGGAGGGGTGGGGGAAGGGGGATAAGGAGATGGGGGACATTCTGTTGGGGGATGGGGGAATGGTGTGGGTGAGTGGGGGGATACTTGGGGGGGATTCTGGGTGTCCTTGTAGTGACTAGAGGGGGAAGACCTGTGATTCACCAGCGCTTCTATCCTTGTGGATAATTAACCAAAGTCATCCCTCTCTCTCTCTCTCTCTCTCTCTCTCTCTCTCTCTCCCTCTCTCTCTATCTCCCTTTCTCACTCTAGGGAGGAGAGGAAAGGGGAGAGGAGGGGAAAAGGAGGAGGGGAGGGACGGGAGGGTAACGGAGGGGAGGGGAGGGGAGTGGAAGGGGGAGGGGAGAGGAGGGTAGGGAAGGGTAAGAGTAATGAGGGGAGGGAGGGTAGGGGAAAGGAGGGAAGGGTAAGGGAGAGGAGGGTAAGAGAGAGAATAGGTAGGTAAGGGAGGAAACGGGAGGGAAAGGGGAGAAGGGAGGGAAAGGGTGGGGGGAGTGAAGGGGAACAATAAAGGGAATAAAGAGAAGAGAGAGATGAAATTCGGGAGTCATGGTGGTTGCGGGCGTAAATGAGAGGAGGAGGAGGAGGAAGAGAAGGAAGAAGATGAGAAGAGGAGGAGGAAGAAGGAGGAAGAAGAAGAGGAGGAAGAGGAGTATGTGGAGGAGGAGGAGGAGGAGGAAGAGGAGTTAGAGGAATAGGAGGAGGGATAGTAGGAAGATGAGGGGAGGAGGAGGAGCAGAAGTAGGAGAAGACATAGGATGAAGAGGTATGGAGGAAAAGAAGGATGAACAGGAGGAAGATGAGGAGGAGGAGGAGGAGGAAGAGGAGTTAGAGGAATAGGAGGAGGGATAGTAGGAAGATGAGGGGAGGAGGAGGAGGAGAAGTAGGAGAAGAAATAGGATGAAGAGGTATGGAGGAAAAGAAGGATGAACAGGAGGAAGATGAGGAGGAGGAGGAATAGGAGGAGGGATAGTAGGAAAAGGAGGAGGAGGAGGGATAGTAGGAAAAGGAGGAGGAGGCGTTGGAGGAGGGAT
>NC_134780.1:5277696-5285196 GCF_046742065.1 Oratosquilla oratoria | reverse complement strand
CAGCAATCTCCGTTCGATCCCCGCCCAGAAAAGAAAAGTATCACAGCAAATGCAAGCCAGCACCTCGCTCTGTTGGGCAAGATGTGTGTGTGTGTGTGTGTGTGTGTGTGTGTGTGTGTGTGTGTGTGTGTGTGTGTGTGTGTGTGTGTGTGTGTGTGTGTGTGTGTGTGAGTCACCTTGGTCTTTGGATCACAGGTTGGATCTCGTGATCGACAGCCATTTCCTTCCCGGAAGAGAGCTCAGAGCTCGTATGGCCGATCTATGGGTACTGCTGTGACCTTACACGCACACACACACACACACCCAACTCCCCGCCCACGAGAGTTGGAGTAACGACTCGAAACGCAGCGATACTGAAATTATTTTAGCCCTGGGCAGGATTCAAACCCGGAAATCCGTAGTGACAGTCGGAGACTACCAACCGCGCTATCGAGTCGTGTAAAAAGCTGAAAGAATTTCAGTACCGCTGCGCTGCGAGTCGTTACTCCAATTCTCGTGGACGGGGAGTTGTGTGTGTGTGTGTGTGTGTGTGTGTGTGTGTGTGTGTGTGTGTGTGTGTGTGTGTGTGTGTGTGTGTGTGTGTGTGTGTGTGCGTGCATTACCCATAGTTCGGTCACATGTGAGCTCTGAGCTCTCTTCCGGAAGGGAAATAGCTGTCGATCACGAGTCCAACACGTGATCCAAGACCATGGTGAATCAAACACACAAGACAATTATCTTCAATACTTCTTCAACAGTTCTCTTAATTGCTGACGTCATTCTTAATTGCTTTTAAATATCCTCACATCAACGCCACTGAAAGCCTGCCCACTACCAATTATCTATTGATTATTAGATAATTATCTAACAATTGCCTAACACTGAATCCATTTCAGCTCCCCCACAACTTTCCATATTTTTATTTTGACGAATTATATTAATCCATTTCAACTCATCCTGTGTTCAAATCATTTCCAATACATTTACCTAACTTAACCATTTAACCAAGTTAACGGGTACTGGTAATCTCTTTGGCCAAACTGAGGTAGTTAAGTTCTTGTTGACGGCTCTATTTCACCAGCGCTTCTATCCTTATGACTATAAAGTTAATAACCAGTTAATACACTATACAACGAAAGCACTTTACATTATATATATATATATATATATATATATATATATATATATATATATATATATATATATATATATATATATATATATATATATATATATATATGGGGTCACGGCCCAGGTTAGGAAGTGCAAAAGTGGGACCTCACAAGAAATGATGTTGTTACTATGAGGTAAAATACGATGTCGTAACTATGGGGTAAGATACGTAAGATACAATGTCGTATCTAATGAGTAGGATACAATGTCGTATCTATAGGGATAAGAAACGATATTATAAATATGGTGGGAAGATACGATGTCGTAACTATGGAGGAAGATACGATGGCTTAATTATGTTGGAAGTTACAATATCGCAACCACTGGGGAAGATGCGATGTCATAACTATGTTGGAAGATACAATATCGTCACTATTGTGGGAATATACGATATAGTAACTATGGGTTAAGATATAATGTCGTCTCTATGGTGGAAATATACGATATCATAACTATAATGGGAAGATACGATTCTGTAATCATAGTGGATAGACATACTATCGGAAATATAATGGGAAGATGTGATATCGTAACTATGATGCGATGATACAATATCGTAACTATAAAGGAAGAGCAACAGAGAGAGAGAGAGAGAGAGAGAGAGAGAGAGAGAGAGAGAGAGAGAGAGAGAGAGAGAGAGAGAGAGAGAGAGAGAGAGAGAGAGAGAGAAAGAGAGAAAGGTTATGTATACACACTACATACATACATACATACATACACACAATCATTATACGCCCACGACGCCCACAACCGCATGTACACACAAATCCTACACATATATGTATATGTATGGACGTATACGAACCAAACACGCCCACAAACATGAACACACATTTACATAAATGTATAATTCAATTAACATAAACACGGGCAGAACACCAATAAATAAACGAATAAATAAATAAAATACAATTAATAATTATACAATCAAATCAAATAAATAAAGACAAGTGAACATGAATGAATTTGATAAATGAATAAATAAAAATAAATAAATAGATAAATACAATATGTGAGAGACTAAAAATCTACAGAAATTTATTTTACGATTGTAAAAATTAATCACTTGTAATAATTGATCAAGAAGCGATGAAAGCAGTCGAAGAATTCAAGTGACGAATAAGACACTGAAGGGACAAAAAGAGGAAGAAGAGGAGGAGGAGGAGGAGGAGGAGGAGGAGGAAGAGGAGGAGGAGGAAGAGGAGGAGGAGGAAGAGGAGGAGGAGGAAGAGGAGGAGGAGGAAGAGGAGGAGGAGGAAGAGGAGGAAGATAGGTAGCAGGGGGGGACATATGAGAAGGAGGAGGAGGGAAGAGGAGGAGGAAAAAAAGCTGGAAGAGGGTAAGGAAAATGAAATTGAGGAAGTGGAGGAGAAGAAGGAGAAGGAGAAGGAAGAGGGGAAATGAACAATAAAAAAACGAAAATAATAAGATTTACGAAAGAGGAAAAGCGAGGAGGATGACGATGAAGAAGGGGATGAGGAGGGCGAGTAGGAAGAGGAGGAAGATGAGGATAAGGAGGAAGAAGAGGATAAAGAGGAAGAAGAGGATAAGGAGGAAGAAGAAAAATTAGGAAAGGAAGATGAAGACAAAGGAGAAGAGGATGAAGAAAAGGAAGAAGAAAATTAAGAAGAGGAAGAGGATGAAAAGGAAGAGGAAGAGGAAGAAGATAAAGGAGAAGAAAAGCATGAAGAGGAAGAGGAAGAAGGGGAATACAAGGGAGAGGAAGAGGAGAAAGACTAGGAAGAGGAAGAGGAGGTGGGGCAAAAGGAAGAAGAGGAAAGCAAGAGAAAGATGAGGAAGAGGAGGAGTACGGCGACCCGGATGTTGTTGGATCGACGCTGTCTTTGAGGAGGAGGAGGAGGAGGAGGAGGAGGAGGAGGAGGAGGAGAGAGAGGAGGAGGAGGAGAGAGAGGAGGAGGAGGAGGAGGAGGAGGAGGAGGAGGAGGAGGAGGAGGAGGAGGGAGAGGAGGAGGGAGAGGAGGAGGGAGAGGAGCAGGGGCAGGAGGAGGGGCAGGAGGAGGATGGAGAGGAGCAGGGATAGGAGGAGGAAGGAGAGGAGCAGGAGGAGGAGAAAGAGGGGTAGGTGGAGCAGGAGGAAGAGGAAGAGGAGGAAGAAGAAGAGGAGGAGGAAGAAGAGGAGTAGGAGGAGGAAGAGCATTAGGAGGAGGAAGAGCATTAGGAGGAGGAAGAGCATTAGGAGGAGGAAGCGGAGTAGGAGGAAGAGGAATAGGAGGAAAAAGAGGAAGAGGAGGAAGCGGAAGAGGATGAAAAGGAGGAAGAGGATGGAGAGGAGGAAAAGGAGGAAGAGGAGGAAGCGGAAGAGGAGGAAAAGGAGGAAAAGGAAAGTGAGGAGGAAAAGGAAGAAAAGGAGGAAGCGGAAGAGGATGAAAAGAAGGAAGAGGAAGAAGAAGAAGAGGAGTTGTAGGGGGAAGAGGAGTAGGGGAAGAAAAAGAGGGGAAAGAGTAAGAAGGGGAGGAGAAGGCAGAGGAGGAGTAAGAGGAGGAGGAGGAGGAGGAGGAGTAAGAAGAGGAGGTGGAGGAGTAAGAGGAGGAGCAGGAGGAGGAGGAGGAGTAAGAGGAGGAGGAGGATGAATCATCTGAAACCGTACAAACTGTGGGTTTCTATGCACAAAAACACAGAAGAGCACATGCACACATATACGTACACACGCACGTACACGTACAGGGGGGGGGATGATAAATAAGAAGACGCTCCTGATGAAGAAATATTAAAAGATAACAATAAAAGATAA
Source organism: Oratosquilla oratoria (assembly GCF_046742065.1). NCBI lineage: Eukaryota > Metazoa > Arthropoda > Malacostraca > Stomatopoda > Squillidae > Oratosquilla > Oratosquilla oratoria. The sequence continues at coordinate 5,281,292 of NC_134780.1, read as the reverse complement.
AGATGACGACGATGATGATGAAAAGAAGGAAGAGGAAGAGGATGAGAAGGAGGGGGAGGGGAGTGGAGTGGAAGGAACAGGAAGAGGAGGAAGAGGAAGAGGAGGAGTAGGAAGGGGTAGAAGAAAAGGATCAGAAAGAGGGGAAAGAATAGAAAGAGAACGGGGGAAGGGGAGGAAACGAGCAGGAGGGTGAAGAGGAGGAGGAAGAGAAGAAGGTAGGAATAGGAGGAATAGGGCCAGGAAGAGGAAGAGGAACAGGAGGAGGAGGAATTGGGAAAGGAGCGTGTGTGTGTGTGTGTGTGTGTGTGTGTGCGTGTGTGTGTGTATGTGTGTGTGTTGTTTGTGTGTTTGTGTGTGTGTGCGCGCGCGCATGTTTATATGTACTCGTATATTTATATAATATATATATATATATATATATATATATATATATATATATATATATATATATATATATATATATATATATATATATATATATATATCCCGGGATACACATATATACACACACACACACACACACACACACACACACACACCACATGTACATAGTTTGTGTATAGTACACACGCCTAGTCCCCCCCTCCCTCTCACTCTCACCCCCCCCGTTCCCCTCCAATGTCCTTATAAATCAGAGGGGGCGCCCGCGTCAGGCCGAGAATTGGATAACAAGCCCCCAACAAACTCTATCTATCCCCCATCCCCCCCAACTCTCCCTTTCCCCTCGCTCTCCCCCCTCCCCCCTTACACGCTTTGGTAGGGGAGGGGGAGGGGAAGGGGAAGGGGGGAAGGTGGGAAGGAGGGGAAGGGGGGGAAGGTGGGAGGGGGGGAAGGGGGGAAGGTGGGAAGGGGGAGAAGGGGGGAGAGCCAGAGTGCCAGATCATGTCACAAGTGCCAGTAAATGACTTCAGGGGGTGGGGTGGGGGGAGGAGGGGGGCTTAAATTGCTTTGGGGAGAGAATGGGGGGGGGGAGGAACCTAAACTATATTCGGGAACTTTGACAAAGGGCTCTATAGCCCTCTGCGAGAGGGACGTCGTTCACAATCATCTCCCTGTCATCTATCTCCAAAACCCGATACGGAGGTGCAACCCCGAGGGACTGACACTTTGTTCCCGTCTCCAATATATTTATCATTTGAATGTTGGTAACCGGCGACTGATCCCATCCTCTTCCTCCTCATCATCACCCCAACTCTTCCTTCTCCTTCTTCCCCTCCTCTTCTTCCTCCTTCTCCTCCTCTTCTTCCTCCTCCCCTCCTCTTCCTCCTCTCCGTCCTCCTCCTCTTTTTTCTTCTCTTCCTCCTATCCTTCCTTCTCCCCTCCTCTTCTTCTCCTTCCTCTTCCTTCTCCCCTCCTCTTCCTTCTACAATAAGAACAGTTAAACGTTTCTTCCCATAGAGATCTACGGAAAGATCGTTGCCGTACCCCGTGAGGTTGCGGCTTACATATATACATACACACATAAATACAAAACGCACACACACATTATATATATATATATACATATATATATATATATATATATATATATATATATATATATATATACACTATACGGATCTACACACACATACATACATAGATACACACACAAAAATATATACACAAATACATATGCACAGATACAGACACATTATATATATATATGTGTGTGTGTGTGTGTGTGTGTGTGTGTGTGTGTGTGTGTGTGTGTGTGTGTGTGTGTGTGTGTGTGTGTGCGCTTGCGCGTGAAATTGCTTGATATGATCAATAAAAACGTCTACAAGAAAAAGTCTCAGAAAAATATAAAAAGCCAAGAAAAATGTCGCGACGACTGCCATCACGTTCCTTCTAGATTCGATTCGCCTCTCCGTAATCGTAACGCCATGTCGCTCTACTTCTCCATCATCGCGACATCGACATAGCTCTACCTCTTCGTCATCGTGACGTCATGTCGTTCTAACTCTCCCTTATCGTGACGTCATGTCGCTCTACTTCCTCGTCATCGTCACGTCGACATAGCTCTACCTCTTCGTCATCGTGACGTCATGTCGTTCTAACTCCCTTCTCGTGACGTCATGTCGCTCTACTTCTCCATCATCGCGACATCGACATAGCTCTACCTCTTCGTCATCGTGACGTCATGTCGTTCTAATTCTCTCTTATCATGACGTCATGTCGCTCTACTTCTCCATCATCGTGACTTCGACAAAACTCTACCTGTTCGTCATCGTGACGTCATGTCGTTCTAACTCTCCCTTATCGTGACGTCATGTCGCTCTACTTCTCCATCATCGCGACGTCGACATAACTCTACTTCTCCGTAATCGTGACGTCAACATAGTTCTATTTCTTCGTAGTCGTGATTTCATGTCGATCTACTTCTCCATAATCGTGACTTCATGTCACTCTACCTCTTCGTTATCGTGACGTCATGTCGATCTACTCCGTAATCGTGACGTTATGTCGGACTACTTCGTAATCGTGACGTCAAGTCGCTCGACAATCAAAAAATTATTAGAGAACAAAAATTCCTTAGCCGCTGGTAAAAATTAGAAAAATAAAAAACCGTAAAATCTTGTCGGAATGCAAATATCAATACAAAGAAAAGCTAAAATAAAGAGGAGAATATAACCCAAAATAAATAAATAAATAAATGAATAGATAAAGGAACTAAATAAATAAACAAATCAACTAAAAAAGAAAAAAATCAACAAGACTCAAGAACTTAAGACCAACTGTTGAGTACACGAGAACTCTTGTGAAGAAAAACTTGAGAGTCAATTTTCACTATTTACCCCAACTTTGGCGTCAGGACCAGCATCTTTGTCAGAAACAAACAAACAAACAAATGAAGAATTAACTAATATAAATAAATAATATAAAACACATTTAAGGTAGAAATTAAAATATAAACATACAATTATTCAATTACTAAAACATGGAAAAATAATTGAATTATATAGATATAAATAAACAGAATGAATCAATATATAAATAAATAGAAGTAGACAAAATGTTCGTTATTTTATTTTGTCAGGGTGCCGCCAGGTGATTTTATTCAGATGGAGTTTCTATGTAACGAAATATTATCTAGATTTATATTTATTGTCATCCTCACATTACCTTGTGCTTTTTGATCATCATCATTACTACTACTACTAATATTATTATTATTATTATTATTATTATTATTATTATTATTATTATTATTATTGGTGTTGTTGTTATTTTATTAATTTATTTAATTTTTGTATTTGGTTATTTATTTACTTTATTTTTTACTTTATTTTTCCTTAGATCTGGACTACCTAGTGTGAAAATAAATGAATGAATCAATGAATAAATAAATAAGAGACATGAACGTGAGGTTAATAGCTTCACCAGTGCTACTTTGCACAGATGTCCCGCCCCTTGCCATGTACCGCCTAAGCTGACTGGCTGGAGCTTCTTTCCCAAATCACCCCCCTAAAATTTGCATCAACCAATCAAAACTCCCTAAATATGTGACGTCACTCTGCTTTCAGCCAATCACGACCGCAGTGGGCGGGGCTTCTGCGCAAAGCCGAGAGATGTTTTGTGTACTTCCTCCGGGATGATGTGACGTCCGGGGAAGC
>NC_134780.1:5270196-5275196 GCF_046742065.1 Oratosquilla oratoria | reverse complement strand
CTGGTAACCACTAAGGAAATCGGAAGAAACAGAAATTCCCAAGCGCTTTCGTGTAATTCACACGAAAGCGCTTGGGAATTTCTGTTTTCTTCCGATTTCCTTAGTGGTTACCAGCAATATATATATATATATATATATATATATATATATATATTATATATAGACACACACATTGGCCTCAGGAAATGTCACATAGTCAGAGGATTATATAGTCCAAGAGGGGAAGGGGGTGGGAGAGGTTTCGCTCCCCCTTTCCCGACCAACAAAATCGTAATGGAATATGAACGGGGGAATATCATGACTGAGATTAAATTGGTTTGCAATGATGTGCGCGCGCGCGCGTGTGTGTGTGTGTGCGTGTGTGTGTCTATATATGGAAGAAATGGGAAAACAAAAACAAAGGTTAATATTATGGTCTCGGAGGAGAGGGGAAGGAGAGGGGAAGGGGAGGGGAAGGGGAGATGAAGGAGAGGGGAAGGGGAGGGGAAGGATAGGGGAAGGGGAGGGGAGATGAAGGAGAGAGGAAGGGGAGTAAGAGGAGAAGAAGTGGAGTGGGAGGGGAAGAGGAGGGAATGGAGGGGAGGGGTAGGGGAAGGTAGGGGAGGGGGACGGTAGGTGAAGGGGAGGGAATGAAGGGGGAGAGGAGGGAATGGAGGAGACTAGGGGAAGGGGTAAGGGAGGGGAAGGGGTGGGCAGGGAGGGAGGAAAAAGAAGGGTCGGGGGAAGAAAGGGGTGAGGGAGGGGAGGGGAGGGGAGGGGAGAGAGAAGAAAGGGGTGAGGGAGGGGAGGGGAGAAGGAAGGGGAGGGGCGAAGAGGGGAGAGGGGAGGAGAAGGGAAGAGAAAAGGTGAGATGGGTAAAGGAAGAGAGAAAAGGGGAATGAAGGGGAATGAAGGGAAGGAGAAGAGGAGAGGACGAGAGGGGAGAGAGAAGGGGAGGCGAAGGAGGAAGGAGGAGGAGGAGGGGAGAAAAAGAGAATAGGGAGGACAAGAGAAAGTAGTGTAGGGGAGGAAATAAATTAGGGGGGTAGGAGAAGGGGGGATTGAGTGTAGGCCCCTGCATAATCGAATTCTGTACATCGCGAATCATCTATATCGCGAATTTCTATTTACGCGAATTTCAATTTCCGCGAATTTCATTTTACGCGAATTGCGTCGCTAAACGAGGGGGGGGGGAGCATAACCCGTTCAATACAGTGACACACCAGATCCAATGCAAACCAATGAACGGACACCGGACTTAAGGGGTCACGACCTGAACCATCAGCTTTCAATACGACGTCCGTCTCCCTAATCCGCTCCACCCTTCTCATAACTTTCTCGCTGTGTCCACAAATGTTCCCGCCACCGTTCTGAACGTGTTCAACTTGTTCATGATAACAATTTGAGGGCAATGATTCACAATCATTGTACTGATTGTTTTACAAATCCATTTTTGATGCCACTACTGAAAATGAGATTTATAATGAATGATAATGAATTTAATTCTCATTGTTTCACGTACCGAATGGTTGGCGTCACAATATATATATACATACACACACACACATATTATATCATATATATATATATATATATATATAGTGTGTGTGTGTGTGTGTGTGTGTGTGTGTGTGTGTGTGTGTGTGTGTGTGTGCATGTGTGTGTATACAGACGTCCTAACAGTGAGCTATAAGTCCATTCTGGAGTGTTTCACCCGATTTTATTGTGTGCCTATATCCTACACTCACTGCCAATCAATCAATTAATCACGTTATCCACTCATAATTCAATACTGAACCAAAAGCACTATCTGTCATGTTTCTCCTGCAAATTTCTCTATCTTGTCTCTTCATCATCTGGTCTAATATGTATATATATATATATATATATATATATATATATATATATATATATATATATATATATATATATATATATATATATATTAAAAATGGGGGAAGAAGAAGGACCTGGGACTCCAAAAAGTTATGTTATTGTAAAGAGAGAGAGAGAGAGAGAAAGAGAGAGAGAGAGAGAGAGAGAGAGCGAGAGAGAGCGAGAGAGAGATAGAGAGAGAGAGAGGAAGGCCCTGGGACTCCAAAAAGTCATCTAGTTATCAATAAATAAAAATAAATAAATAAATAAAAGATAAATAAAATCTTTCACCGTGGTTCACGAGTGACAATGCGACAGCACCCCCGCTCGCCCGTCGGAGGAGGACAAAACGTCGAGTGGGACCTCGAGGAGCTTCCCTACCGGAGTTGAAGTGGGACTCGGGCACGAGAGGGCGTTGGGCGAGTTTTGGACGAGTTTTGGGCGAGTTTCGAACATTCGCCTCACGTGCGCGCCAAAGTGAAACAAATGAATAAATAAATTAATGAAAAAAATAAACAAACAAACGAATGAATAAACACAAATAAATAAATATAAATAAATAAATGAAAATAAATAAAGAAATAAATTTATATAAACAATGAATAAACAAAGAAAATAAACAAATGAATAAATAAATAAACAAATAAAGGAAGCACATAAAATACAGTCTAATTGACAATAACAAACGTTCGATCCAAACACAAAATATACAAATAAATAAATAGAAATAAATTAATAAAGAAATAGATTTATATAAGCAATGAATAAACAAAGAAAATCAACAAATGAATAAATAAATAAACAAAGGAAGCAAATAAAATATAATCTAATTGACAATAACAAAAGTTCGATCCAAACACAAAATAAACAAATAAATGAATAGATGAACAAATGAACAAATAAATCAATGAACAAATAAATAAAACAAAAAACATTGTAACTGACAAGAACAACTTTCGATCCGAACACAAAATAAACAAATAAATAAATAAACAAATCAGTACACAAAGAAAATAAATAAAATAAAACCAAATAAAATAGATTATGCCTGACAAGGCAAACCGTTCCATCCAAACACAGAAAACAAAAACAAATAAACAAATAAATTAACAAATAAGTAAGTATACAGAAGCATAGGACCTACAGCATGGATGGAGCGGGTCCGTACTTCACCAGCGTTTCTATCCTTGTGTAATAATCTCCCGAGACAGGTCAGAGGGGGAGATTGGGGGGAGGGGGGGAGGACAGGGGGGAGGGGTGGAGGACGGGGGAGGGTGGAGGACGGGGGGAGGAGTGTCTATGTGTAAGGCAAAAGCAGAGAAAGCCAATTACAGGGAAGACTGCCAACATAGAGGATGGCTTTGCACGCGAAGTGAGCCTATAGCTTCCTGTGTAATTATGAGTTCGGGGAGGGGAGGGGAGGGGGAGGTGGGAAGATGGGAGAGAGGGGAGGGGGAGGTGGGAAAATGAGAGAGAGAGAGAGAGGAGGGGGACAGGGAGGGGGAGGAAGAGAGAGGGGAGGAGGAGCGAGGGGAAGGGGGCTAGAGGAGGGGGAAAGGGGAGAGAGGAGAGGGGGGAGAGGGTAGGAGGAGAGAGGGGAATGGGGCTGGGGGAAAGGGGAGAGGGAGAGAGGGGAGGTGGAAAAGGGGGGAGGGGGAGAGGTGAGAGGTGGTAAGGGATGGGGAAGGGGGAGAGGGTGAGGGTGGAGGTGAGAGAGGGAAGGGGAGTGAGGGAAGGTGGGAAGGGGGAGAAGGAAGGTGGGAAGGGGGAGAAGGAAGGTGGGAAGGGGGAGAAGGAAGGTGGGAAGGGGGAGAAGGAAGGTGGGAAGGGGGAGAGGGAAGGTGGGAAGGGGGAGAGGGAAAGTGTAGGTGGGAGGGGAAGGGGGAAAAGGGAGAGAGGGGGTGGGAAAAGGAAGAGAGGGGAAGGGGAAGGGGAGATGGAAGGGGGAGTGGGAAAGAGGGGAGAGGGAGTGGGAAAGAGGGGAGGGGGAGGGGGAAGGGGAAGGGGAAGGGGAAAGAGGGAAGAGGGAGTGGGAAAGAGGGGAGGGGGGTGGGAAAGAGGGGAGAAGGAAGGGGAAATGAAGAGAGGGGATGAGGAAGGGAAGAGGGAAGGAAGAGAAGGGAAAGTGGGAAAGAGGGGAGGGGGAAGGGGGAGAGAGGAGGGGTGAGGGGGAAGGGGATAGGGGACGGAGAGGGGAAGAGACGGACAACAAACGTGGCGAAAATCAACAAAGGAGAAAGAAATGAAAGAGGGTGAGGGGAGGAGAGGGGAGGAGAGGGGAGAAAGGAGGAAATGGAGGGGAGAGGGGAGAAGTAAGTGGTAGGACATTAGACCCTTCGATCGTAAACGAATCCTTCGTGACCCTGGTCTGTAGGGGTGCCAATTAAGTCCTTTATGATTCTTGGCAGTTTATCAAAGGTGAGGTTTGGTTAGGCTAGGTTAGGTCAGGTTGGGTTAGGTTAGGTCAAGTTAGGTCAGACTTGGCTAGGCCCGACTTGGTTAGGTTAGGTCAGGCAGGTAATGTTAGGCGAGGTGAGGTTGGTCAGACTGGGTTATATTAGGTCAAAGTTAGGTCAGGTTAGGTGAGGTGAGGTTAGGTCAGGCTAGGTTAGGTTAGGTGAGGTTAGATTAGGTTAGGTGAGGTTAGATTAGGTTAGGTGAGGTTAGGTCAGGCTAGATTAGGCTAGGTTAGATGAGGTTAGATTAGGTTAGGCGACGTTAGGTCAGATTACTTGAGGTTAAGTAAGGTAACCTAAGCAACCTAACCTAACTCACGAGTTTTTGGGAGGGAGGGGAGGGGAGGGAGAGAGGGGGAGAGGAAGGAAAGGAGGTGGTTGGGGCGTGTGGTGGTTTCCAAAAGACCATCATAATTTATGCAGGAGAATCTTGGCAAACAAATCAATTCTGGCGATGAAAGGGGGGGGTAGAGGAAATTGCCCCCCAATGAAAAAGTTAAAATGGCGGACGGGGGAGGAAGTGAATATTCAAGGGAAAAGATATGAATAACTACGAAGCAGAAATATGTTATATCACATCCTATTAAGGCTTCGTTTCTTGCAAAGGAGATATCCCGGGCAGGCGCCCTATTTATGTCCCAGGCTACTTTATAGCGGTCAGGTAAACTCTCTCTCCCTCTCTCTCATTCT
>NC_134780.1:5255196-5260196 GCF_046742065.1 Oratosquilla oratoria | reverse complement strand
AATACCGGTAATGAAAATAATAACAATAACAATGACAATAATAACAATAACAAAAACTCTACACACGTATAACTGGCTAAAATATTTTTGGCTTCTGATCAATCTTAGAATCTGTTCAAATCATTTTCCGTATAACACACATCATTCCTAGTTACACCAAATTTCACAAGAGGGAAGGAGAGAGAGGGGGAGGGGGGAAGGAGGGAGGGGGAGGGAGAGAGAGAGAGAGAGGGAGAGGGGAGGGAGAGAGAGAGAGAGGGGAAGAGGGGAGGGAGAGAGGGAGAGAGAGAGAGGGGGGGAGAGCTCGTTACCTCAAAACTCGGGTACTTATGACGAGCTCCTTTGATTTCGACAGTAGAGCCGTAATTAACAAGCTACAATATATGTAATTAGTCCTTATCGCCTTTGATCAAGGAAGCCCTTTGCCGCTGGCCAAGGCTTATATTGTCAGTGGACCAAAAAAGAATCAATGAAATATTTAGGGCTTTATTTCTTTGATTTTTATTTATTTATTTGTTTGTTTTTTGTTACATGACCTTTGAAGCATGTTGTAATCCAATCGACAAAATGTACGAGATCAATGGTGGAAAAATAATAAAAAAACGAAAACGTAATAAAGAATAAAAACAGAATGAAAATAAAATAAAATAAAAATAAAATAAAAACATATTAAAATGGAATAAAGAAAAATACAATACAGAAATGAAAAAAGTTTATATATATATATATACATATGTTCACTATAAACCCACTATCGGAGAAATAATAACGGAAAGTACAGGGAAACTGTATATTTCGACTATTGTCATTTCTGCTGAAGAGGACTACAGATAGTAGTCGAAATATACAGTTTCCCTGTACTTTCCGTTATTTCTCCGATAGTGGGTTTATAGTGAACTTTTACAAATGTGTTATAACATACCAATTTCCATATATATACATACATACACACACACACATTCTATATATATATATATATATATATATATATATATATATAGAGAGAGAGAGAGAGAGAGAGGGAGAGAGAGAGGGAGAGAGATAGAGTGAAGGGAACAAGGTTGGGACCTCTGTGCAGTAACCCTTCATATAGAATCATCTCCCTACCGACCATCTTCAAAACCCATCACTACTATTAGCGCGCGCGCGCACACACACACACACACGACTCGGTGGCGCGGTTGGTAGAGTCCCAGACATGTCAGTACGGTGGTGCCGGTGGTACCTGGTTCGAATCCTGCCCAGGGCTGAAATTATTTCAGTATCGCTGCGCTTCGAGTCATTACTCCAACTCTCGTGGGCGGGGAGTTGGGTGTGTGTGTGCGTGTAAGGTCATAGCATTACCCATAGATCGGTCATACGAGCTCTGAGCTCTCTTACGGGAGGGAAATAGCTGTCGATCACGAATCCAACACGTGATCCAAAGACCAAGGTGAATCACACACACCCCTACTTCACACATGCAAAACTTGAAAACTACATACTATTTCCTTTCTAAATACAAACTAGTACTTAGAGAAGATCTAGCACTAGCACAAGCCCATACACGTACAACTGGCCTCACCAAGACTACTCCGTCCCAAGAAGGAAAGGGCGATGGTCCTGCAGTGGCCTACGTATCGCAGGTGTCCTCGTTTTAGTCCTAAAATTACGATTTGAAAAGGCGCGGTACATTGTACCTACGATATATATAAAGAATTTGCAGAAACCACAAGGAAATCAAAAATCTTTTGATTTCCGTGGGTTCTGGAAAAATACATTATATATATATATATATATATATATATATATATGTATATATACATACATACGTATATGTGTGTGTGTGCGTGCGTGTGTGTGTGTGTGTATGTGTGTGTGGGTATACACTTACCCTTCTTACACCAAGACTGTTGTACTTAGGAGTGGCAAGAAGCGCTGGAGACAGAATACAGTCTCTTACCTGCAAAAAGAATAAAATAACATCAGAGACTTCAAATGAATAATCAAATGAGCAATGAAAACAAAAAATATGTACAAAAAAATAATTAAATGGGGAGTAAAGGTTTTCAGAATAACCAAATAAATAATTAAACAAATTAATTAATACAATAAATAAAAACAAATATTCAAAATCAATATAATAACTAATATATATATATATATATATATATATATATTATATACACACACAGACAGACAGACACACACACACACACTCACACACACACACACACGTATACATATATCAAAGTGATATCCTGTAGGACACCCGCCGTTCCCGCTCGCCCTGAGAATCCTGACCCGCCCTACGAGATTCTCCCCTCGGGGAGGGGGGTGGCCTGCACAAGACGGCAGGAGGCTCCTGCACCAGATGCTTCTGTTGCCACTGATGACGAAAGGCATCGTGCAGGCCACCAGGCAGGATGGAAAGCAGGCAATCCATCAGGCAATTCAGTGGGTAATCTTGCAGACTGGCAAATAAGCAGGCCAGCAGGCCAGCAGGCAAGCCATCAGACAGGTTGAAAAACAGACCAGTAGTTAAGTAGGCAGGCTGGCAAATAGTCAGGCAATCTGACAGGCTGAAATTCAGGTCATCAGGCAATCCAGCAGGGAAGAAATTCGGGGACATCTTCCAAACATCAGAGGTGTCACGTCATGATCTCAACAATGATATGAACAATAATGATAAATAAATAAATGAATAAATAAATAACAACAACACTGATAAAAATATAAAAAAATAAATATCAGTCATAACAATTAAATACTAATAACAATAACATTATAATTATCAATCAATAAAACTTAGAATGAAAAAAATGATAATACAAGAGAGAGAGAGAGAGAGAGAGAGAGAGAGAGAGAGAGAGAGAAGAGAGAGGCAGAGAAAGAGTGAGGGAGGACGGGAGAGAGGAGAGAAAGAGGCTCATACGATCAGTAAAGGACAATCAGCTCAGATTAGATCAGTTATGTCAAGTCCCCCCCCCGTAAAGTATTACCTCTCTCTCTCTCTCTCTCTCTCTCTCTCTCTCTCTCTCTCCGTGTGGGGGAAGGGGGGTAGGGGGGGAGCGCACGTGTGTGTGTGTGTGTGTCAGAAAAAAATATGCAGTCGAGAAGAAAATAAAAGACTTAGAGGAGAGAGAGAAAGAGAAAGTGAAAGAGAGAGAGAGAGAGAGGGGGAGGGGGGAGAGGGAGGAGAGATGGAGCAATCGCGGGTTGAGCACTAGTGTGGCTTCGCTGGAACAAACAGAGGCCTTCAAGTCTGATCAACTCAAAACCATTTTTATTTCGTACGTGTATGTGTGTACGTATGTGTGTACATGTGTGTGTACATGTCCGTGCATTTTTTTTTTAAGTTTCTTTCATTTCATACCGATTCAATCCTTTACATTTCCCTAGAGTCAGTATAACTTCTTTTGCGTTGTGTGTGTGTGTGTGTGTGTGTGTGTGTGTGTGTGTGTGTGTGTGTGTGTGTGTGTGTGTGTGTGTGTGTGTGTGTGTGTGTATTTACCTAGTTGTATTTTACGGGAAGGGGAGCTATGCTCGTGGTGTCCCGTCTTTATATCTCATTTTATCTAAACTATTTTTATGTGTGTGTGTGTGTGTGTGTGTGTGTGTGTGTGTGTGTGTGTGTGTGTGTGTGTGTGTGTGTGTGTTTGTGTGTGTGTGTGTGTGTATTTACCTAGTTGTATTTACCTAGTTGTATTTTACGGGAAGGGGAGCTATGCTCGTGATGTCCCGTCTTTATATCTCATTTTATCTAAACTATTTTTATTTTTATGTGTGTGTGTGTGTGTGTGTGTGTGTGTGTGTGTGTGTGTGTGTGTGTGTGTGTGTGTGTGTGTGTGTGTGCGCGCGCGCCCTGTTCCTATATACACACAAGCTTGCGTGCAGAGAAACCAACCCACAACTCAGCCTGGCTTCAACTTCCGGGAGTTACCCCGAGTAAAGCGTCCGGGGCCCTTGTTCGATTCCTGTTGTGTCGCTCGTTCCGGGGAGAGTTCGGGAGAGGAACACAGAGTACGGAACCCATGTTCCGGGCCCGAATATATGAGGAACTCCGGTTTTCTGGCCTCGGGGGCCATTTTTTTTTCCCGAAGTCTTCAAGAAAAAGTGAAAGAAAACTCGAAATCGACTTTTTTCGAGCTCAAAGGAAAAAAATTATTCAAATAAGATGAAAAAAAATAATATATAAATAAGTAAACAGGTCACCCACTTAATTAATGAAATACATAACGAAAACAAATAAATAAATATGTTAAAGAAACAAACACAAACAAATATTTACATAATACGTAAAAATAATGAAAATCAAGAAGTGTGTGTGTGTGTGTGTGTGTGTGTGTGTGTGTGTGTGTGTGTGTGTGTGTGTGTGTGTGCATTTTGAAGGGTTAGGATTTATTACTCATTCTGACAAATTATCATCCCCCTATCCCCCCTCGAGGCATCACACCCCCAATTAGGGTTTTCAATTATCACCCCCACCCCGCAACCATCACTAACTACCCCCCTACCACCACCCCTCCACTAGCACGGTAATTTAAACTACGTTTGAGAATTCAGCAACAGGAATTCGGGACGGGGGGAAGGGGGGAGGTAGGGGGGGAGGGGGAAGGGGGTGGTGGGGAGAGGTTGAGTGGAAGAGGGGGAGAGGGGGGAAAGGGGAGAGGGGAAGACCATCCTGAGCGTCCGCTGAGGCCAAAGATTGCAAACAATGTTGCTAAGTTTGAGCCCAGACACTGAAGGGCAGCGTAGTCTATAGAAGGTAGGCGTGGAGGAGGAGGAAGAAGAGGAGAAAAAGGAGGAGGAAGAAGAGAAGGAGCAAGGAGGAGGAGGAAGAGGAGGAGGAAGAGGAGGAAGAAGAGGAGGAAGAAGAGGAGGAAGAAGAGGAGGAAGAGGAGGAAGAAGAGGAGGAGGAGGAGGAGGAAGAGGAGGAGGAGGAGGAGGAAGAGGAGGAGGAAGAGGAGGAAGAGGAAGAGGAGGAGGAAGAGGAGGATGAGGAAGAGGAGGAACACAAA
>NC_134780.1:5245196-5250196 GCF_046742065.1 Oratosquilla oratoria | reverse complement strand
CAATGCGTTGGGGGGGGGGGACTTTAGTGCCACCCCTACGGACCAGAACCACGCATCAACGCTGTGAATTTTTTTTCTGGCGAAAGACAGGCGATTTTATTCAGCCCAAAAGGGGGGAGCCTACATGTGGCTGGACCAAATACATGTGACCGTCAGTTAATACCTTCTCGGATGAGAGCTTAGAGCCTGTACTCTCCGATCAATTGTTTAATGATTTGACTTTTACATACACGCACACACACACACATTGCTCAAGGGGGCAAGTGTACGTGCGTGTGTGTATTTACAGATGTGTAGCATACGGAGTTGAAGCTATGTTCATGGAGCCCCGTCACTATTTTCATTTATCTTTTAACTTGCTCCACTAATTGTTACATGTGTGTATGTGTGTGTATGTGTGTGTGTGTGTGTGTGTGTGTGTGTGTGTGTGTGTGTGTGTGTGTGTGTGTGTGTTTGTCTTCTGTGTGTGTGTGTGTGTGTGTGTGTGTGTGTGTGTGTGTGTGTGTGTGTGTGTGTGTGATTGAGAGAAAAAGAGCAGACAGAGAGAAAGAGAGAGACAGAGGGGGACAGATAGAAAGAGAATGAGAGAGGAGAGAGAGAGAGAGAGAGAGAGAGAGAGAGAGAGAGAGAGAGAGAGAGAGAGAGAGAGAGAGAGAGAGAGAGAGAGAGAGAGATTTCGACCCAAGAAACTTGGTGAGGAATTCCTCGGTGGCCGGCCTCTGAAATGTCATGCTTGCAGCCCACGTCGCTATCCTGCAGACATTTACGTGTATTATGTAACCTTTTCAGCTTCACCCACAACCACAGCCACTATTCCAACATACCAACAAGTTTCACATGAACTTTTCACCACCACACATACCACCATACCAAGTCGGATCAAGCCACTGTGGTGAGGAACAAATCCTGTGTCGTACCTTAGGGGATGGGCCGGTCCTGCAGTAGACCATTTAAGGCTGTACTACAATGTAACGTTTTGGTATTGTCTTTCAACATCGCCATGGCTTGTCGCTTCCCGAAGTACTCTGATTATATACATATATATATATATATATATATATATATATATATATATATATATATATATCTTTCCATCTACTGTCTTGTTTTATTGATTTATTACGTATTTTATCGATTTATTTGTTCATCTACTATATTTGTATATTTGTGTTGTTACCTTTATTTAACCTGCTTCCTATATTCATTTACTTATTCAATTTGTTTTATTTCTTTATTATTATTTTCATTTTATTCTATTTTATTCATCTATTTCTATTCCATTAATTACATATATATTTTTTCTTCTTGTTCTTTTTTTTTCAAAACAGAAGCCTGTATAAGGAAGGACGTGCCAAAATTCCAGCACTTCCCTGGTGATTCTTCATTTTTTTTCTTTTTTTCCAGAAACCGAAGGACGAGGAAAGAAAATATCAATATTACTTTTCCTGTGCAAGGTCCCCCGCCCCGTTTAGAAAACGGAATGCGGAAGCTAGCCCCTCCCTTCTTCGGAATCTCCCCGCCCCCCTCCTTCCCAAGACCACGTGGTTCTGATCCAGGACTTCTGGGGGTCCCCAAAGGTCCCCAGAGGTGAGACTCAAACTTTCATGGATTTACAGACCCCGTGGTTCTTCTGATCCGGGACTTCTGGGGTCCTGGGGTTCCACCAGTGTCACCAGATCCTCCCGAAGGGGTCCAGAGACCGGACCCCGGATGCGGGTTCCGGATGCATAAGGATCTGTTCCGTGGGTGAGGCTGAGGTCAAAGGGGCATGGAAACAGCACCACATAAGTGCGAGAGATCCACGAGGAAAACGGCCGAGAATTAGAACATGGAGATAAGGCGCCTATCACCCTTACGTTACCGCGTGGAAAGGGGGAGGAGGAGGAGAGGAAGGGGGGAGAGGAAGGGGGAGAGGAAGAGAGGAAGGGGGTAGGGCGGAGGGGTGAGGAAGGGGAGGGGGAGAGGATGGGGAGAGGATGAGGGAGGGGAAGGGGGAGAGGGGAAGGGAGACAGGATGGGAAAGAGAGGATGGGAGAGAGGAAGAGAGGAAGGGGAGAGGGGGAAAGGGAAAGACGAAGGGGGAAAGGGGGAAGGGGAAAAGGGGACGGGGGGTGGGGAGAGGGGGTATGGGGAGGAAAGAGGAAGGGATAGGTGTATGGGGAGGAATGGGGGAAGGGGGAAAGAGGAAGGGATGTGGGAGAGGAATGTGGAAGGAGGGAAAAAGGAGTGGGAGGGGGAATGGGGGGATGGGGGTGGAGGGGGAAAGTGAGGATGTTAATCCAATGACCTCATGACCTCATTCTGCCTCTCTTACAATAAGTGAGGTCAAAGTCACTTACCTGCCGGGAGAAACGGATTTATGACCTGATTTTGCCAGGTCAATCAAGGTCAGGGTTGTGTTAGTGACCCTATGTGACTTGAGACCCGCTCCCTTACCTGAATAAAATCGTCTTAACTTCTCTCTCACTCTCTCTCTCTCTCTCTCTCTCTCTCTCTCTCAATAGTCCTGGAGTTACTGAACACCACAAACAACAAATAACAAATAAATAAATAAATAAATAAACAAACAAATAAATAAATAAACAAACAGATCAATTCGAGTGATAAATACCTTTGCGAGTCAAATATCATTATCATTTTTTTATGTTTTATTTTTATTTTTTATTTTTATTTTTTCTTCGCTGTATTGAAATCCAATAGTGTGCCGACCATTCTTCCTATGTCGATATTTTAAAAAATAAAATTAAGAGATACAATGTTTGGCCTTTATTTCAAACGTACACACACTGGCGTACATGTACGTGTGTGTGTGTTCGTGTGTGTGTGTGTATACACGCACATACAGAACATATTCTTTCTTTTAATATAGGGACATCGTTTATCAATAGCAGACCATAAATGTTGACATAACGTGTAATAAATATATATATATATATATATATATATATATATATATATATATATATATATATATATATATATATATACGAATAGCCTATTACCGAAGCAGACTGGCGTTGTTTAGGAGCATCTCCCCTCTTCTCGACTTTATCTAATTTTTTGTGGTTTAATGAAGTGTATTGTAATCAACACAAAGCTGTTCTGCTAAACGGACGTCAAATAGGGTCATCTCCCTGCCACACGTCCTCAAAACCCAGCACCCTCACATCTATGTTGAGGTGCTGTCCCGGTGGGCTGGCACTAGGTCCCCGGACCGACAATATTTCCTTCATCTTTCCATACAAGGACAGTTAGCGACCGGCGACTCATCCTTCCTCCTATTACTACAAGTCTGCGACATATACAAACTCCCGCTTTCACACAATACAGACAACAGTCAAAATTTTATTCTCAGAAAGATGATGAATAGAATAACCTTTCTAAGGCGTGGGGGGAATGGGACGGGGGGAGCCCCTTAAAAAGGAGGGGAGAGGGGGAGGGGGGAACGGGAGTGCAAGCCATCACCCCCCCAAAAAAGAGGGGGGTTAGAGGGGTAGAGAGGAGAAAGGGGGGAGGGGGCGGAGGAGCGGAAGAGCTACTTCCCCCCAAAGGGAAGGTAGTGGGACAAATGGGGGAACACAAATGTTAGCCCACTAAAAAACTGGGGGGGGGGAGAAGAGGGTTAGGGGCGTTTTCCCTCAAAAAGGGGGTACTGGAGGGGGGGCAGGGGGAAGGGGGGCGTGCCCCTACAAAAAATGGAAGAGAGGAGAAAAGGGGGGGAGAGAGGGGGAGGGGGGGAGAGGATGGGCCAAAACTGTGTCACCGCAAAAATGGCCCCGTGTATAATACTAGTCATGACAAAAGAGACTTTAGCGTCAGGTACGCTGCTTATTTATTAAAACATTTCTCTTCTCTCTTGCCACACCGATCCCCATAACGGTGGAAATGTACATCCAGCATCCTAATTTCATCCCACACTTGGATGGCAACGTGGTTTCAGAAAGAGAGAGAAAAAGAGAATATTTAATTCTCTGGGTTGGTGCTATCTAGCAATTTATCTGGGTACAGCTCTCAGACACAGAGAAAGAGAAAGAGAAAGAGAGAAATAGAGAAATAGAGAGAGAGAGAGAGAGAGAGAATACTTCATTCTTCAATTAAACTGGGAACTCCTCTCAGGCACAGACTGAGAGAGAGAAAGAAACAACACAGCCCATATTACAAAATCACCCACATCCAACAACTAAATACATATTACCACCCTTCTCATAACGCTATTCAGCAATCGTGGACCAATCAGAAACACCCTCTAAACAGTCTCAGCCAATCACAGGGTAGAACATCTCGAAGCCACGCCCCTTCGTTCCACGTCACGGTCAACAAAGACGACATGACGTCACTGCGTCGCCTAGAGATAACATTTTCTTACATATTTTCTTTTCAATTATTTCTTATTTTCTACACGTCGGCAGACAAACAAACGCTAAAAGAATCTTGATTAAATATCATTCTGTCTTCATTACGTATATTAATGAGTTTTTAGACTCAAAATATGAGTTACATTTTCTTAAGTGGAAATAATCTCTCTCTCTCCCTCTAACGTTATAAGGGAATCAAACAGGCTTTAATTCCATAGTATATACATAAATACATCACACACACACACACACACATATATATATATATATATATAATATATATATATATATATATATATATACAGTATACACACACATACACACACACATACATATTCAAATGTTTTTATTTTCCTTATAAGGGGGGACGAATAACTAATTATCAGTCTATACATTTCTGCCACCACTACTTGTGCACACACACACACACACACACACACACACACACACACACACACACAGGCCAATCCAAGCAACCCACGCCTCAGCACGCTGTGCAGCGAGGCACAGCACACCCCTTATCTCCTGTCCTTCGCATCTCCTTATCTTATTATAAAAAGGTCCTCCTCTTTCTCTTCCTCCTCTTCATTTTCTTCCTCCTTTTCCTTCGCTTATTCTCGAATGTGTGTAAAATATAATTTGATT
>NC_134780.1:5230196-5237696 GCF_046742065.1 Oratosquilla oratoria | reverse complement strand
CCTTGCATTCCCGGTGTGTGGAGTGTGAATGGTCTCAGACCTACCCAGAGATCTGCTAATAATGAGCTCTGAGCTCACTGCCGTAGGGTGGTGTCTGGCTGTCTCGAAAAGAGGCTGCAGCAGATCCGAGGTGAATACACACACACACACACACACACACACATGTACATTCACACACACGAATCATTGACGCAGTGGTAACGTTCGCGGACACCACAACGGTGGTCCGGGTTCGAATCCCGCCCGGGGCTGAAATCATTTCAGTATCGCTGCTTTGCGAGTCGTTACTCCAACTCTCGTGGGCGGGGAGTTGGGGATGTGCGTGCGTGTAAGGTCACAGCATTACCCATAAATCGGCCATATATGAGCTCTGAGCTCTCTTCCGGGAAGGAAATAGATGTCGGTCACGAGTCTAACACGTGATCCAAGACCATGGTGAATCCCACGTGCACACACATACACGTACACACACATGCACACACACGTACACACACACATGTACATTCACACACACGTGCACACAACACACGTACACATACATAAACGTGCACACACACACGTACACACACATCCACGTACACACACACGTACACGTACGCAGCTCCACGCACACATATACACACACATGCGTACACACATGTACACACATCCACGTGCACACACACGTAGATGTACACAGATACACCCACACATATACACACACACATGCACACACACACACACACATTAAGGCCTTCCTGAAACCATACATGAATTTGAATCTAGGTATGATACATTGAAGAGTAAGTAACAGGACCCCACGAGCGTTTCTCCTCTCTTATATACTAAAATTCGGTAAACGCATTTTACGATACAGAATCTTGGTTGTCGTATGCTAGTTACGATGTCGTAGACGCGTGTATCGTAAATATGCGATGGATTTGAAGGCTCCTGGTGAGATTCAATTGTAGGTGTTTAGTTTATTTCCAACATCAATAGATCCTAGCAAAAATAAATAAAATACATAAATAAATAGAATAAATAGAAAATAAAATAAATAAATGTTTCAGCTAATTCTCTTCTCCTCCTCCTCCTCCTCCTAAGGCCACGCCATCGCGAGCCAAAAGGTCTCCTTGCCATTCGCGTTCCCCCATTGTCTCCTGCAGAGCCTCCGGCCTGCCCGACCTCGCCCCGGGGGCCAGGGGTCGAGGGGGCCGAGGCGGATGACAGACACAAGGAACAATCAAAACAATCAACTCGTGTAAAACGAGGCGCAAGTGATAAAAGTACTGTTATAGACACAGCGGGCACCGGGGGGGAGGGGGAGACGGGGAAGAGGGGGAGAGGGGGAAGGGCTGGAAGAGAGGAAGAGGGGGAAGGCTTGGGAAAGGGGGAGAAGAGAGAGCGGGGTGGGAGAAGGGAGAAGGGGTGGGAGGAGGGAAAAGGGGAGAGGGAGGGGAGAGGGGTGGGAGAGGGGAGGAGGGAAAAGGGGAGAGGGAGGGGAGAGGGGTGGGAGAGGGGAGAAGGGAGTGGGAGAGGGGAGAAGGGGTGGGAGAGGGGAAAAGGGGAGAGGGGTGGGAGAGGGGAAAAAGGCAGAGGGGTGGGAGAGGGGAAAAGGGGAGAGGGGTGGGAGAGGGGAGAAGGGGTGGGAGAGGGGAGAAGGGGAGAGGGTAGGGAAAGGGGAGAAGGGGTGGGAGAGGGGAAAAGGGGAGAGGGGTGGGAGAGGGGGAAAAGGGGAGAGGGGTGGGAGAGGGGAAAAGGGGAGAGGGGTGGGAGAGGGGAAAAGGGGAGAGGGGTGGGAGAGGGGAAAAGGGGAGAGGGGTGGGAGAGGGGAAAAGGGGAGAGAGGATGGGGGAGAACGGGGAAAGGGGGAAGGGGTGAGAGGGGGAACAGGGGGAAAGGGGGAAGGGGTGAGAGGGGGAAGAGGGGGAAGTGGGGAAAGGGTTGGGAGAGGGTGAAGGGGAGGACGGGGAAGTAAAAAGTAAAATGTGAAATAAAAACGAAAAACACGTTGCAATATCCGGGGCAGAGACGGACCTTCGATATGATTTTTTTTTTTTTTTTAACAATGAAAGGATATGTTATGAAACGGGGCAGTGCCAACTCCGGGGCCATACTACCCCACACTAACCCCCCCTGGCAAGTTACCCACAATAGAGAGCGAGATTGCCAAATCCACTTCAGTATGTCACCCTCCCCCCTTCCAGCCACACACGAAAAATTGAAAAACAAATTAATCAGTGGCAATGATAGAAATAAATAAATCCATCATTGGTAAGTGGAAAGCGACGGTGCCAGATCTGTCTCGGCCCGTCGTTATCAAAAAATAAAAATAAAAATTATATAGAAATAAATACAATAAAAATAAAATAAATAATGCATGTAGGCCTATACACACACACACACAAACACACATATATATTTTTTCAACCACATTAACTTTTTCACTTTAATTCCATGTCATCACGATCGAGACTGACAATGGGCTCGACGGAGACATATGCGGAAACTGATACGTAGTGAAGCCAAGGACTCGAACTCAGCTCAGACGTACCAAGTGAACAGTGACTCTAACCACTACGCCATCAAGAGAGATAACAGTGGTTAGAGTCACTATTCACTTGGAACGTCTGAGCTGAGTTCGAGTCCTTGGCTTCACTACATATCAGTTTCCGCTATGTCTCCGTCGAGCTCCTTGTCAGTCTCGATCGTGATGACATGTAATTAAAGTGAAAAAAATAGTGTGGTTGAAAAAGATTAATATTTGTGTACCGGGGAGCATTCAGTGTGTGTGTGTGTGTGTGTGTGTGTGTGTGTGTGTGTGTGTGTGTGTGTGTGTGTGTGTATATGTGTATATATATATATATATATATATATATATATATATATATATATATATATATATATATATATATATATTTATATATACGCACATATGCATATAAAGGATAAAGGAAGAGCATCTCCATAAATAGGTCGGATGCGAAAAAAAAACCACATAATAACGATGAATACATAAATAAATCAAAATTATATTAATATAAATGATGATATAATAGATAAATGCATAAGTATAGTTAAATAATAAACAAACAAGTACTAAATGATAATAAATTGGCATAAATAATAATAAATGAAAATCAAACAAATAATAATAAAGACAAATAATAACAAACAAATAAACAAATAATATAAAATAAATGGCAGGCATTACAGCATCTTGCTTACGTGTTTATCTAAACTAATCTTAAAGCTTCGAACTGAACTACATTGCACTGCCTCTGCAGGAAGTTTATTCCATTCATTGACTACACGGTTGACGAAGTTGTTTCTACCCGCTTCCAAATTAAATCTATTTCCTGACAGTTTATGACCATTATTTCTTGTCAGATTCTCATTCAATGTAAACATTTTGTCAGTTTTAATGTTGTCAATCCCCTTTAGAATCTTAAAGACCTGTATCAAGTCACCTCTGAGTCTACCCTTTTTGGGGAAAACGATTTTCGTATGATCTATCTTTCATAATTGGTATCAGTTTTGTGGTTCGCCGTTGTACTTTTTCCAATCTGTCAATGTCTTTAATGAGATTCGGTGACCATACGGAAACACCATATTCCATATGTGGACGAACTAACGATTTATAGCTTGTTATAAGTGATGGACTTTTGAAATCAAAAGATCGCGTAATCAGTCCTAGAATCTTATTTGCTTTCTCAGAGGCTGAAATACACTGTTTAGATGATTTGAGATCGTTACTGATAATAACCCCTAGATCCTTTTCACTATCCACTTTTGTTAACGAATTTCCAAATAACTTGTAATCGTACTGTTATTTTTACCTATGTGTATAACCTTGTATTTAGTTGTGTTAAATTTCATTAGCCACTTTTCAGACCATTGCTGTAGTTTATCTAAATCTTCTTGAATATCTAATTGGTTTAAGTGTTATTTGCCATTCCGCACAATTTTGTATCATCAGCAAATTTGGAGACAATATATTTTAGTCCGTGGTCTATATAATTTATATATACTATAAATAGAAGTGGCCCAAGAACGGAACCCTGAGGAACTCCACTCGTAACATTTTTTCCATCAAGAAGTCCATTTAGAACAAGTCTGTTTTCGATCATTCATCCAATTATTAACTTAATAGGCTACCATTTATTCCGCGTGAAACTAATTTAGTAAGTAGTCATTCGTGGGGGACGGTATCAAAAGCTTTTGCAAAGTCTATATATATCAAATTTATATTGTTTCTTTTCTCATAATTGAGATGACTGTGTTCTAGAATTCGAGTAAGTTAGTCACGCAAGAACCTTCCGTCTGAATCCATGCTGGCTATCATTTATCAAACAGTTACATTCTAAATGATGTTCGATAGGATCTCTGATGATAGTTTCCATAACTGTTTCTACGATTGAAGTCAAGCTTAGGCCTGTAGTTATTTGGTTTCTTTTTGTCACTTTTTTCAATATGGGAGTAACGTTAGCTAGCTTTCACTCCTCAGGGTTCCGTTCTTGGGCCACTTCTATTCGTAGTATATATAAATGATATAGACCACGGACTAAAGTCTATTGTCTCCAAATTTGCTGATGATACAAAATTGTGCGGAATGGCAAATGATCACTTAAATCAATTAGATATTCAAGAAGATTTAGATAAATTACAGCAACGGTCTGAAAAGTGGCTAATAAAATCTAACACAAGTAAATGCATGGTTATACACATAGGTAAAAATAACAGTAAGTACGATTACAAGCTATTTGGAAAATCATTAACAAAAGTGGATAGTTAGAAAGATCTCGGGGTAATTATCAGTAACGATCTCAAATCATCTAAGCAGTGTATTTCAGCCTCTGAGAAAGCAAATAAGATTTTAGGACTGATTGCGCGATCCTTTTACTTCAAAAGTCCATCTCTCATGAACAAGCTATATAAATCGTTAGTTCGTCCACATTTGGAATATGCTGTTTCCGTATGGTCACCGAATCTCATTAAAGACATTGACAGATTGGAAAAAGTACAACGGCGAACCACAAAATTGATTCCAATTATACAAAATAAATCATACGAAAATCGACTAAAACATATGAATCGTTTTCCCTAAAAAAAAGCGTAGACTCAGAGGTTACTAGATACAGGTCTTTAAGATTCTAAAGGGGATTTACAGCATAAAAAATGACAAAATGTTTACACTGAATGAGAATCCGACAAGAAATAATGGTCTCAAACTGTCAGGAAATAGATTTAATTTGGAAGCGGGTAGAAACAACTTCGCCAACGGTGTAGTTAATGAATGGATTAGACTTCCTGCAGAGGCAGTGCAATGTAGTTCAGTTCGAAGCTTTAAGATTAGTTTAGATAAACACCTAAGCAAGATGCTGTAATGCCTGCCATTTATTTTATATTATTTGTTTATTTGTTTGTAATTATTTGTCTGTTTATTATTTGTCTGATTTTCATTTAGTTATTTATCTGTGAATTTATTATTATTTACTATTTACCTGTGTTTACTATTTAACTATACCTATGCATTTATTTATTCTTTTTATTATTATCTATATTATAATTTTTATTTTATTTATTTTATTCTATTTTATTTTATCATCATACTTTTTTCGCATCCGACCTAGTTATGAACCAAAAGGTTTCCTGTCGGCATGCTCCGCCTTTGTAATCCTTTGTAATAAATACATAAATAAATAAAAAGGGCCCACACTTCAATGAATGCGAAAATATGCAGTCATTAGAGTCAGCTGCAGGACCACCGTCCTGTCCACTGGGGAACGATACAGCCTAGGAAAGAAATAAAATCCTACAGCTACCCACTATCTTTCCCTATCTTCCTTGAGCGTAATAGTAGTAGTAGTAGTAGTAGTAGTTATAGCAGTAATAACAGTAGTTCTTGCCTCTCTTCCTCCTCCCCCTTCCTCATTATGTCCCTGCTCCTCTCCCTCTCCCTCTTCACCCCCCTCCCTCCGTCGTCCCTTTTCGACAATTTCCTTTTTTCTTTTCTTTCTCTTTCTGCATTCAAAGGTTTTTCTACTTTGATCTCTCATCAACTTCCTCCACACCTCCTTACATTATATATATAAATATATATAAATGTGTGTATATATATATATATAT
This sequence comes from Oratosquilla oratoria, assembly GCF_046742065.1. Classification (NCBI taxonomy): domain Eukaryota; kingdom Metazoa; phylum Arthropoda; class Malacostraca; order Stomatopoda; family Squillidae; genus Oratosquilla; species Oratosquilla oratoria. The sequence goes on along the minus strand of NC_134780.1, from coordinate 5,231,588 downwards.
ATATATATATATATATATATTACATATATTATATACTCGTACATACATATTATATATATATACACACACACACACATATACACACACACGCACACACACACACACACACACACACACACACACACACACACAGTGATGAAAACGTATGCCCACAAAAATAATATCTAATAATAATAATAATCATAATAATGATGACAAAAAATGACACGGGCACCAATCATCGGACACATTCAATGATAATTTGTTTAATTGTTTTGTCCAACGATGACGTCATTAATGATGTCCCATCCCTAACTTCAGATGCACTGAAACACGAGTTGCCTTGTTGTGGTCCTCATAAATAAATATATAAATTATAAAATAAAAACAGTAATAATAAATATATAAATAACATAGTATATGATTATGATAATAACAACGATAATAATATCTATACACCTTCCCCCACTACCCTACATTCTCTCCTCCAACGCACCCCAACACTCTCCACCTCACCCCCCACCCCCACTTCCCCCCGCCTCTTCCACCCTCCCCAACACCCCCCTCCCACCCTACTCCGCTTCCAGCCTTCGCCTCCCCCTCCCGTCCCTCTCTCCTCCCTCTCACGCATCACTTAAAGCAGCACCATCTGTAATGTCAGGGGCTGAGTCTTCACCATCTGCAGCGAGTCTAGATTATCCTTTTAGAGTGGTTCCCGCGGTGACATATACGAGCTCCTCGCTTATCCGCGGGTCTCCTAGCTTATCCGCGCGGGGGTCGATTCACTTATCCGCGCGGGGTCGATCCTGTATATCCTATACGTGTCCTCTCCTTACCCGCGGAGGCTGCTCACTCATCCAATGGGTCGATCCTTAGCCACGGGAATCCAGCACAAAATATACGTGTTCCCCCCTTATTCGCGGGGTCTGCTCGCTTATCCACGGGGGCCAATCACGTGAGCCATTCCCTCGTGGGAGACGGGACCCTGTGGGCGTAGTACCCTGTGGTTACAATGATAAACTTGCTCTGGTCCATAAGGGCGAACCCTGATAAGAGTAATATTGTAATCTCGACCTTACAGTCTCATCTCCTGAGTGGCAGTACCTCGTATCCTGAATGCATATCCAAGCTGCCTCCTCCTCCTCCTCTTCTTTCTCCTCCTCCTCCTCCTCCTCCTCCTCTTCCTCCTCCCCTACCACCCCCCACCCCTAAAACCCAATGAACTAACAATAATTGTTCACCAAATGATAAAATAATAGAATGAAAATTAATATACACTCAACCTGCTAAATAAATACATAAAACAAATAAAAAGGAAAATAAACAAACAAACGATCGTGCAATGGGGAAAGGACAATTGTAGTAATACACTATCTGACAAGACCCAATCTCCTCTCCGCGCATAAATTACCT
>NC_134780.1:5220196-5227696 GCF_046742065.1 Oratosquilla oratoria | reverse complement strand
GAGTGAGTGAGTGAGTGAGTGAGGGAAGAGGGAACAAATGGAAGGAGAAAGAACGAGAACTAGGAGAGGGAGAAGAGGAAAAGGAAAGAAAATAATCAAACTAAAACGGAATAACAAGAAGAAAACGGAAAGGGGGAAGGGAATGGCGGCATGAAGGGAAGACAAGGGATTCGGGAAGGCCATTTCCTAAAATCCCTAATGGAATTGAAGTTAGTCAATTCACAGCCTAAATATATCTAAAATTAAATTACCGATATTCTATAAACAATATCCATATTGGTATTTTCACTACTGACAGTAATAGGCTCTGACGTCATATATATATACCACACTCACCGTCAATATTGACAATACTTTGCAATGTTTTCAATATATTGTTAGATCGAATGTACCATATATGCGAGAAGGTTGCATAAGGGGGGAGGGGGGAAGGAAGCGACGGGGAATGAGCGATGAATGAAGACGAGGGGGGGAGGGGGAGGGGGGAAGGACGGGGGGGAACTGAAAGGAGGAGACAGAGAGACTGATTAATTACTGGGGGGAGGGGAGGGAAGGGGGGGAAAGGAGGGGAGAGGAAGGGATGGGAGAGGAAGGGAGGAAAGAGGAAAAGGGGGAAGAGAGGAGGGGAGAAGGAGGAGAGAGGAAGGGGAGGGGGGAAGGGGAGAGGAGGAGAGAGGAAGGGAAGGGAGGGAAGGGAGGGAAGGGGGAGAGAATAAGGGAATGGAGAAGAGGGAAAGGAGGAGAGGGAAGGGAAAAAGGGGGAAGGGAAAAGGGGGAATATGAAGGGAAAGGAGGGGAGGGGAGGGGAAGGGAAGGAAAAAGGGTTGAAAATAAGAAGATTAGGGGAAAGGAGAGACGAGGAAAGAGGAGAGGAGAGAAGGTGAAAAGAGAAGAGGGGAGGCAAGGGGGAGAAGCGAGATTACGGGAAAACATAAGGGGGGAAGGGAGGGGAGAGTAGAAGGGAGAGAAGGCTAAGAGAAGGGAGAGGAGGGTGGGAGAAGGAGGAGAGGGATAGGGCGGGAAGAGAGGGGGGGAAGAGAGGGGGGAAGAGAGGGGGAGAAGGAGGGGAAGTATGGCTGGGGTGATGAGGGATGAGAGGGAAGGTGAGGGGAGATGGAGGAGACGGGAAGATATTATCTGAGGGGAGAAAATGAGGGGAGATGCTGGAGGGTGTGGGGAAGGAGAGGGTGGTGGTGGTAGTGGTGATGATGATGATGATGATGATGATGATGATGATGATGATGATGGGGTGATGATGATGATGATGATGATGATGGTGATGATGATGGTGATGATGACGACGACGACAATGATGATGTTGGTGATGACGACGATATTGACGATGACGATGACGACGATAATGATGGTGACGACGATGACGACGACGACGATGATGATGATGGCGACGATGAAAAGCAGAATAGAGGCACTCTAGTCCGTTATTGGCTTATTGGCCTTCTCTCCCTCCCCCCTCCCTTCCCCTCATCTCGTCCCATATACATACATGGCCTTACTCTCACTGGCACAAAAGCAGAGAGCCCTTACCAATACATATATCCTGAGGTCGAAAAAATTATCCCATATATATATATATATATATATATATATATATATATATATATATATATATATAAATATATATATATATACACGTATATATATACATATATATATAATATATAATAATATATGAAATAAAAATAAATTATTTAATTGATTAAAAATATAGAAAGCAACAATAATAAATGAAAAAAACGAATATAAAATTAAGTAAATAAATGAAAAATTATATATATATATATATATATATATAATATATATATATACATATACATATATAAAATTGAACAAATAAATGAATACATAGCAAAATGAAAAAAAAAAAATCCAAAAGTATGGACAGAAAATTTTTGGCCGAAAAAAATAAATAAAAAAGAAAGAAAATTACTAACCTGCCAGATTATATTCAGCTCTCTTATTTTAATTCGCTCTCCTTCATCACCGCTCTCTCTCTCTCTCTCTTTCTCTCTCGTCCTCTCGTTCATTTTCATTCTGTCTTATCTCCTATACTTTGGCTAATTCTCATTCTCGTCCTCATCTTTCTCAATCACGCACACAAAGGATGAAATAATGATAACAATGACAATAATAATAATAATAATAATAAACCGAAAACGAACATAAGAAATAAAAAATACAAAAAATAAAATGCAAAATAAAACACACAAAAAACTAAATAAAAAAGATAATTACTCAATCTCTAAAAGCGACTCAAGTCAACAACATACAAATAAACAAATAAATAAACAAACAAACAATGTACAATTTCCCGTTCATAGCTACGGATGCATAGAACAGATAGTTATGGTGCGTGTGTTCGTGTGTGTGTTCGCGTGTGTGTGTGTGTGTGTGTGTGTGTGTGTGTGTGTGTGTGTGTGTGTGTGTTCAACTGTTCATAATTTCATTGTGAGCATCTGCTACAGATGTTCGAGTCACCCCATTAATCCAGGCCAATGACGTCACACATCCAATACGTATTATCAGTTCTGTGAAAAACAGATTTGTACAGATGAAGTACAAATGTTCTCGTACGTGTACATATGCATAAGTACATACAGATGTACACACACGCACACATAGGCACGCGTACCTACACACACGCACACATACGCACGCGTACATACACATGTACACACACGCACATACACATACACTCACACACGTCCACATACGCACACGTACATACACATGTACACACACGTACATACACATACACGCACACATGTACACATACGCACACGTACATACACATACACGCACACACACGTGATAGAACACCGTTGCCAGCCAATGTGGGGCTGCGGGTTCCCAATCCGTTATTACTGCTATTTTTCTAAGTTATAGATCCATTCCCTTACATGGTCATTTGTCATTGACATTAACGAGTTATAGTTTACCAGACTTCGCTAGACGACTATCTAGGACCTCTAGCAAGGTACTAGATTCGTGGAGCTCCGTCACGTGAGGAAACGAGCAATGGCGGGTTCCCGTTTGTATGTGGTGCAGCCCTGAGAGGCTGACACTCGGTCCCAGGAGTGGACCCCAAGATCACTACCAATTAATTTTTTTTTTAACACTTGGATATATGACAACCGGCGACTGATCCCGAGAGAGATCTGCGGCCGCTGTGGGGTTGCGGGTTTCAAACTTCGTGAAACTCGAGGTAACGATGGACTGAACTTCCGGTCTTACTGGAAATACTTCCGGTCTTCTTCAGCCCAGAACTGACTTCGTACGGAAGTTTTTGTCCCGTTTCCTTGATAGCAACCAACCTCCTCCTCCTCTTCTTCCTCCTCCTCCTCCTTTTCATCCTCCTCGTCCATCATCATCCTCCACTTCATCCTCCTCCTAATCCTCGTACATTATCATCACCCTCTTCCTTTTCCTTGTCCATCCACCTTTTCCCCTTCCTCCAATCCGTTCACCCCCTCCTTCTCCTCCTCCTCCTCTTTTTTCTTCTTTTCCTCCATTTCCTCTTTCTCCTCCTATTCCTCTTTCCTCCTCCTCCTTTTCCTCGCTCTCTCTCCACCCCCTCATTTATCCTCAACAAGACAAAAGTTGATGCAACAGTCCGGTCCATATCTTATCTCTTTCCGGAGAGAGAGAGAAAGAGAGAGAGAGAGAGAGAGAGAGAGAGAGAGAGAGAGAGAGAGAGAGAGAGAGAGAGAGAGAGAGAGAGAAAGAGAGAGAGAGAGAGAGAAAGAGAGAGAAGGGGAGTTTGTAATCTGCTGTCTGTAATCGCATTAGATTTTTTGAAGAAGACTGCACACATTGTTATATATTGAGTGTGCCTTCATGCACACACGCACGCACGCACACACACACACGTACATGCACACACACTTCCATCTACAACGTTTTTCCCCCATGAGAGGGGGCTTGCCAATCTACCTAGCCCTGGTGGGTCGTCTATCAATCCCACTCAAAAAGGGAGGGGGAGGGAAATAGGATCTTCACCCCTTCTCCTCCTCCATCTTTTCTTACATCCTCCATCCAGTTCAAGAATTCCCACTCCACTTCCTCCACTGTAATTTTCTTTTCTTTTTTGTTCTTCTTTTTCGGCCACCCTTTTTATTCCATTCCTATTCAGTCTTTTTTTTTTTTCTTTTTCTTTTTTTTTTTTTTTCTTGTTTCTTTTTCCTTTGCGCTATTCACTTCTTTGGCCGTCCTCCATCCTCTCATTCTTACGGCGTGCCCATACCACATACGTATATTGTATTGTAATTCCCGCCATTTATTTTAGCTAATTTTATTTATTCATTCATTATTATTTCCTTTATACAAATTATTATTTATCTGTTCTTTATCATTCATAATTATTTATATATCTACGTATATATATCTATATATTTTCTATATTTACATGTATATATGTATATATGTATATATATATATATATATATATATATATATATATATATATATATATATATATATATATATATATTTACAGGGTGGACCTTATTCGTCTTAATCATCTATGATTGGCGAAGTTAATTTCTGTACACCATATGCTGACCAATAACAAACAGGACTTCGACACGCCCTCACTGAACAGAGCCTCTTTTATTAAGGATCACAGCAGGATCCGATAAGAAAAGCCTTACCCCAACAAAAAATTAATGATGTTATGGCTTCGCTCTTCCTGAGTAGGGGCCCACGCGCGCGACGCTAGTAACCTGTATCAACTAGTATCATTCTTCTAGTATCATTGCCAGTACAACGTGATGTTTCGTCATCAAACCAATCACCACATAGCCCCCCCCTTTTGGAGAAGCATGTGTCCACACACGCCAAGATAAAACATGGAGAAATGTCACAGGTTCAAACGCCCCCGCACACACCACAGAAAACAAGACTTAGGGGTGGAAAAACTCTAGGAGCCTCGAACTCAGAGAGGATAGAAGTCCACGAAGTGGAATTCAACCGGCCCTGGGAACGCTGAGCCCAGAAAAAAAAAAAAAAAAAAAAAAAAAAAAAAAAAAATTCTAAAGCAAAAATATATAATCATATTAAAATAGACCAATTATTTCCGTCAGCCAGAGCTGTCAAGTTTCTTTAGGCGGGGAAGGATGTCTTCTTATATATGTGTTTTTACATGTTTATGTATATTTATAATTTTCAAAGAGGCAACAATGTAGCAGTCTGTAAGGTGGCATGTTTTTTCACAAGTCTGAGACAAGGCAACTGATATGTACATTTATACGACCCGGCATGCACAATACTGATTTGCATAGTTTTATTTCTGACACTAGGTCAGAAACATGTGTCTTAGGTTAAAGGACCTTGACCGTAGTGGCCGTTGCTGTATAGAAATCAGCTACCAACGGTTACTATTAGGACATAATCAATTTAATCTGCATCACTAAACAAGTTCAAGGTTTTCTTAATCACCCGTGCATCTGTTTTCATATCAGAACTTAGAACTGCACTTGAGGGAAATGTCTACCTCAATAGCTGTTGAAATCTCGGAATCCGCTAAGTACTTGTAACCGAGTGGACTCTTTTTATCCTCAAAATTTTGGATAATCGCGCAGTTTTCATTCACAGGGGAAACTTATTCGTCCTCCTTATTTATTCGCGGGGCTTTAGTTTACCAAGTCCGGCCACACACGCGCAGTTTAAACTGACAGTTACAACTGTTCAGTTATAACTGTCAGTTACACACGTGCAGTTTAAACTGACAGTTACAACTGTTCAGTTATAACTGTCAGTTGAAACTGCACGCGAGTGGGTATCTCAGTATCACCGAGATACCCACACACGCGCAGTTTAAACTGACAGTTACAACTGTTCAGTTATAACTGTCAGTTACACACGTGCAGTTTAAACTAACAGTTACAACTGTTCAGTTATAACTGTCAGTTACACACGTGCAGTTTAAACTGACAGTTACAACTGTTGAGTTATAACTGTCAGTTACACACGTGCAGTTTAAAATGACAGTTACAACTGTTCAGTTATAACTGTCAGTTGAAACTGCACGTGTGTGGGTATCTGACAGTTACAACCGTTCAGTTTCAACTGACAGTTATAACTGAACAGTTGTAACTGTCAGTTTAAACTGCACGTGTGTAGCCGGTCCTAGGGTTTACTTCGTGCTCGTTTAATTCTCAACACGCGAGAATTCCGCTCACTGATAGAGTTCTACAGTTTCACTTTTGTATTTTTTTCACGTGTGGGAGGTTCATTTGCTGAAGGGTTAGCCCAAACCCTTGGGATTTCAATTTGCCACGGCATAACTCGATACGCGGGATTTTTTGTTTATCGAAGGATGATTTCATTGTAAATATTTAACTCACATGAAGAGCTTCATCTATTGAGGGAATGTTTCTTCCTCATTTCTTTGGCTCGTAAGAATATTTACCGATGAATTTTTTCCTATGTTCGTCGTTTTGTATATCAATATGTGTAATTATATTCGACCTCAGTCTAACGGTTTGTCGAACGCGGTTCGACAGACACGTGTTTAAAGTGATGTGTGACCGTGTGAACGGGGTATTTGGTGTTTAACCAACGTGTTCGACAACCAAATACCCCGTTCACACATCACTTTAAACACGTGTCTGTCGAACCGCGTTCGACGAACCGCTAGTCCGTATGAACCTCATTTACAAAGGATGATGTATTTTTTCATATTGTTCTTTTTAGAAAGATTTCGTATACCAAGGGATTGGGTCATCCTTGAAATACGTACGAGTACAAAGACCTCGTGTGTCGAGGATTTTTGTAATTTTTATCTTTTTAAATTGTTTCCAGCTTTCTTCACCGAGGGAAAAGGTATAAACTTACACGGGCGATCGCGCAAACTTCTTTCAACAAGAATTTGTTATTACCCTTTTTATCCTCAGGCGGGACCTTTTTAACAAGGGGAGGTATACCCTTAATAACCACGGTCAATAACGCAAGCTCTTTTCTTTCTGACGGGACTTTTTTTCACCAAGAAAAAGGAAAAACATTGAACTGCGCACTCCTTTATTTTATTTTTATTTTTTTTCTAGCAGGACTTTTTTTCACCAAGAAAAAGTAATAACATTGAACCGCGCACTCCTGTTTTACTTTTGTTTGATTTTTTATTTATTTATTTATTATTATTATTATTATTATTATTATTATTATTATTATTATTATTATTATTATTATTATTTTTTTTTTTTTTTTTTTAAGCGGGACTTTTTTCATCAAGGAAGAGGAATAGCCTTGAACAGAGCACTCCTTTTTTATTTATTTTTTATTTTTTTTATTTGAATTGATTTTTTATTTTTTTATCTTTTTCTAGCGGGACTTTTTTTTCACTAAGGAAAAGGAATAACACTGAACCGCGCACTCCCTTTTTATTTTTATTTGATTTGATTAATTTTTTTTTTCTAGGACTTTTGTTCAAGGAAGAGATATGACATTGAACCCCACACTCGTTTTTTTTTTTTTTTTTTTCTGGCT
>NC_134780.1:5207696-5217696 GCF_046742065.1 Oratosquilla oratoria | reverse complement strand
CGACCGCGGGGCTGGGTGTGGGTGGGGGTGCGGACCCCAGCCTGAGGGCAGTTTCGATGGACCTTCACCCCTTGAGGGCCCAATTAACCTGCTCAGTTGCACAGATTTTTTTTTTCCTGGGAAAATTCGATACATTATGTCACCGTGTTGATTGACGGAGTTTTAAGTAAAGTGGGCAGAGGAACGAAGGGACGGTCAAAGGTTAAAAGTGATCAGATTTCTTTTCCTAGTGCAGATAAATCTCCAATAATTATCAATCAGTAACTCTGGTCAGTAGGGGTGTCAAAAACGCCGCCCTCCACCGTCCTTAAGGTATTAGATACATTGACGAGTTAAACACCATATGAGGACGGAGCCTTTATTTGTACGACGTTTCGCTTATTACAGCTTTTTCAAGTACTTGAAAAAGCTGTAATAAGCGAAACGTCGTTTAAATAAAGGCTCCGTCGGTGTTTAACTCGTCAATCTTGTCGGCAACTGCCACTTTCATGAAAATATTAGATACATAAAACTTATTAATTCCATTGAAAACAATGAATAATAACCATTATTATCGTATTTATTATTATTATATTATTATTATCATTATTACTATTATAATTATTATCATTATATTATTATCATTATCATTATATCATTATTATTATCATTATTATTATTATTATTGTAATGACCAATTTCCCGGTCTGTGATCAAAGCTTACATTAAGCGACGCGAAAAATTGATAACCACTGGCGTTGTTTTCCGTAACCCATCCTGATCCCACTCCCCCGCCTCTCTTTCCATCTCCCTACTCCCCCTCCCTCCCTCTCTCTCTCTCTCTCTCTCTCTCTCTCTCTCTCTCTCTCTCTCTCTCTCTCCGTTTACACAAACTGACTAAAATCGTAAGAGGTCAGGATGTCAATGCATGAGGCGTGAGCGAGTTTCTCTCCCATCTTCTCCCCTTCTCCCTCCCACCGACGGGGGAGAGGGAGAGAGAGGGAGAGAGGGGGAGAGAGGGGGAAGGGTTCATTCCACTACCGCCAGATGATTTTATTCAGACGAGGGAAACTTTTGTTGGCTAAAGGTTTATGAACAATTAAACAAACAAAAACGACCAAACACAGAACCTCGCAGATAAGTCCAACCCCGGTTCACCTGATATGACCTGATCCCCCAAGAGGTCACTCGGGGTCTGGAAGGTGAACTGACCTCTCTCTGGCCGCTGCAACCTTGACCCTGGGTGTTTCGTTTCTTGACATAACGGGTCTGGGCAGAACAAAGACATTAAAGTGGGTCACTGGGTCGAAAGGGTTACAGCCTCCTCCTCCTCCTCCTCCTCCTCCTCCTCCTCCTTCTTTCCTGGCAGGAACTTCCTTGAGAAAGTTGACCGCAAGAGGAAGAAGACGAGGAGAAGGAAGGAGAGTAGGAGGGAGAGGAGGAGGAGGAAGAGGATGGAGAGGAGGAAGGGAAGAAATAAGAGGAAGAGAGGAGTTAGATTATGGTAATAAGCAGGAGGAAGAAAATGACGAGGAGGGGAGGAGGAGGAGGAGGAGGAGGTGGAAGAGGACAGGGGGAGAAAGAAGAATGAAATTTTACAAATTACTCAAATTTCACAACGGGAGAAAAGGGGGAGGGGCTTAAGAAGAGGAAGAAGTGCATTCTTCCGTTCCCCCCTCACCTGGGGAAATGGGGGGAGAGGGGGGAGAGGGGGGAGAGCGGGGGAGAGGGAGGAGCGGGAGGAGAGTGGGAAACGGGTGGAGTCAACGAATGACCAGTACCCTGGTTTCAAACCCAAGTACACCACTCGACCCATATAACGTTAAGCGCCTCCCACCGTGTACCGCCCTAGTGGCGAGTTCGAGTTCTTGATTAGAAAGTTCGAGGACCGGGGTGGATGTCTTGGTTCCGTTCCAGAGTCGAGGGGGTTTTTCCTCATAGTGTCAGACTTTCCTGGTATTCAGGTACCGCACCCACTCCGACAACAAGGGATAGAAAACGGAGCGCGGATCTCATTCCAGGTCAGGTCACCACCGCTTCTATCCCCTTCGGCAGTCGAGGAGAGATTTATGGAGGGAGAAAGCTGCGTAACTCTGATACGTAGGGAGGGGTGTCACTAACCTATTTAAGAGAAGAAAAAGAAATCAAAACGTGACTGTGGTCCGTAGGGAATGTTAACCTTAGAAAAAAAAATGACTCCGGTCCGTAGGGGATATCACTAGCCTCCCTAACATAAATAGGAAAATTAATAAATAAAATAAATGACCCGTGGCTCTGGCCCGTAGGAGATATCACTAGCCTCCGTAACATAATGACTACATAAAAAAAAAAAAAAGCCTGACTGTTCCGTACGGGGTGTCACTATAATCCTTAAAATAATAACTACGACAAAATATAATAAACAATAATAATAATAATAATAATAATAATAATAACAATAAATAATGATAATAATACCCGGTAATAATAATAACAATAAATAATACTAATAATAATAATAATAAATAATAATTACACTAAACAATACTAATAATAATAATAATAATAATAATAACAATAAATGATAATAATAATAATAAATAAACAAACATAAGTGACTGGCCCATACGGAATATCAGTAACCTCCTTACAGTAGTGACTACATGAAATATACACGTGGTCAATGCCCCCATACAGGTACACTACTAAACAAGATTAGTGTGAAGGTTAAGTGACCAGAATCGGTTTAACGTCGTGTACTACCTCGTTCAGGGTCCGGGGATGGTGTCACGTGACCAGGACTCGAACCCACGAGTCGGATCTCCCTTGCGGCTGCCAGATGCGTGACTCTGGTCCGTAGGGAGAGTCACGAAAGTCCCTTAAAGTATTGACTGGATAAATCTTACGCAACTCAATATCCGATACAGGGAAAGGGTGTGTGTGTGAGAGAGAGGGAGGGAGAGAGAGGGAGAGAGAGAGAGAGAAATATAAGAATGAAGGAGACTGCAAGAGACCATAAGGCCTACACTATGCAGTTCCATGTCAATTATCACCTGTCATCCCCATCCATAAAGTTGTCTAACCGTTTCTCAAAACAACTGATAGTTTCAGCGCTCACTACATGGTTACTAAGTCTATTCCATTCGTTGACCACCCTATTAGTAAACCAATTCTTTCCTATTTCCTTCTTAAATCTAAATTTGTCCAGTTCAAATCCATTACTGCGAGTCCTGCCCTGTTGTCTTAATATGATGACCTTGTTTGCATCATCTTTGTTAAAGCCTCTGATCCACTAAAACACCTCTATTAGATCTCTCAGCACTCTGCGTCTTTCCAGAGAGCGTAAGTTAAGGTGTCTCTCTTTGCAAGGTAAATTTCCGAGCCAATGTATCATTTTGGTCATTCTCCTATGTACCGATTCTAGTGAATTGATGTCCATTCTATAAGACGGAGACCAAAACTGTACCGCATAGTCAAAGATGGGTCTAACTAAAGCTAGATTTGATAATTACCTCTGCATTTCTATTGGTTTTAAGGTCCAGACTCACTAGAACTCCTAAGTCTCTTTCGCAGTCAGTTTTCTCTAAGAACGTATTATCTAAGCTATATCTATTTTCGGGGTTGTGTAGACCTACGTTTAACACGCTGCACTTTGAGAATTGAAGTTCATTTGCCATTTCACCTACCATGTGAACAATTTATTAAGATCATCCTGCAGAATTTCGGCGTCGTCTCCTGACCTAATTTGGCGTCCTAGTTTAGTGTCGTCCGCAAACTTCCTAACATCACTATTAATCCCATTGTCCAAGTCGTCCATGTACATAATGAACAACAAGGGACACAAAACCGACCCCTGGGGGACCCCACTAGAAACACTCCACCACCTGGATTTTACACCATTTATGGTGACCCGCTGTTTTCTGTCACTGATCCAAGCTCTAATCCATTCTAACACTTTTCCTCCTATGCCATGGGCTTTGATTTTATTTAGTAGTCTCTGGTGGGGCACCTTGTCGAACGCTTTGCTAAAGTCAAGCTAAATAACATCGTAACTATCATTGTTATCTGACGCCTTATATACTTTAGTGTAAAAGGATAGAAGATTAGTCACACATGACTTACCCTTGGAGAAACCATGCTGTGTGTCACGAATCAAATTATGTCTTTCGATGTGTTCTCTGAGTCTATTAACTATTATTGATTCAAGCATTTTACCTATAATTGATGTCAAACTGATTGGCCTGTAGTTGCATATAGACGATTTATTTCCCTTTTGAAAACAAGAACAATATTTGCCTGCCTCCAAGCAGTAGCCACAAAACCAGTGTCTACCGACTTGTCAAATATTTCTGTTAACTGGTCGCAGATTTCAAATTTACACTATTAAAGCACTCCCGGAAAAAAATTTCGGCTGGGCCTGGGATTTTGTAGCTTTAAGTCTTTCAATCTGCTTGACTACTTCTTACTAATGCTGATAGTAGATAGTCTGCTTTCTTCATCCCCACTCAAAATCGGATCGCAGTCAGGTGCCTTTGCAAGGTAAATTTCTGAGCCAATGTATTATTTTGGTCATTCTCCTATGTACCGATTCTAGTGAATTGATGTCCATTCTATAAGACGGAGACCAAAACTGTACCGCATAGTCAAGGATGGGTCTAACTAACGCTAGATTTGATAATTACCTCTGTACTTCCATTGGTTTTAAGGTCCGGACTCACTAGAACTCATAAGTCTCTTTCGCACTCAGTTTTCTCTAAAAACGTATTATCTAAGCTATATCTATTTTTGGGGTTGTGTAGACCTACGTTTAACACGCTGCACTTTGAGAATTGAAGTTCATTTGCCATTTCACCTACCATGTGAACAATTTATTAAGATCATCCTGCAGAATTTCGGCGTCGTCTCCTGACCTATTTTGGCGTCCTAGTTTAGTGTCGTCCGCAAACTTCCTAACATCACTATTAATCCCATTGTCCAAGTCGTTTATGTACATAATGAACAATAAGGGACCCAAAACCGAGCCCTGGGGGACCCCACTAGAAACACTCCCCCACCTGGATTTTACACCATTTATGGTGACCCGCTGTTTTCTGTCACTGATCCAAGCTCTAATCCATTCTAACACTTTTCCTCCTATGCCATGGGCTTTGATTTTATTTAGTAGTCTCTGGTGGGGTACCTTGTCGAACGCTTTGCTAAAGTCAAGGTAAATAACATCGTAACTATCATTGTTATCTGACGCCTTATATACTTTAGTGTAAAAGGATAGAAGATTAGTCACACATGACTTACCCTTGGAGAAACCATGCTGTGTGTCACGAATCAAATTATGTCTCTCGATGTGTTCTCTGAGTCTATTAACTATTATTGATTCAAACATTTTACCTATAACTGATGTCAAACTGATTGGCCTGTAGTTGCATATAGACGATTTATTTCCCTTTTGAAAACAAGAACAATATTTGCCTGCCTCCGAGCAGTAGGCACAAAACCAGTGTCTACAGACTTGTTAAATATTTCTGTTAACTGGTCGCAGATTTCAAATTTACACTATTAAAGCACTCCCGGAAAAAAATTTCGGCTGGGCCTGGGATTTTGTAGCTTTAAGTCTTTCAATCTGCTTGACTACTTCTTACTAATGCTGATAGTAGATAGTCTGCTTTCTTCATCCCCACTCAAAATCGGATCGCAGTCAGGTGCCTTATCTAACGTCTCCTTAGTAAACACCGAGAGCAAATATTTGTTTAACGCCTCACCCATTTTTTCCTCCGATTCTATCATGACATTTTCGTCGTTTTTAATTGGGCCTTATCTTTTTTTTTCTGTAGAGATGAAAGAAGCCCTTTGGGTTGGATCTCGCTTGTCTGGCAACCTTAATTTCATAGTTACGTTTCGCTGTGTGCGTATTCTTTTTAACCAGTCTCGCGATAGAGAGAGAGTGGGGGGGGGAAGAGAATGTAAAGGGGAGGAGGAAATTGTGGAAAAGGAAATGGGCACGGTTGATGTGAGTAGGAAGTAGAAACGAGTGAAAGTGAAGAGGGGGGGAAGTGTGGCGGAATGTGGGGGGGGAAGTGGGGGAATGTGGGGGAGGAGGACCAGGGGAAGGAAAGTGGGGCGAGGGGGGGAGGAAGGGAAGCCGGTGGGAGAAACGTGGAAGCTGGGAGGAAATGAAGTGTGTGGGAGAAGGGGGAGGGGGAGGGGGAGAGGGGTAAGAAGCGTCTGAGAAGGGAAATAAGATCAGAAAAGATCAAAAAGAGGAAGAGGAGAAAAGAGAAGAAGAGTAGAAAAAAAGAAGAGTAGAAAAAGAGACTCGAGAGAGGGATATGGTAAGAAGAGAGAGATAGCGCACTCAGTAGATCAAAGAAGGGAAATATGCAAAATAAAGGGGAGAGAGAGAGAGAGAGAGAGAGAGAGAGAGAGAGAGAGAGAGAGAGAGAGAGAGAGAGAGGGAGAGAGAGAGAGAGAGAGGGAGAGAGAGAGAGAGAGAGGGAGAGAGAGAGAGAGAGGGAGAGAGAGAGAGAGAGAGAGAGAGAGAGAGAGAGAGAGAGAGAGAGAGAGAGAGAGAGAGAGAGGAAACAGAGAGGGGAGGACAAAAGCAAGAGAGAAAGAGGAGGGGGTAAAGGAAAAAGAGATGGAAGAGAGAAAGAGAGAGAGAGGAAAGAGAAAGAGGAAACAGAGAGGGGAGGACAAAAGCAAGAAAGAGGGAAAGATGAGGGGGTAAAGGAAAAAAGAGAGAGATAGGAGAGAGAGATAGATAGATAGATAGATAGAGAGAGAGAGAGAGAGAGAGGAAACAGAGAGGGGGAGGACAAAAGCAAGAAAGAGGAGGGGGTAAAGGAAAAAAGGGAGAGATGGAAGAGAGAGAGAGAGAGAGAGAGAGAGAGAGAGAGAGAGAGAGAGAGAGAGAGAGAGAGAGAGAGAGAGAGAGAGGGGGGGGAGGAAGCGAGAGAGAGAGAGAAGGAGAGAGAGAGGGGGGAAAGAGAGGAAGCGAGAGAGAGAGAGAGAAGGATAGAGAGGAAAGAAAGACAACAGCAAGAAAGAGGAGGGGGAGGGGGGAGAAACAAAAGAGAGAGAGAGAGAGAGAGAGAGAGAGAGAGAGAGAGAGAGAAATAAAAGGCGAACCCCGTATAAGGACTTGCGGAAGCCAATATAAAAGAAAGGAAGAGGGGAAGGGGAGGAAACGAGGGAGAAAGAAAAAGAAGAAAATAAATAAAAGGAATAGAGGGGACAAAAATGGTGAGGTTGGCTTGGGTGGTGGGAGGTGTAACAGAGGAATGGGGGAGGGGGAGAGGGGGAGAGGGAAGGAATGGCGGGAGAGGGGGGAGGGGGGAAGGAATGGAGGGGGAGAGGGGGAGGGGGAAGGAAGGGAGGGAGGGAGAAGGGGAAAGAGGAGAAGGGGAAGGAAGGGAGGGAGGGAGAAGGGGAAAGAGGAGAAGGGGAAGGAAGGGAGGGGGAAAGGGGAAAGGGAAAGAGGGAGAAGGAAGGGGAAGGGGAAGAGAGGGAGAAGGAGGGAAGGAAGGAAGGAAGGAAGGGGGAGAGGAAAGAAGAATGGGGGAGGGAGAGTGGAGAAGAAATGGAAGGGGGTAACAGTGGAATGGGGGAGGGGGAGGGGAAGAGGGGAGAAGAGGAAGGAAAGGGGAAGATGGCTTCGGCAATCAATCACTAGTCTCTAACCACAGGCATGCTACGTGCTTCTGATCTGTAGGGGTGCCTCTAAAGTCATACAGTTTGTAAAAGAAGAATATATATATACATATACATATATATATACATATATATATATATATATACATATATATATATATATATATATATATATATATATATATGGAGATGAGTCTCCACATCATAGACATCCTACGTGATCCTGGTCCGTAGGGGTTACTCCCTTAGAATACTCGTATATCACCTACAAGGTTACAAAAAAGACTGCGTTAACGTTTCGTAGATTACGAAAATGTTTGACTAGGTAGAACGAAAAGGTAAGAGTAAGAAATTCGATCTTGAGCCACGTCACTCTTGCAAACTTCTCCATCCTGGAAATCATCAATATAAAAAATAACCAGTGTATTTAAGTGGAAATAAGCACAAAATGTATATTGTCTGTGTATCTCTGTATTGTTGTCAATTCCATAAACCGATTATTATAATTTTTTTAATCTGTTAATATTTTGGCTACCCTCAAGCGACTTCAATTAATACGAAGGGGGGGAGGGTGGGGGGAGACGGAGGGAGAGGGTAAGGGGGAGAGGAAGGGGGATGGGGAAGGTAAGGGGGAGAGGGAAGGGAAGAGGGACGAAGAGGGGGGGGGCGAGAGAAAGAGAGGGAGAGTGGGACATGGGGAATGGAGGGAGGGAGAGTGAAGGAGAGGGAGAGAGAGGGAGAGGGGCAGGGGAATAGAAGTGGGGAGAGGGAGAGAGAGGGGGAGGGGGAAGGCGGGATGGAGGAGATGGGGGAAGGGGGGATGGAGGAGGGGAGAGGGAGGGAGAGGGAGGGGAGGGGAGAGGGAGGGGAGGGAGAGAGGGAGAGGAGGAATGGAGGAGGGGAGAGGGGGAGAGGAGGAATGGAGGAGGGGAAAGGGAGGGGGGGAATGGAGGAGGGGAGAGGGAGAGGGGGAAGAGGGTAAGGGGGCGAGATGAAGAGGGAGACAAGCGGTATGGAGGAGGGGAGAGGGAGAGGGGGGACAGGGGGGATGGAGGTGGGGAGAGGGAGGGAGAGGGAGATGGATGAGAAGGAGAAGGGTAAAAGAGAGCGATGGAGAGAATGGGTGAGGGAGATGGAGAGGGAGAGTGGGTGAGAGAGGAGGGTAATGGTGATGGAGAGTGGGGGAGAGGAGATGGAGTGGGGGAGAGAGAGGAGGAGGTGGGGGGGAGAGAGATGGCATTTGCTTTTCCAGCGCCTCTACTCCAACTCCACTTCAGACAGTCGTCCTCCATCACTCCACACAAACGTCCTCCTCCACTTCATACGAACTCCATTCCATTCACGCTTGCCACACGCGCGCGAACACACACACACACACCCTGAGAGAGAGGGAGAGAGAGAGAGAGAGAGAAAGAGAGAGAGAGAGAGAGAGAATCCTTTCAACCAGCTACGATATCAAGTTCACCACACCACAACCATCATCACCACTACCAACTGCATCACCACTGTCACCACCACAACTCGTAATCGATACGAAAATTCGCTTTAATCTTCAAAGTCAAAGAGACACGCTGATTGTACGAGATGCCGGAAGCCAGTCAACTTTGAAAGAATACGAGGAGGAGGAGGAGGAGGAGGAGGAGGAGGAGGAGGAGAAGGAAGAGGAGGACGACGAAGTGCTTCTACCCCGTACCCCTTTTTCCCTCCTTCTTCCTCTTCTCCCCCTCTCTCACATACATACATACATACATATATGCGTATACACATACACACGCAAGGGCAGTGGTTGGAAAGATGAGCACACGAGAAATGACATGAAATGATGTAAGACAAGTGTGGATATTACATATTATATATAAATATAGATATGTCTAAGTCAATACGGCACTGGTCACGTGCTCGCCGCGTTGGTTCGAGTCCTCGGGCGTACCACGTTTCAATTTCTGCATGTGCCTCCACGGTTCTTCCGATGTTGATGGCTCAGAATTAAAGTGCATTGTGGTTGATAATATATATATATATTATATAATTATATATATACATATATATGCATATACATATATATGCATAATATATATGCATATATATATACATATATGCATATACATATATATGCATAATATATATGCATATATATATACATATATGCATATATACATATATATATATATATATATATATATATATATATATATATATATTACAGGAATGACCCAACACTGCAAGGCTGAAATACATAAGTTACAGTTTTCGAGAACTGTTAGATGCATCAGGATAGAAGCAAAACTGCAGTGCACATGTCAAAAGGCGAGAAAAACGCACTGCACCAAAAATGTACGAAAAAATATGGAACATAGACGAAGTGGCAAAACACATGCTTGTGGTTTAAGGTTAAAAA
>NC_134780.1:5130196-5197696 GCF_046742065.1 Oratosquilla oratoria | reverse complement strand
ATGGAGCATAAGGGATAAAGATAGGAGTTTGAATGTGTTTGAGATGAAATGTCAGAAGTATGATAGGGGTTACTTGGCTGGATAGAGTGAGAAATGAGGTGAGGAGAAGAGGGGTGGAAAGGGAACTGCGAGATAGGGTTGATGAAAGAATATTAGGATGCTTTTGGACACATGGAAAGAATGAATGAAGAAAGATTAGTAAAAGAGGTGTGGAAGGCAGAGGTGGAAGGAGTAAACATGAGGGGGCGTCCTAGGATGAGATGGATGGATGGGGTAAAGGGGACATTGGGAAAGAGGGGAATGTCTGTTATGGAAGGACGGGAGAGGACAGAAGATAGGGGTGAATGAAGAATGGTTGTGTATGGATGGGAGGGGGGGATGTATGAGGGGGGATGGGGACTGAGAGAGTATGTGTGAGAAATAAATTGACGCAGTCCGAAGGGATTTCTCCCCGTCCTCTCCTTTTCTGCATGAGGGGACGGAGAGGGGGGTCGCCGAATTAATAAAGCGGCCTTGCTGTAGATTAATACATGAATGGCAATAGCGAGTGTACTGACAACAAGGTGTCATAAGAGCTTATGTAAAGAAAGCCATATCAGTGTGTTCCTCGTGGCACGCGTTACGCAGTGAACTTCAACACCTTAAACAAATGCTCACAAACAATGGGTACTCTAACACTGACTTTGATTCCATTACCAACAAGATGCTAGAATCATATCACACAATCAAAGCCCCACAAAATCATAACTACTTCAACATATATTACCGAAACACCTTTACTAATACTTACAAAAAAATGAAAAAGTAATTAAAGATATCTTCCGAAGGAATTGCCTCCCTACAAGCGAGAACAACACAATCAGAGTTCTCATTTACTACAAAAATACCAGAACTTCTTCTCTGATCATGACGAACAATTCTTCTAGGCGATCAGACATCACATCTAGAACCAATGTAGTATACCAATATACTTGTTCTTCGGAGGATTGTGAACCTCATAACCATACCTACATCGGGTTTACTAGATGCAAAGTCAGCCGTCGCTTATCATTACATCTACAGGAGGGAGCAACCAAAGAACATCACCAAATTTTTCACAACGCTGTACTCAGCAGGGACAAATTGATTAATTCCACCAAAATTATTGGAATGAGTGATGACCCTAGGAGGCTACAATTGCTCGAAGCCTTTCATATTATAGACAAAGCTCCAGTCATTAACATCCAATCTAATATGACATCTAGTATACCTTTGTTTTTTCTCTAAGTATAGAAACAAAAAATTTCCCACTCCTCCCTCCCTCCACCCCCTCTCTTCTTTGCCTCCCCTTCCTCCTCTTCCCTCCTCCCTCCCCATCTTCCTCCAGCTTTCCCTCTCCCCTACGGTAACCACACCCGCCTAACCCCCACCCCTTACTCCGTGACCTCTGAGGCATTGTCCGACCACCTGACCTATGCATATATATACCGCACATTCCTAACTTGTCATTTTTTCTATCCTCCCTTTAAATGTAAGCATTACCTTCCTTATCACTCTCTTCTTTTGAATCTTAATGTTCTTGTATACTTCATTTTTGTACCATTGTCATCGTATCTGTATGCATTTATATTGTATCCCCCATATTTTACCAGTATTGTTCTTCTATATTTTATTTTTACACAATCGTCACATTACTGTAATTATGTAATTTTTTTTATTTCAGTTTACTCTTGAAAATGTCTTTATAAAGACGAAACATTGACCTCAAATAATGAAAAATGGAAGAATACAGTGATCTAGTTTCAGTTCACCCGGTTAATGGCAAAACTAATCAGGAAAATCGAGAATACGAGGAAAAAACTGAAAAACAACAACAATGCTGTCGTTTTTAACTCCACTTGCATAATGTATATATATATATATATATATATATATATATATATATATATATATCATAATATATATATATATGTATATACATATACATATATGTATATAATATATATATATATATATATATATATGTATATACATATACATATATGTATATCATATATAATATATATATATAATCATATATAATCTATATATACATATATATACACATATATACATATATTATATATATACATATATATATGTATATACACATACATATATACGAGTATGATATATATATATATATATATATATATATATATATATATGTATATACATATACATATATATATACATATATGGATAGAGTGGTGTAGGTAAAGTCCAGGAAGGAGCAGAAGTACTTTATTCTCTAACGTTTCGACAGTCTTCTTCAGAGAGATAATGGTACAGGCAAATTGAGATACATTGCTTATATACTTACTAAGCGGATCATCTCACAGGTCGCCTTGGGATAGAGTTCGCTGATTGGTCTGTATGTGCCCCCTTGATGATCAATCTTGCTGTTACATGCGCTAAGTTTACAAACCCTTCTCTATGATTGGTTGAACTAAATGTGTTGATATATGCAGCTTCGATAGTTTTTCTTGTCGTCTTTTTCATGCCGGTGTGTAAGATTTTGGTGTTGCTCCAAGAGGGCATATGGCCGTGTTGTGTAGCGTGTATTACTAACGAATTAGATGTTCTGTGGTGTCGCATGTCGTTCTTGTGTTCGTATAATCTTTTTGTAATTCCTCGTGAAGTTTCTCCGAAACTATCGAAGCTGCATATATCAACACATTTAGTTCAACCAATCATAGAGAAGGGTTTGTAAACTTAGCGTATGTAACAGCAAGATTGATCATCAAGGGGGCACATACATCCCAATCAGCAAACTTTATACCAAGGCGACGTGTGAGATGATCCACTTAGTAAGTATATAAGTAATGTATCTCAATTTGCCTGCACCATTATCTCTCTGAAGAAGACTCTGTCGAAACGTTAGAGAATAAAGTACTTCTGCTCCTTCCTGGATTGTACCTACACCACTCTATCCATACATTTGTCTTCTCTTGTCGATATATACATACATATTATATATATATATATATATATATATATATATATATATATATATATATATATATTATATATATATATATATCACTTGGAGAAAATATAGTAACACATTTGTAAATAATAATCACGAAGAACCCACAGTCGGAATAAAAGGAAACTTAGAGGAAAGTATAACTTCTATATTTCAGCTAATAGCTTCTTCAGGAAAGTACAGGTTACAAGAATTTGCAGAGGCATCAGTACAATTGAGATATGAGTAGAAGGGGAACACGCAGAGATAAAAACCGGACAATCCGTCGCCCAGGGCGGAGTCAGAGGTGAGGGGATGTGAGGCCAGAAGGGAAGCGGGGTCAAAATTGGTTAGGGAGAGAGGTCAGGAGGGTGAAAAACAAACGGCTCACAGCTAGCCGACTGTGGGTTCTTCGTGATTATCATATATATATATACAAACACACACACATATATATACATATATGTACATATATACACACAGTATGTATATAATACACACACACAAATATATATATATATATATACGTATATATATACATATATACATATATACATATATATACATATACATATATATATACATATATACATATATATATACATAAACATATATACATATATATATATATACATATATACATACATATACATATATACATACATACATATATACATATACATACATATATACATATACATATATACATACATATATATACATACATATATATACATATATACATACATATATATACATACATATATATACATACACACACACACACATATATATACATACACACACACACACATATATATTATATATATATATACTCGTATATATATATATTATATATATATATATATATACATACATATATATTGCTTTCCCTTGTTTCCCCTCCAAATAAAAGAAATAAAAAATGGAACACACGCACAGAAACACACATATACACACAGTAGTCTTATATCCTTAACAAAGTGTTGCCATTTGTTTACGGTAACCATGGCAACCAGCCTTGGCTACCAAACCGCTCTTCCTCAGGTGGCAACAAACCTGCTACTGCACCACGCGTCCGTCGAGGTCCCTAACCTCTTTTTCGTGAGTAACCGGCAACGGTGGTGTTGTTGTTATTGTTCTGGGCTGCGGTTAACCAGTGCTTCTATCCGTACGGATTTTCTCCAGGCCCGCATAAATAATGATTCTTGCACAAGAGCTAATAACTTGTCTTATGAGATGATGTGTATAGTGATATGTATAGCGTAGAGTGATGTGTATAGTGTATAACGTATAATGTATAGTGTATAGTGATATGTGTAGTGTATAACGTATAGTGTATAGTGAAGAGTATATAGTACAATGTGTATAGTGTACAGTGACGTGCAGTGTATACTGCCATACAGTGCATAGTACATAGTAATGAGTGAATTGTATAGTGAATAGTGTATAGTGATGTGCATAATGCACAGTGATGTATATAGTGTAGCGCCATACAGTGCCACAGAGTGCCATACGTGGCACAGTGCCAAACCACACCATTCAGAAACCCCCGCCAGGATGCCCTCCAGTAGGAGCCACCTTTGCCAGAAGTGTTACGAGTTCCAGCACAAGAAGAAGTCGCTGGCTGATGTTAGAACGAAGAGTGGCTGAAATAAACCTGGCATTAAGCACACAATGAAGGAGGAGGAAGAAGAGGAGAAAGAGGAAGAGGAGGAGGAGGAGGAGGAAGAGGAGGAAGAGGAGGCGTGTTAAAACTGCTCCGACCCGATCAATAACGTGGCTCAATAACAAATATTGCATAACGTTATTGATGACGCAGCGGGGCCTGTTATTGACGGGACAAGAGAACAATGGTAACATTATTGCGTTAATAATGTTATTGTGATGGGAAGGGAGAGCGCATGGGAGAATGCGTGAGAGCAGGGAAGGAGAGAGGAAGGGGAGAAGGGGAAGGGGAAAGCAAAAGGAATGAAAACAGAAGAGATACAAGGAGATAAAGGGGAGAGAGAGAGAGAGAGAGAGAGAGAGAGAGAGAGAGAGAGAGAGAGAGAGAGAGAGAGAGAGAGAGAGAGAGAGAGAGAGAGAGAGGGGAGAGAGAGAGAGAGAGAGAGAGGGGAGAGAGAGAGAGAGAGAGAGAGAGAGAGAGAGAGAGAGAGAGAGAGAGAGAGAGAGAGAGAGAGAGAGAGAGAGAGAGAGAGAGAGAGAGAGGGAGAGAAAGGGGAGAGGGATAAAGGGGGAGAGAGCACTGTGCGAGCCTGCACACGTAAGTACACACATATATATATATATATATATATATATATATATATATATATATATATGTGTGTGTGTGTGTGTGTGTGTGTGTGTGTGTGTGTGTGTGTGTGTGTATACGCGCGCGCGTTCTATGTGTTTTTGAATGAACCAATTTATGACCAACAAGAGGCCAAACAACCAAAACGGAGAGTTGGCAAGAAAATATGTGTAACCGTACATTAGGCGGTTCGAATTCATTCCCCTTCGTCTCATGTTTCATATTACTTCGCCCAACTTAATGCTTTACAACCCTCTAATGAACGAAACTTAACGTACTATGGGATATATATCCTCCCAACAGTGAACACTGCATTCGCACTGTGTATGAAGAAAAACAAGAGAAAAATTACACTGCACAATGGCACTGTTAGAGGGAGAAAAATACGACAATGGTGCACTGCAAGAGGATTGCACACACGCACACGCACACACACACACACACACACATACACACACACACACACACAGGTGCAATTAAACTCTTGAATATATAATGTAATGATACTTTCCTACGTGTGTGCAATTTGCAAGGTGCTCAAGATTGGACTCTAAACAAGGTCTCATACTATTCGCTGCTGTGTGTGTGTGTGTGTCTGGGGAGGGTCAGGTCATGACCTGATCTAACCTGACCTAAGTCGTTTTCGTTGTGGGAACGTTTGTTCGATGAGAAGTGTAGTGTGGGAGAATATGAAGAAGATGAAGAAGAAAAAAGAAGAAGGATAAGAAAAGGAAGAAGAAGAAGAAATAGGAGAAGAAAAAAGAAGGCTAAGATAAGGAAGAAGAAGAAGAAGAAGAAGAAGAAGAAGAAGGAAACAAAAAGAAGGAAAAGAAGAAAGAGGAGACGGTGAAGAGGAAAAAGATGAAGAAAACAAAAAGGAGGAGGAGGGGGAGGAGGA
This sequence comes from Oratosquilla oratoria, assembly GCF_046742065.1. NCBI lineage: Eukaryota > Metazoa > Arthropoda > Malacostraca > Stomatopoda > Squillidae > Oratosquilla > Oratosquilla oratoria. The sequence goes on along the minus strand of NC_134780.1, from coordinate 5,191,516 downwards.
GGAGGAGAAAGATAAGAAGGACAAGAAGTACAAGAAGAATAAGGTCAAGAAGAAGAAAAAAGAAAGATAAGAAAATAAAGACAAGGAAAATAATAATAATGATGATGATGATGATAACAACAACAATAATAATAATAATAATAATAATAATAAAAGCAATAAAAGAAGAAGGATAATAAGAAAAACAACAAAAGAAAAAGAACAAGAACAAGCAGAACAAAAACAAGAAGCAATCGAGGAAGATGAAAAGAAGAAAAAATATATATAAACATATATACATAAAAAATATTAATAAAAATAGCAATAATAAACAAAACTCTCCTTAACAGAAATAATGTGAATCTGTTAGCACCTCAGATACGGCGAGATACGAAGACATGTTAAGAAAAAACAAATTAAATTTCATCACGCGATGACATTTCTTAGAATCTATTATCAATTACAACACCAACAGAAATGAAATGGGAGTTGATGAAAAAGAATAAATAAAAAATAAATATATAACTGAGAACTAACTAGCCTGCTAGTTAGTACTTTGTATATCCGCGTGTGAATTACAAAAAATGAACAAATGAAAAATAAAAATAACATAGATTAACATAAGAAAATAAAGAAACAAATAAAATATAAATTTAAATGATAACTTAATAAAAAATAAAGGAATAAAAAACTGTAATAAACTAATTAAAAAATTAATTAAACAATAATTATAAATACAAATAAAACATATTTCCAATGTTCAAATACAATGAATAAATAAATACACAACAAAACATATAAATAATAAACAAGATATAAAAAATTAATGAAAACATATATTCATATATATACATGTATATTATATATATATACAGTGTATATATATATATATATATACACACACACATATATATATATATATATATATATATATATATATATATATATATATATGTATATATATATATATATATATATATATATATATATATATATAATGAACCACAATTCACTTTGATTCTAAGCCATCTACATCGGGGGACCTAATGGAGGTCACTATGCAGAAATTGAAACGCAGTACGGCCAAGGACTCGAATCGGTTAAGTCCCAAACACTTGTCACACGTTAGCCAGGGTTCGAGTCCTTGGCCGTGCTGCGTTTCAATTTCTGCATGTTGACCTCCAACGGGTCCCCCGATGTTGATGGCTTAAAATGAAAGTGCATTGTGGTTGATAAAAATGTATCACTATTCACTGGGACCTATTCAGTGTTACACACACACACACACACACACACACACACACACACACACACACACACACACACACACACACATATATATATATATATATATATATATATATATATATATATACATACATATATAAGGTATTTGTGAGTCTTCGTCTTCCCAGCTACAACAATGTGTACATTGCTTTGCACCTACATTACCACAACTCCAACAACTTTTCTAGGTAATGTTTTTCCCGCAAATTAATACTAAAGTTAGATTAGGTTAGGTAAGGTGGGTTAGATTAGGCTAGGTAGGTTAGGTTTGTTTAGATAGGTTAGGTCATTTTCACGATAAAATTGTGGACGAGATGAAACTTCACAAATTCCAAAAATAAAACACTCAGTCAATAATATGAATACAAAGAAAAAAGAAATAAATCCAATGGCCACATGCAAAAAAGACCTGACCCACTTCTCGTTCTTTCCCAGAATGATACTATATGTCCGGCAACCACAACACGCAACTTAACGCTGGACACGCTCATATATATATGTATATATATATATATATATATATATATATATATATATATATATATATATATATATATATATATATATGTATTATATACATTTACATATGTATATATATATATAATCTCACACAATAAGAAATATTAACGTGACGTCATAATTCTTTATTAAATGCAGTTTCTGATGACATGTCGATTCTTATGTCGGGCTATAGAACACTATGCATTACTATAAAAACAATGTTTCAACTTCTTTTAAATGTAAATGCTTAAGAAATAATACATAATATGCATGGATCATGACAATATATATATATATATATATATATATATATATATATATACACATATACCTAAGGCTTTTCCCCCCTTAAAAAGGAGGTAGCCAAAAAAACAAAGGCATAAAAACCACTCCCACCCATTCCATCTCCATACTCCACTCCCCTCTACCCTCTTCCCTCCCTCTTATCTTTGCTCCTCCTGAATGACGAGTCATCCCTGCATCTCGCCCACTGCACTAGGTCAGTAGCAACACAGCAACACACAGCACTTCCACAGCAAGGCCGCTTCATTAAATCGGCGACCACCCCCCTCTCCGTATCCTCATACAGAAATGGAGAAGACGGGAAGAAATCCATTCGGGCTGCGTCAATTTATTTTTCATACATACTCCCTCACCCTCTATCCCCCACCCACTCCCTTTCATGCATCACAGCATCATCCATACACAACCATTCTCCATTCACCCCTATCTTCTGTCTTCTCACGTCCTTCCTCAACAGACATTCCCATCTTTCCCAATGCCCCCTTTTACTCCATCCATTCATCCATCCTATCCTTGGACGTACCTTCATATTCATTCCTTCTACCTCTGCCTTCTACACCTCTTTTACTAATCTCTCTTCGCTCATTCTTTCTGTGTCCTAACAATCCCAATACTCTTTTTCAGCCCTATCTCCCAATTCCCTTTCCATCCCCGTTCTCCTCCTCACCTCGTTTCTCACTCTATCCAGCCTAGGTAACCCCCATCATACTTCTCAGGCACCTCATCTCAAACACATTCAAACTCCTTCTCTCTTCCTCTCTTATGTTCCATAGTTCTGCCCCGTACAGTGCTGTCGGCACAATCACTCCTTCATACAATCTCCTTTTAGCATCCATTCCAAATGCATATTTCTCATTACATTTTTTAATCCATCAAGGCATTTGCTTCTCTCAATCTACATTCTACCTCCACCTCCACTCCTCCCTTTCCAGCAACATTCGCACCCAAGTATCTAAAATTATCCACTTCCTCCAGTCTCCTTTAATACTCACTTCCAGTCTGCTGCCACTTTCTCCCCTTGTACATCTCATCACCTTACTGTTACCCACATTTATTTTCAACTTACTTCTTTCGCACACCTTCCCAAACTCTGTCACTAACTTCTTCAATCTTTCCTCTGATCCTGCCACAACCGCAGTGTCGTCAGCAAACAACAGCTGGCTTATCTCCCACTTTTCTCCATTTTCTTTAACCATCTCCAATTCCCTTGCACCACCTCTTCCATGTATAAATTGAACACCCAAGGTGACATAACACATCCCTGCCGAAGTCCCACCTTTACCTCAAACCACTCACTCTCTCCAATTCTGATTATAACATAAGCTCTACTACTCCCGTAAAAACTCTTGACTGCTCTTAAAAGCTTTCCTCCTATCCTATATATCTGCAATAACTCCCACAGTGTCTTCCTGTCTACCCTATCATAAGACTTTTCCAAATCTATAAAGGCCCAAAAAACAACTTTACCTTTTCTTAAACTTTCTCACATATCTGTCTTACCACAAAAATCTGATCCACTCAAACCCTACCTGTAATAAACCCACACTGTTCCTCACCAATTACTCCATCCCTTCCTCTCCTAATCTTCTCAATCAAGACCCTCCCATTTGCCTTTCCAACTACACTTAACACGCTGATCCCTATGAAACTACTACATTCACACTTGTCCCCTTTTTCCTTTGTAAAGTGGGACTATAAAGGCACTCCTCCAGTCCTCTGGCACTCTACCCTCTCTTAAACAAACATTAAATAACCTCACCAGCCAGTCCACAATCACTGTACCTCCTTTTATATATATATATATATATATATATATATATATATATATATGTGTGTGTGTGTGTGTGTGTGTGTGTGTGTGTGTGTGTGTGTGTTGAGCCCTACCAATTGACAATTATTTCATATATGAGGATTACCCTCCTTCCCCCTCCCCCTCCTCTCCTCCTCCCCCACCCCTCCCCCTCACTATTTAAATGTTGAAGCTCAACCTCCATTAAACCCCATTTTTATACATTTCCTAGAATGGCCACGTACCATCAGGTCAGACTTAATTACTGTTGTAATGGCTACCCCCATATTTTTCCCCCATATTTCTTGTTACATTTTCTTTGCTATGGGGTCATCCCAAGCGTTGTTTTTTATTTGTTTGTTTATTTGCTCTTCCTCTTGTACTACATACGTTCGGCCATTTGTCGTCAGTGCCAAGATGGAGTGCCAACGGTACCACGCTCCTAAACATGGCAGCAAGTGATGAGGGTTGGCCCCTTTCAAAAGAGAGAGAGAGATAGAGAGAGAGATAGAGAGAAAGAGAGAGAGAGAGAGAGAGAGAGAGAGAGAGAGAGAGAGAGAGAGAGAGAGAGAGAGAGAGAGAGAGAGAGAGAGAGAGAGAGAGAGAGAGAGAGAGAGGGGAGAGAGGGGAGAGAGAGAGAGGAGCCTTCGGTTCGATTCTCTTCCCCTGACAACGCTGTGAAGACTTCATATTCTGCCCTTTCTGTGTTTTCATGACACTTCCACAGAACAGTTTTATTGTGTGTACCTGTGTGTGTGTGTGCGTGTACGTATGTGTGTGTGTATGTAATCGCACATACATGTGTGTGTGTGAGCGTATATACGTGTTCGTATGTGTGTGTGTGTGTGTGTGTGTGTGCGTATGTGTGTGTGTGTACGTATGTGTGTGTATGTAAGCATATATAAGTGTGTGTACGTATGTGATTCACCATGGTCTTGGATCACGTGGTGGACTCGTGATCGACAGTTATTAACCTCCCGGATGAGAGCTCAGAGATCGTATGACCGATCTATGGGTAATATTGTGACCTCACACGCACACATACACCCAACTCCCCGCCCACGAGAGTTGGAGTAACACCCCGCAGCGAAGCGATACTGAAATTATTTCAGCCTCGGGCTGGGCGGGAGTCGAACCTGGATCGCCGTAGTGGCAGGCGAGAACTCTAACCACAGCGCCACGAGGTGTGTGTATATGTATGTGTACGTTTGTATGTGTGTCTGTACGTGATTGTTTATGTGTAAGTGTATACAGGTGTGTGTGTGTGTACGTGTGTATATGTAAGCGTATATGCGTGTGTGTGTGTGTGTACATGTGTGTGCGTGCGCGTGTGTATACATGTGTGTATATACGTCCATACGATCATTGACACCAAGTGCCAACAAGAGGTGCCAATAACAATGGCACCGTTTGTCGCTAAACGGAGCGGCGGTGGACGAACGCTGTGTTAAAAAAATAAATAAATAAACAAATAAAATGATAATAATAATAAAAAAAAATTCTCCCTATTCGCTCTTTGTCACCGACAGTCTCCATAACTTCTCTTTGCGAGCTCGTAACAACGAGCGGCCAACGAGAACTCGTTACCGACCAAAAGGGTTGGCACTGTCGTATAATAACTCGTGGTTGAAATGTGCGCCACTTGTGTGTGTGTGTGTGTGTGTGTGTGTGTGTGTGTGTGTGTGTGTGTGTGTGTGTGTGTGTGTGTGTGTGTGTGTGTGTGTGTGTGTGTGTGTGTGTGTGTGTGTGTGTGTGTGTGTGTGTGTGTGTGCGCGCGTCGGTATTTCGTTTGACTCCGCGTCAACGATGCCGATTTCCTGTTCTCCAAATCGGCTTGAGACTTTTTGACCCTCAATGGAGGAGAGGGGGAGACAGGGGGGAGGGGAAGGAAGGAGGGGGAAGGGAAAGGGAAGGGTGTACGTGAAGAGGGAGAGTGGGAATGGGGGAGGGGAGGTGGGAGGAAGGTGGACGGGGAGAAGAGGGAGGGGGAGAGGGGAGGGGGAGAGGGGAGGGGAGGAGGGGGAGTGGGAGAGGGGGAACAGAGGATGGGGGGCGTGGGAGAAAGGAAAGAGGAAGAGGAGTGAAGAAGGGAGGTGGGGGGAGAAGGGAAGGGGGAAAGAGAAGAGGGAGGAAGAAGACGGGGAGGAGAGGAAGGAAAGAGGAAAGAAGATGGGATAGGAGGAGAGGGCGAAAAGAGAGGATGGATAAGAGGAGGAAGAGGGGGAGGAGAGAGGAGAGGGAGTAGTTATCCTAACTCCCACCATAATATATATATATATATATATATATATATATATATATATATATATATATATATATATATATATATATATATATATATATATATATATACTGTATATATATCGGTTAAACCTTCGTCACCCATACTCGGCCATTGTGTTTATTCTGGCTGCCTTCAGGCGATTTTATTCAACTGTAAGAGAACCCATATCTTAGTGGGAGACCCACAACCCCGATCCCATTTTCTATACTTATCCACATCACGTTTTCTATTACTCCTTCGGCTGCTAAGATCCCATTTTCTATTATTTCCTGTTGTGGAGTACTTATGTTGCACTCCATCTTTTTCTAGAGATCTAGAACTATGCTCGTAACAGCTTGAATGAAAATCTAGTAAACGAAACAGCGCAAGCAATTACGACCCTTATGCTCAGAGTTCGTAAGGTCGTTATTTGAGATGGTGTTAGCTATAGGGGACCCCCCCCATATTTTTCGTTTAAAAATACGGTTTGCAATCGTTGTTTGGGGGTGAGATGTCCCCCAAAATAAACTAGGATTTAGCCAGCGCACTGCTGGCGTCGTAAGATACGTGTGTTATTAAAAAATAACATTTGTTTTGTTATTTTTCCTATCAATAACTGACACCCTTCTGGTTATTATTTGGAGTATGTTTATTCGTTATAAATTTATCTCCATGTAATAAAAAGAGGAAAAGAGAAAAAAGAGGGAAAATGAAAAAATAGAGAAAAAGAGGAAAGGAAAAATAGAAAAGAGACAAAGAAAAATAGGAAAAATTATAGAAAAAAGAGCGGCAAAAAGAGCAAATGAGGAAAAAAAGAGGAAAAAGGGAAAATAGAAAATAGAAAAAAGCGAAAAAATAGGTGGAAAAAGAGAAAACCAGAGGGAAAATAAAGAGAGAGAAAAGGAGAAAAAAGAGAAAAAAGAGGGGAAAGGGCAAAAGAGAAGAAAAAGAGGAGGAAAAGGGGAAACAAAGACGAAAATTAAAAAAAAAAATGGGAAACGATTTAAAAAAAAAGGATCATGAAGAACAAGGAAAGTAAAAAGCAAGAGAGAAATAAAAGAGTAAAAAAGAGAGAAAAAGAGAGAAAGAGAGAAATCGACGCTTATAACACGCTCTGCTGCTATTGCCAGCCAACCTCGACCACAGTTCATCCTTGGAGGTGCTACTTGAACCTTCAAGACGAGGACGACCTGCCCAAGGCCCTCGAGTGGGACTCGACCTCGTTCCACGGGTGCCCTATGGTCTCCTACGCCACCTCCGAATCTCCAGTCCGCCATTTTTCTTTTCCCACTAGTGATGACGTCATTCCGTGACGTCACAGAATGACAGTTACGCCACGAAATTATATACTGACGTCTTAGAATTACATTATGACCTCAAAGAATTACATCGTGACGTCATAGAACAATGTGACGTCATAGAATATTGTGACGTCATAGAACATTGTGACGTCATAGAACATTGTGACGTCATGATGTCATTTTATAACGACACATTGTCATTATACGTTTCAATCTCAAGCAAGCCGCCATCTTCCCCCCCAAGGGATGACGCCATTCTGTGACGTTGAAGAATGACAGCGCGACGTCATATATTGACGTCAAAGGACGCTGGTCCCCTCTCAAGATCGGAGTCCAAAGGGGCGACGGACCTTAGGGTACCGGCGAAAAGGGCCTACAAGCAATACAATCTCAATTTTGATTGTGGTCTGAGAGAGAAAGAGAGAAAGAAAGAAAGAAAGAGAGAGAGAGAGAGAGAGAGAGAGAGAGAGAGAGAGAGAGAGAGAGAGAGAGAGAGAGAGAGAGAGAGAGGGAGGGAGAGAAGAGTAAACAGATAAGACAGAGACAGAGAGAAGGGGAGAGGAAGGACAGAAAGAGAAAAAGAGATAAGACAACGAGAGAGAGAGAGAGAGAGAGAGAGAGAGAGAGAGAGAGAGATGGAGAGAGGCGGAGAGAAAAGACAGAAAGAGAAAAATAGAGAAGACAGAGACAGACAGAGAGAAAGGAAAGAGAGAGGAGGGGAGAGAAAGGACAGAAAGAGAAAAAGAGAGAAGACAGAGAGAGAGAGGACAGAGAGAGAAAAAGAGAGAGACATTGAAGAGGGAAAAAACAAAGACGAATAAAAACAAAAAAATTAGATATAGATTGACTGATAGAGACAGACAGAATAGACGTTGAAAAAGACAAAATGAGAAAGACAGTGAAAAGACCGAAAGATAAGCCAGAGAGAGAGAGAGAGAGAGAGAGAGAGAGAGAGAGAGAGAGAGAGAGAGAGAGAGAGAGAGAGAGAGAGAAACTTAATCAAGACCCAAGAGGATCTGGTGCACGTAGAGTGACACATTAGCAATCTCTCTCTCTTCCTCTCTCTCCCCCGTGGCCTCTCTCTTTATGGCACCCGAATCCCCCTGCGGCCTCGAGAACCTCTCGAGACCTTTCGAGGTCGAGGAGGACAACAGAAGTACTCGAGCGGATTTCCTCGATAATACAAATATATGAAGAGCTTACCGTACAAAATATTGCAGTTCACCCTTTTTTATATTATAAATAATAATAACAATAATAATAATAATAATAATAATAATAATAATAATAATAATAATAATAATAATAATAACAATAATAATAATAATAATAAAAATAACAATAATAATAAAAATAACAATAATAATAAAAATAATAATGGCAAAATATAAAACCACAATAAATACTAATAATAATAAAAGAACACTAATCATTATAATGATAATCGTAATAATAAAATAAATTCAAGATAAGAAAAATAACAAATTATATACAGAAATATTCACCTTGCTTCAACCATATCTAATGACGTCATGAATAAAAGACAGCCTAAATGACGTCATATGACGTCACACTAATCGTATCACTGAACACCTCCATCCTTGTAACGTGACGGGACCCGACGAGTTTATTCATCTCGGTGGGGGGGGACCTTTGGTTAGCTGGGGGACTTCAAGCGAGTAGTAAAATCGTCTGTATTTAGCCAGAATAAACACTCTCAAATGGGCAGGATGAGGGGGAGAGGGGGAGAAGAGGGAGGGTAGAATGGGGGGAGAGTGGGAGAGGAGAGAGGGGGGACGAGCGTCGCTGTATTGAAGAGGTTAATAGTGTATTACTCAGAGTGCCTTTGGCCATCAAGGCGAAGCTTGAGAGAGAGAGGGGGGGGAGAGGGGGAGAGGGGGAGAGGGGGAGAGAGAAAAGGAGGGAGGAGGTGAGGAAGGTGTTAAAGTGCGAGTAATAAGATATTCCCTCTCCCCCTACTTGAGATGAGGGGGGGAGGGGGGAGAGGGGGAGGGGGGAGAGGGGGAGGGGGAAGAGGGGGAGGGGGGACCCCGGGGGAGAGGGGGAAGGGGGAGGCGGGGAGCAGAGGTTCGGGCCGAGCCTATTGTGACGAAATTGTGGTGGTCCGGTTGTTAGCATGTATGTTGCTGAATGCAAGGGGGGGAGGGAGGGAGAGAGAGAGAGAGAGAGAGAGAGAGAGAGAGAGAGAGAGAGAGAGAGAGAGAGAGAGAGAGAGTCCTTCCTAGTGGGACACAATTTCATTTATCTATTTATTTATGGAGCTTAGGAGGAGGAAGAGGAGGGAGAGGAGGAAAAGGAGAAGAGGAGGGACATGAGGAAGAGGAGTAGAGGAAGGAGAGGAGGAGGACGAGGAGGAAAAGGAGAAGAGGAAGGAGAGGAGGAAGAGGAGGAAGAAGATGAGACGAGGAGGGAGAAGAGGAGGGAGGGGAGGGAGAGGAGGAAGACGAGGAGGGAGAGGAGGGAGAGGAGGGAGAGGAGGAGGGAGAGGAGAAAGACGAGGAGGGAGAGGAGGAAGACGAGGAAGACGAGGAGGGAGAGGAGGAAGACGAGGAGGGAGAGGAGGAAGACGAGGAGGGAGAGGAGGAAGACGAGGAGGGAGAGGAGGAAAACGAGGAGGGAGAGGAGGAAGACGAGGAGGTAGAGGAAGAAGAGGAGGAGGAAGACGAGGAGGGAGAGGAGGAGGACGAAGAGGAAAAGGAGAAGAGGAGGGAGAGGAGGAAGAGGAGCTAGAGGAGACGAGGAGGGAGAAGAGGAATAAGACGATGAGGTGGATGAGGAAGAGGAAGAAGAGAAGGGAGAGAAGGAGAAAGAGTGGGAGGAGGAGGAAGAGGAGAAAGAGGAGGAAGAAGAGAAGGAAGAGGAGGAGAAAGAGGGGAGAAGGAGGAGGAAGAGGAGAAAGAGGAGGAGGAAGAGGAGACGAGGAGGGAGAAGAGGAAGAGGACGAAGAGGACGAAGAAGAAGAAGAAGAGGAGAAAGAGAAGGAAGAGGACAAGAATAAGGAGAATGATAGGAGGAAGAGAAGCAGGAAAGGGGGAATGAAAGGGAAGAAGAGGAGGAACAGAAGGAAGAGGAGGAAGAAGAGGAAGAAGAGGAAGAAGAGGAGGAGGAAGAAGAGGAAGAGGAGGACGAAGAAGAGAAAGGAGGAGGAGGAGGAGGAGGAAGAGCAGGAAGAGAAGAGGAGGAAGAAAAGGAGGGGGAAGAGCAGGAAGAGAAAAGGAGGAAGAAGAGAAGAGGAGGAAGATGTGGAGGAAGAGGACGACCATCTGTCTGCAGTGCCAGGTAGCAAAGGGCGGAGTTGGAAGCCCATCAGTGAATGGAGGGGAATTTCTGACAACGTGATCCCACTGCAGAGGACTTGCCTGGCCAAGAAGAGGAGGAGGAGGAGGAGGAGGAGGAGGAGGAGGAGGAGGAAATGACCCGAAAAGGGAGAACGAACTCCTGGGAGAAGGAGTAGGAGATTCTGAAGAAGGGAGGAGGAGGAGGAGGAGGAGGAGGAGGAAGTGGAGGAGGGAGGAGAGAAGAAATGGGCTTGTGAGCTTCTGAAGAAAGGATAGGAGGGGAGGAGGAGGAGGTGATGGAGGAGAAGGAGGACGAGGACGAGGACGAGGACGAGGAGGGAAGAAGTGGGTTTGTGATCTTCTGAAGAGGGGAGAGAATGGGAGGAGGTGGAAGTGGAGCTGATGTTGGGCTCTTGGGGAGGGGAGAGAATTCGTTACGTCACAACTCCAGTGGTAACTTATCTCCCGGATCCGACTTCTCACGATCTTCATTCTCACTCAATCTCACGCAAAAAAAAAAAATAAACAAAAAAAAAGAGCTAACGATAGGCCTCGCCTACTCCGAAAATGATGATAACTTCTCTTACTTCACCACTCAAACTAACATCCATCAACGTGATGAGATCCTGGCTTTAGTGGCGACATCACAATCTATGACAACACAAAGGGGGCGGGGCCTACGCTGGCCCCTCCCTCATTATGACGTCACACTTGAAGTCCTGTTGCCAGATGTATGGCCACACTCAATTGGTATTCTCCAATTTTCCCGCCTTTTAAGGAGGGGTAGCCAACTCAAAGCGTAGAGTCGCTATGCACCTGTTTTAGCACATCTTCGAGAGGTCATCCCTTTCCCCCGCCACACCCTTCGGGTCAAAGGCAATGCAGCAAGGCACAGCATCTCCGTTATACTTCATGGCTGATATTTAGGGAACTTTGACCAATAGTTGGTTGCACTTCTCCTGTTTCAACCTAACCTAATCCAACTTAATCTAACCTAACGTAGCCCAATTTAACCCATCCCAACCAAACCTAATCCAATTTAAACCAGCCTAACCTAACACAATTTAACCCAACCTAACCTATCCCAACTTAACCTAACCTAATCCAACTTAACCAAAAACCTAAAAAAAAAAAAAAAAAAAAAAAAAAAAAAAAAAAAAAAAAAAAAAAAAAAAAAAAAAAAAAAAAAAAAAAAAAAAAAAAAAAAAAATGAAACAGTGATGTTAAACCAGATCCAATTGTTTTACTTAATCTTCTTCTTAACCTCATCAATCCCGGGGTGGGATTCTGTCGAAAAGACTAACAGAATCTCTTTGATTCTGAAAGGCACAGAGAGGGATTCGAACCGGGTGATTTTACGACGCCGGACAAGCGCGTTAACCACCGGGATACCAAGTACCCAGTGTCATAAAGAACAAAAGAATGGAGGAGACTGCAAGAGACCCTAAGGCCTACACTAGGCAGTTCCATGTCCTTTACCACCTGTCATCCCCATCCATAAAGTTGTCTAACCGTTTCTTAAAACATCCGATAGTTTCAGCGCCCACCACATGGTTACTAAGTTTATTCCATTCGTTAACTACTCTCTGGTAAACCAATTCTTGCTCATTTCCTTCTTAAATCTGAATTTGTCCAATTCAAATCAATTTCTGCGAGTCCTGCACCTGTTGTCTTAATATGATGACCTTGCCTCCGTCACCCTTGTTATAGACCTTGATCTGAACACCTCTATTAGATCACCCCGCACTCTTCGTCTTCTTTCTAGAGTGTAAGTTAAGGTGCCTAAGCCTGTATTCGTATGGTAGATCTCTAATCCCTTGTATCATTTTTGGTCATTCTCCTCTGTACTAATATTCACGATATCGCCAAGCCATTCTATTCAGCTATGAGATGCCCTTGCTGCGTTGCTTCTGTCCCAGGCACTGGGTGAGATGCTGGGATCCCGTCATCCAGGAGGAGCCAAGAAAAGAGGGAGGGAGGGAGGGAGGGGCAATGGAGTATGTGGGGATGGAATGGGTGGGTGTGGATTAAGGAATGCCTTTTGACTTTGGCTACTTCCCTTGTAAGGGGGAAAAGCCAGTGGTATATGTATGTATGTATCGCCCTCGCTATAACGACAGTCCTGACACTACGGGCACTGTTGGTACTCTGGCACTGCTGGCATTGTGAACCTGTTGGCACTGTGGCACTCTGGCACTGAGGTACTCTCCACGCAGACAACAACCCTCTCCCCGTTTTCTATTTAATTACTTCTAAATGGAAGTCTACTTTCCCTTTCTACATAATTTATCAAAACACAGGAACACACGCTTCCTAAATGTACACACATTTTCCCCCCTTTTTAGATATTCCCCCCATTTCTCCCCTTCTCTTTGTCCCAAAACGCCCCACGCCGACACTACAGCCTCCACCGCCTCCACAGCCACCACCACCACAGCCACCATATCCTCACCACTCATACCGTCCTCTGTCCCTTTACATTCCCTTCCCTCCCCCCTCCCCCTTCCCCCCCACTGGCCGTCATCTCTTTCAATGCGGCTTAGAATAGATGTCGACACTCGGTAAATGGGCCATCCACAGACTCTCCTACACCCTTTCCCCCCTCATCCCCCCTTTCCCCCCTCATCCCCCCCCTTTCCCCCCTCGAGAGACAAAAGATCTGAGCTTCGAATCTACACTGCTCACCTAGAGGCTATCCCTCTCCTCCTCATCCTCTCACTTCTACTTCTCCTCCTCCTCCTCCTCCTCCTCCTCTCCCTTTTACTTCTTCTTCTCCTCCTCCTCCTCCTCTTTCTCCTACCTCTTCACCTCCTCGTCCTCTCTCTTCTATCTCTTCCTCCTCCTCTTCTCCCTTCTACTTCTCCTTCTCTCACTTCTATTTCTTCTCTTCCTCCTCCTATTCTCCCTCCATCTTCTTTTCCTCCTCCTCCTCCTTCTATTCCCTTCTCCTCCTTCTCTTCTTTCTATTTCTCCTCCTACACTTCTCCCTTCTACTTCTCCTCCTTCTCTTCTTCCTTCTACTTCTACTCCTTCTCCTTCCTCTTTCTCTCCCTTCTACTTCTCCTCTTCAACCTCGTCTTCTACCTTCTACTTCTCCTCCTCCTCTCTCTTCTTCTTTTCTTCTCCTCCTCCACCACCTCATTCTCATTCCCCTTCTCTTCCTCCTACTCCTTCTCAATCCCTTTCTCCTTCACCTCCACCTCCCCCTCTTCCTCCTCCTCCTCCTCCACCTCCTCATTCCCATTCTCCCACTCATCCTCCCCTTCTCCTCCTACTCCTCCTACCCCTCCCTTTCCTTCTCATCCCTCTTCTCGCCCAGATCCCCTCTCTTCTTCCTCCTCCTCCTTCTAATATACCAGGTAGCAAAGTCTCCACAATCCAGCTAGTGCTGTGCCAAGTTAACTAGTGAACTAGTTGGGTGGGCACGTATACATTCAACGTACCTTAACATCTTTAAGGACATTATCTTAACCTTCTAACATCATCTCTTTCAATAAATAAATGATAATTCAGTTTCAGTTTAACGTCAGGACACTCCCATTTATCAGGAGGCTAGGACGGTGCCCCTTACAGAGGACTTTGCAGCGTGGAATTTTAACGCACCATGACCTTGGTCCAACTCGCTGGCGGCCTCCGCCTCCGCCGCAAGTAGCGACGCTCTAATCTGCTCGGCCAGCGAGCGTCCATATTTGAATATATAAACAAATAAATGAACAACCAGCGCTTCTATCCTTAGGGGCAGATTTAAGGTCAGTAGTCTCATTCCATTGGGTATTTGTCTCAAGACATAAAACGCTGTGTACCTCTGGTCCGTAGGGGTTGTCATTACATTTCTGAATGTATTGAAAATAGGGATGAGGAAGGGAAAGGGAAGAGGGGAGATTGGAAGGGGGCTAAGGGGGAAGGAAATTTAATTATTATTATCATTATCTTATTTATTTATTTATTTATTTATTTATTTTATTTATTTGTTTATTCATTTTTAGATTGCCTCTCCTCCTTCGTTCCTCGAGAAAATCTCCTTCGCTCTCCCCCTCCTCCTCCTCCTCTTCTCCTCCTCCTCCTCCTCCTCCTCCTCCTCCTGCACAGTCTTTCAGAAACCAATACAAAACTCCATCCTGGACCTGGAGGGATGCCTCAGGGATGAGTGATTAGTGGAGGAGGAGGAGGCGATGGAGGTGGGAGTGTTGGAGGATGAGGAGGTGGTAGATATTGGTGGTAGAGATTGTGGTAGCGGTGGAGGTGGAGGCGACCCATGTTGGGCTAATGGGGGGGGAAGGGGGGAGGGGGACACCCAACACGGTCCAAAGTCTTGGTCTGTCACCCAGGCAGACACATTCCTCATGTAAGAGAGAGAGAGAGAGAAGAGAGAGAGAGAGAGAGAGAGAGAGAGAGAGAGCGAGAGCGAGAGAGAGAGAGAGAGAGAGAGAGAGAGAGAGAGAGAGAGAGAGAGAGAGAGAGAGAGAGAGAGAGAAACGGAGAGAGAGATTGAGATAGAAACAGAGAAGGGAGATATAGAGATAGAGAGGGGGAGAGAGATAGAGAGGGGGAGAGAGATAGAGATAGAGAGAGAAACAGAGAGAGAGATTGAGATAGAAACAGAGAGGGGGAGAGAGGTAGAGAGACCGAGGCAGAGAGAGAGAGACTGAGATAGAAACAGAGAAGGGAGATAGAGATGGAGAAAGAGATAGAGAGACAAAGAGGAAAGAGGCACACAGTGAGAAAGAGAGAGAAAGCGAGCGTTTCTTAATATTTATTAAACCTTTCTATCATTGCACACATAATTTATATTTATTTCATTCCGCGTGCAGCCAGGCGATTTTAATCATTACACATGAACTTCTCGTGGCAAACCTAGAACACTCCCCTTTCCCCTCTAGAAAAGAAACAAAGAGGAAACTTAGAAAAATAGACCCAAAACGCTCAACTAGATGAAAATCTAGTTACACAATGCGTTCCAGAGAAGTCTCGAAATCGACACAGGATGCAAATTAGCAGTTGTTTTAGTCATGGACTATAGTTTACTCAAAATTGACCCAAGAGTGTTAAGAGTTGTTGAAGTCATGGAGTGCTTTATCAACGCATCTATCTCTAGGAGTCTCAGAGACCTTAGGGCGTTTGGATAAAGTTGTTCAGTCACGAGCAAAAGTTCTGAACCACCCACCCATAGTTATTCATGATACAAATTAAAATTCTTTGTTTGATAGTATTTTTCTTGTTTATTCTGGAAAAAAATACCTCACTGTAAAATAAATACTACATAGAAAAATACTGTAGATCAGGTACTCGACCAGAAACAAAATAAAATAAAATAGTTAAGTGAATAATAATAATAACATTGACGTTGTATGAACTGCAGCCCGGTTCAAGACTTTTGTTCGTCACTGTACACGTCATTCCATGTATATCTTATGTATTGCTGTTCCTCTCTGGCTTCTCCTCTTGAATACACCACATTTCAACACCAAATTAATCGCTAATCATCCACTAACTGCCACTCGTTTACGGTTATCGGACCCACTAGGGAGGCTCCTTAGTCCCCTAGGGACGTCCCTAGTCCCCTAGGGACATCCCCTAGTCCCCCTGGGAGAGACCAGCTACATCTCAGGGACAATGTCTGAATATGTTATGGTTAGCGGGAGGAGGATCGGTCGGAGGAGCTTAGAGACGTAGGACGCCACCCTAGGCGTTTCTCCTTCATTAAGAACACTTAGGCACTCCTGCAGGATGCCCTCAGGGAGTGCCAAGGGAGTGCCAGAGGAGTTGTGGTGGGTTACATGCAACCCAGACCAGGATCTTGGGTGCTTTGTGTTCGCATTCTTTTGTCCTGGGCTTCTGCTTACGTAAGGAATGGATTCGTTCTTCCAAACCTTCAAGTAATCGTTTCGTCTTCGTCCTTGCTTTTGATCATCTCCGTGTATACAAGTGGATCTACACCCCAAAATTATTATCATTATTATTGTTATCAATAATAATATTAATAATGATAATAATAATAATGATAATAAAAATGATGATGATGACAATGACGACGAAAACGATGATGATGAAAATGACAACGAAGACGATGAAAATGACGACAAACACAACGAAGACAATGATGATTACGACGAAGACGATGACGAAGATGACGACGAAGACGATGACGAAAACGACGACAAAGACGACGACGAAGACGATGATGATGACAACGAAGACATACACCTTGAGTAAGAGGACCTGAGCAACAAATACACTATTTGCATGACAAACGGCCCTTCACAAGGACAGCGCCTCTGCTGTCATTGTAACAGAATATCAAAGAAAAGAGAAGAAAGAAGAAAAAGAAGAAGAAGGAGAAGAAGAAAAAGATGAAGAGGAAGATGGAAGACTCCCTTTGGAGGACTCTTCCTCTTCCTCCTCCTCCTCTTCTTCGTCCAACAAGATTTCTGAACATCAGAACTTAAGTCAATATGATTTTCTATCTCTTACACACACACACACACACACACTAACATCTTAACATTCTTCAGACTTGCTCTCTCACTCTACTCACGCTTTCACTCTGATTCCTTCCTTCCTTCCTTCCTTCCTTCTCACTCCTCTCTCTTCCACAAACCTGTCCTTCACCCCTCCCCCTCCCCTCGTCTCCCCCTCTCCGGCCCTTCCCCGAAGTTCCTAAGTTTATATTGAATATTCTAGGCCACTATCGGACTTCCTCTAGGCATTTGTTTTTCAATGCCCTTGATGTGGTAAGGAGGGAGTGGGAGGGAGGGAGGAGGGATAGGGAGTGGGAGGGAGGGAGGAGGGATAGGGAGTGGGAGGGAGGGAGGAGGGATAGGGAGTGGGAGGGAGGGAGGAGGGATAGGGGGTGGAAGGAAGGGAGGAGGGATAGGGAGTGGAAGGAAGGGAGGAGGGATTCGGAGGAAGGGAGGGGAAAGTGGGAGTGGGAGGAGGGGAATAGGAGTAGGAGGGAGGAGGAAGTGGGAGGGGGAGGGAGTGGGAGGGAGGGAGGAAGGAGTGGGAGGGAGGGAGGAAGGAGTGGGAGTGAGTGGGAGTGGGAGGGAGTAGGAGAGGTGGTGGTAGTGGAAGTGATACAAATGAAGATGGTGTTAGTGTAGAGGGTTGTAAACGGGAGGGTCCTGGTGTGCAGAAGTATGTATATAGTGATAGAGCGGTGGCAAAAATGGAGGTGCGGTGCAGGACGCCTTATAGGATCACGTCCCCCCCCTAGGATGTAATCAAATTTGTCATCCAAGTATGCATCATACGGTGGAATTTGCAGGTGATGGTGACAGTTCTGGTGGTAATAGTGATGGTGGTGATACGAGAGGTGGTGATACCAGTGGTGATAGTAGTAATAGTGGTGCTAGTGGTGATGGTACTAGTGGCGGTAGCGGTGAGTGGTAGTAATGGTGATGATAGTGGTGTTAGTAATTGTGGTGGTGATGGTGATATTGATGGTAGTGGTGGTGATAGTGGTGGTGTTAATAGTGGTGATAGTGATGACGGCGGTGGCGGTAGTAATGGTGATGACAGTGGTGGTGGTGGTACTAGTAGTGGTGATGATGGTGATAGTGTTAGTATTGGTGATGGTGATAGTGGTATTAGTGATGGTGGTAATGGCGGAAGTACAAAAAAAAACACAACTTGTTGTTGTTGTTATGGGTTGTATTTTACCAGCGCTTCTATCCCTGCGGGCAAAGCGAGCGCCGCCGCAGGTAGTCCATGCCGCAAGACACCGCAGCCTGCGGCCGTGCCACTTCGTCCTGTGATCAACTTGATCGTTATGCTGACCCTCGTTACAGATACCGATGACCTCTCCATGACCTGGATTAAGGCGGCGTCACTGGGTAGGTCATTCCCCCCCTCTCTCCCTTCTTTTTTTCTCCTTTCTCTCTCTCTCTCTCCCTCTCTCTTTCTCTCCCTCCCTCTCGCTGCCCTCTATCTCTCTCTCCTTCACTTTTTATTTCTCTCTCTCTTTCCTTCTCTATATTTCTCTCTCTCTCTTCTTCTAATTCTGTTCCTTTCTGTTTTTCTCCTCTCTCCTCTCCCTCTCTCTCTCTCTCTCCTTTTCTCTGTCTCTTTCCTTCTCTCACTATATATATAAACATCTCCTCTTTCTTTTTAAGAAGTCTCATGCTGACAATAGACAAATGGACGACCTGAAGAAAAGGTCAATATATATCTTATTCCACTTGATTTCAATTTCATTTTCATTTATAATTTGATTTTTGTAATTTCGCAAGTTTTCCCGAGAACGATAAAAAAATAAAATAAAATAAAATAAAAAGACCAAAAACAAAGAAAACAGAAAAGAAAAAGAAGAGAAGAAGAAGAGGAAGATGGAAGATTCCCTTTAGAGGACTCTTCCTCTTCCTCCTCCTCCTCCTCGATTCCTATTACGTCTCTCTAGATTCACTTTTCCTGTCTCATGGGGAGCCTTCTAGAGTAGACCCCAAAAAAGGTTTCTAGATAGGACGCAAAATAAACAAATACCTAAATAGATAAATAAAAAAGAAATCAATATCAATAAATAAAATAAAAATAGATAAATAAAATAATAATAGTGATAATAGATAAATAAATAATATAACTAAAACAAAGAAACAAATAGAAATTAAAAATAATAATAATAACAATAAATAATCAAATAAATAAAACAAATTTAAATTGAAAATAAATAACAATAATAAATTAATTAATAAAATACTAAATAAACAAATAAAACAAAAATCATAGAATAAGCAAATACACGAAACCCCTCCCCCCTCAGAGAGATTCGAACTCCTTTGAGCTCGTTGCGAGCCGGGCACTCCAACCACCAAACCACCTAAACTCCTTAGCAGCCTGATTCAAGCAGCTTCGCTATGCGACCGAGCCTCTTACTTAGTTACAAAGCTGTTTAGCCACGCATGAATGCTGCAGGGATGCTGGTGGATGGAGGGATGGTGTGGACGAGGTGGATGGAGGGATGGATGAGGGTGGATGACGTGGGTGGTGGATGAGGTGTGGACGAGGTGAATGGAGGGATGGTGGTGGATGGTTGGATGGATGATGGTGGATGACGTGGGTGGTGGATGAGGTGGACAGTGGTAGATGGGCGGTGGTGGATGTGGACGGATGGATGAGGTGAGTGGAAGAGGTGGATGGAGGGATGGTGGTGGATGGTTGGATGGATGAGGGTGGATGACGTGGGTGGTGGATGAGGTGTGGGCGAGGTGGATGGAGGGATGGTGGTGGATGGTTGGATGGATGGATGGAGAATGACGTGGGTGATGGATGAGGTGGATGGTGGTAGATGGGAGGTGGTGGATGAGGTGGACGGATGGATGAGGTGAGTGGAAGAGGTGGATGGATGAAAATATTTATTCTATTTTATTATATCTTATTTCGTTTTATTAAATTGATAATTCTTATTGCTGTTTTAGACATTTATCTTTATCAATTAATCTATTCAACATTATATTTTCATCCTATTTTTTCATTTCTACTTTATTTTGATAATATTTCATCTTATTTTATCTTATTTTCTTTATTCATTATCACTATTTTATTATTTTTTCTCTCCAGGGGTACAATCATTATTCAAGTAATTAATTAATGTTAACAAAACAATTACTTAATAGATTAACTAATCATTACTTACTGAAAGCTTAATAATTAACCAATGAACAAAATAATTAAAACTGGTTCAGAAGAACATCTCGATGAACAAAGGTTCTTCGGCTGAATAACATCACCGAGCGTTAGAACAAAATCTATAAAGCATTAAGACGACGCACCTGCCGACCGCCGTCAGACCGCGGGCAGGCGGGCAGGCGGTTGGCGGTGCTCTTCTTTAACGTTTACAATTGATCTTCGAGTCGAAAATCGACTTCCCGTGCTGCCTTCGAGATTAGCCAATGGGGGAGGGGTGAAGGGTAGGACAGGAGAAGGGGGAAAGTGGGAGAGGGGGAATGTGGGAGAGAGGGGAGGAAAGGGGGAAGAATTTGACGAAGAGAAATGGTACTCTCACACACACGCGCACACACACACACACACACACACACACACACACACACACACACGCACGCACGCAAACACACACACACAAACTCTCTCTCTCTCTCTCTCACACACACACACACACACACACACACACACAAACTCTCTCTCTCTCTCTCTCTCTCTCTCTCTCTCTTGGCACATCACCGTGCAAACAGTCTGCGTGGTCGGTCGCGCCGCGCGCGAAGACAAACACCAAAACAAACAGACTCTGGACTTCTCAGGAGAGAAGGAGAGAGGAGGAGAGGAGAGAGGAGGAGAGAGGAGGAGAGGAGAGAGGAGGGAGGAGAGGGGGAGAGAGGAGGAGAGAGGAGGGAGGAGAGGGGGAGAGAGGAGGAGAGAGAAGAAGAAAGGAGAGAGGAGAAGGGAGGAGGGAGGAGGGCAGAGAGGAGTGAGAAGGAGGAAAGAACAGGAGAGAGGGGAGAAGAGAGGAGAGGAGGGGGGCAGAGAGGAGTGTGAGTGGAGAGGAAAGAGAGGACAGGAGAGAGGGGAGAAGAGAGGGGAGAAGAGAGGGGAGAAGAGAGGAAGAGAGAGGGGAGAAGAGAGGAAGAGAGAGGGGAGAAGAGAGAGGGGAGAAGACAGAGGAGGAGAAGGGCAGAGAGGAGTGTGAGTGGAGAGGAAAGAGAGGACAGGGGGGAGGGGAGAAGAGAGGAGGAGAGAGAGGAGGAGAGAGGGGAGAAGAGAGGAAGAGAGAGGGGAGAAGAGAGGAGAAGAGAGGGGAGAAGAGAGGGGAGAAGAGAGGGGAGAAGAGAGGAGGAGAGAGGACAGGAAAGGAGTGAGAATGGAAAGGAGGGAGAAGGGAAAGAGGGAAGACAGACGAGGACAGAGGAGGTGAGGAGAGGACAGAAGAGAGAGAGGAGAGAGGACAAAGGATTAGAGAGAGAGAGAGAAGGAATGATATGTGAGTTTTGTGACTTTCTCCCCTCCTGCTTAGTCATTTCGTCTTGCGCAACAAAAGTGCGCGGTTGCGCGTTTTCGTTTGCGCGGTTGCGTGTTCTCGTCGCGCCGGGGGCACTGCGCTGGGAGCACTGAGCATTGTTCACTATGCACTGGGCACTGAACACTGCACTGGATGGACTGGGCACCGCCCTGGGAGCATTCCACTAAAGACAGAGCACTGCGAGTTGGAACACTAAGCACTGTGCACTGGCCCCATACCACCCTAACTACCATTACCATACCACATGCACCAAGCATACCACTGCATACCAATAATGTACACAAATGTTACTGATAACATGAGGAACAAAAATAAATAAATAAAAATTAAATAATTAATTAAATATATAAATTATCTAATCCCCAATGAAGAATTTACTCCTCAGGTGATGGATGAAGGAGAGAAAGTAAATTCCCCCTCCTCCTCCTCCTCCTCCTCCTCCTTCTCCTCTTCCTCCTCCCCCGGCCTTCTCCTCTTCCTCCTCCCCCGGCCTCCTCCTCCTCCTCCCCTCCCCCCTCCCCGCCAAGCGTAAATAAACAAAACAAAATAATGGGATAATGAGTAAGTGCCACAATTATGACTTTCTTTTTAAGAATAATGATTATTCTGCAGAGTCGGGGGGAGGGGAGATGGGGAGGGAGGGGGACGGGAGAAGGGGGATGTGAAGAAGGGAGAGGGAGAAAGGGAAAGGGAGAAAGGGAAAGGGAGAGGAGACAGGGGGATGGAGAAGGGGACAGGGAAAGGTAGGGGAGAAGGAGAGGGGAGAAAAGGGGTATGGGGAGAAGAGACAGGGGAAGAGACGGGGAGGGGAAAGGAAGAGGGGAAAGGTAGGGGAGAAGGGGAAGGGAGGGAAGAGGGGACAGGTAGGAGAGGAGGGGGGAGGGGGAGAAGAAACGAGGGAGAGTGGTGGAAGGGGAGGGGAGAAAGGGAGAGAGGAGGAGGAGGAGGAAGGGGAGGAGGAGGAGGAGGGGGAGGATGGGAGAAATATGGCCACCGCCAAATTCGCCTGTGGTTTGTTTATACGAACTAAAGTCCAACTAGGTGGAGGTGGAGGGGGGTGGTGGAGGTGGAGAAAGTGAGGTTGACCTGTTGACTCCATCTTACACTTCATCACTCCACACTACTCCTTACTCTCCTTTTCTCCTCCTCCTCCTCCCCTCCTCCTCCTGTTTCCTGGAACATCCAGACATTTGAACACCTGGATACCGGAACACCCGGACATCAGGACACCTGGATACCGGCACACCCACACACCCGGACACCAGACCCCCGGACTTCTTTACACGCTGGATATAGGAGCTCCAAGGCACCCGGACACCAGACCCCCGGACTTCTTTATACGCTGGATATAGGAGCTCCAAGGCACCCGGACACCAGACCCCCGGACTTCTTTACACGCTGGATATAGTAGCTCCAAGGCACCCGGACACCAGACCCCCGGAATACCCGGACACCAGACCCCCGGACTTCTTTACACGCTGGATATAGGAGCTCCAAGGCACCCGGACACCAGACCCCCGGACTTCTTTACACGCTGGGTACAGGAGCTCCAAGCCTCCCGGACACCAGACCCCCGGACTTCTTTACACGCTGGATATAGAATCTCCGATGCACCCGGACACCAGACCCCCGGATTTCTTTACACGCTGGGTATAGGAGCTCCAAGCCTCCCGGACACCAGACCCCCGGACTTCTTTACACGCTGGATATAGGAGCTCCAAGGCACCCGGACACCAGACCCCCGGAATACCCGGACACCAGACACCCCGGAATACCCGGACACCAGACCCCCGGACTTCTTTACACGCTGGATATAGGAGCTCCAAGGCACCCGGACACCAGACCCCCGGACTTCTTTACACGCTGGATATAGGAGCTCCCGGACATCCTTACACCACCCGGACACGGAGGCCACGCCCGGACACCCACTGGACGCCTGGCAACAAGTGGTTCTTGAAGTTCTCCTCCAGTACTCTCAAACAAGGAACCTAATCGACGTCCCACTCCACTTCAACCTCTCGCACTCCTCCTCCTCCTCCTCCTCCTTGCCGCCTCCGCCTCCTCCTCCTCCTCCTCTTCCTCCTCGCTGGGCTCTCTATAACAAACAAGTAGGGCATTTCTTTCTTCTTCGCCTCCCTCGTCCTCTCCTCCCCCTCCTCTTCCTCCTCTTCCCCTCCCATATAGCATGGGACGTCTATAAGGATAGAAGCGCTGGTAAAATACAGACAATAATTGTCCTCCTCCCATACATACATTTAATCAGATTTCACCATACATACCATCACCACCACCACCATCATCACAACACAACGAACATCACTACCACAGATTTCACCATATATACCACCACCATCATCACAACACAACGAGCATCACCACCACCACCACAAAAACTACGACCACTACTATCACTACCACAACCACAACTATCACTCCTACCATCATCATGGCCATCACCACCACCACTACCATCACCACTATCACCACCACAAAAACTACGACCACTACAACCACCACCATCACCCCTTCCACCACCACAACTATCACCACCACTATCACCATCACCATCACCTTCCACCTTCACCACCACCCCAACTACCACCACCCGTTTTGTCTTCTTCCCGAAGAACCAAGCATCTTCAATGATTGTCCTCCTCCTCCTCCTCCTCCTCTTCATTTCTCTCTCTTTTCTCTTTACCTCTCTTCTCTCTCTTTCCTGTACCGCCTTTATCACCCTTTACTTCTCTCTCGTTTCTCTCTACCTCTCTTTTTTCCCTTGCTCTCTCTTCTCTTCTCACTCTCACTACCCCTTTATCTTTTCTTTCCCTTCTTTTCCTCTCTCTCTTTCTCTCTCTCTCGATGTTTCTACATCCCTTCTCTCTCCGATTCGATTTAAATCTACCCCCTTTCTTTCT
Source organism: Oratosquilla oratoria (assembly GCF_046742065.1). Lineage (NCBI taxonomy): Eukaryota > Metazoa > Arthropoda > Malacostraca > Stomatopoda > Squillidae > Oratosquilla > Oratosquilla oratoria. The sequence continues at coordinate 5,166,913 of NC_134780.1, read as the reverse complement.
CTATACCCCTTTTCTCTCTACCACTCATCTACCCCTCCCTACCTCTACATCTACCCCTCCTTTCTCTCTCTAAATCTACCCCTCTTTTTCTCTATACCTCTCTTCTCTTTACCACCCATCTCTCCCTCCCTCCCTACCTCTTCTACTTCTACATCTACCTCTCCCTCCCAGTGCTCTACATCTACGAATAAGTCCGTCTCATCCTTACATGGTTAAAGCGGCCCCTACACGATCAATATTATTGCGCAATATTCCGTATTGTACAATATTATTGACGGTGAAGGGACGGTATTAAAGAATGACACAATATGTGGAAGATATCAGATGCACAGGCTAAACACGTGTACCTCTTTAGTACCATCCCTACACCGTCAATAATATTGTACAATACGGAATATTGCGCAATAATATTGATCGTGTAGGACCCGCTTAACGAATGGAATAGACGTAGTAAGCGTGTAGCGAGCGCTGAGACAATCGCTTGTTTTATTAAGAGAAGCTGAGATAACTTCATGGATACGGATGGCAGGTGGTAAGGGACATTGATCTGCCTAGTGTAGGCCCTATGGTCTCTTTCAGTCTCCTCCAATCTTGTGTATGTAGGTCCATGGCCTATTTGTCCGTCGGTCGGTCTGGTCCCCGACTGAGCCCCGTACTCTGGCCCGGCCCATTGGTAACCGGTCCTAAGACGAGCTTCTATTCTGAGAACAGGCGGGGCTGATCTGGGCTAAGCTAAGCTGGGTTGGGCTTGCGTGTATGTGCGTGTGTGTGTGTGTGTGTGTGTGTGTGTGTGTGTGTGTGTGTGTGTGTGTGTGTGTGTGTGTGTGTGTGTGTGCGTGTGTGTGTGTGTTTACCTAGTTGTATTTTACGGGAAGGGGAGCTATGCTCGTGGTATCCCGTCTTCATATCTCATTTCATCTAGACTGTTTTTAAATTCATGTATTTTTTTTGCGCACACCACTTTATCATCTAACTTGTTCCTAATGTCTATTACTCTGTGGGGAAAGCTGTTCTTTTTCAGATCTCTTCCATAAGTGTCTTTCTTGATTTACTTTCCGTGTCCTCGTGTGTGTGTGTGTGTGCGTGTGTGTGTGTGTGTGTGTGTGTGTGTGTGTGTGTGTGTGTGTGTGTGTGTGTGTGTGTGTGTGTGTGTGTGTGTGTGTGTGTGTGTGTGTGTGTGTGTGTGTGTGTGTGTGTGTGTGTGTGTGTGTGTGTGTGTGTGTGTGTGTGTGTGTGTGTGTGTGTACGTTACCGCTCTCACTTCATTCTCCCTCCCTCTCCCTCTCCTCCCCCTCATGACATCACTAAGCTCCCCACTCCCCGAATGACCTTGCCCCCCTAATATGACCAATCACCCCCCATCCCCTCGGGGGTGGGGGGAGGGGGGGAGTACAAAACTTTCTGTGCCAACTCTACTCCAACATCACTCCTAACTTTCTCCTCACAATCATCTCCAACTCCTCCCCAAGCCCCCTTCCCCCCTCCCCCACTTACCTCCAAATTTCTCCACAAATTCTCGTCCTTCCCCTGAGCATTTTCTATTGTCAATTCCGAATGTTCACTCCGTTTTCTATTTACTACATTTCTATACTTATCAAAATATTCCTTCAAATGAACAACACTTATTGATTTATTTCTACTGATTTTTATTCATTTATTTGCTTATACATTTATTCATTCATCTATTCATTTTTCCTAATTTATTCCTAAAGCGAATATCATTCATTCATTCATTCATTCATTTATGGTTCATTTATTAATCTATTTATTTATTCATATTTCTATTTCCCTGAGTTATTTCTTCAAGTGAACAGAAGAGGTGAACAAGCTGAAATAAACAAAATGTTATTTTCTTTAATTACTCGTTTATTTATTTATTTATAAACTAAATTCTTGACTTATTTATCCTGTTACATAAGGACAGGTCTGCCTGTGTGTCTCCGTCTGTCTGTATCTCTGCCTGTCTACCTGTCTGTCTGTCTCTGCCTGTCTCTGTATGCTTGTCTATTTGTCTGTCTGTCTGTTTGTCTGTGTCTCTCCGTCTCTGTCTGTCTGTCTGTCTTTGTGTGTGTCTGCCTGCCTGTCTGTCTGTAAGTCTGTCTGTCTCTCTGTATGCCTGTCTCGGTTTGCATGTGTCTCTGTCTGTATGCCTGTCTTCCTTTCTGCCTGTCTCTTTGTTTCTGTCTATTTGTCTGCATGTCTGTCTGTGTTCACGTCCTCACTCTATGGCACTGAAGGCGTGCCAGCCACGCGAGCCCATGGCACGCTCGTGTGGCACGCTCCGTGCCTGCCTACACATACATTACAAGGCACCAAGGGCCTCAAGGCATTAAAGCAGATCGCTTGTTCAAAAAGTACGTCAAGCGTCCCTCGCTCTCGTGAACACTACAAGTTCAGCAGATGAACACACGACGTCACGAGACCTAGACATAAGGTTATTAAATCCGTGGGCACCCCTATGGACCAGAGGAACTTTTATTTATTTTTTATTTTCATTTATTTATTTATTGTAAGGCGGGCTTCTCGTTAAAGGAAATATATGTTGATGATCCTTTTCAAAGTTTCCTGTTGCCTTTTCAGGATATTTAAGTGGCACCCCTTTGGGGAACGGTAATAAAGAGAACACAAGAACTTGAGAGTGAACAGGTCTCAAAAATGAATAAATAAATAAATAAATAAAATAAATGAAATAAATAAAAAGGCCACGAAAATATATATATCAAACCTATGACGTGACCAACCACAACTTCACAAAGCCACAGTCACCGAAGTTCCCGGAAGATGGCGAAGCCAAGGTCGGATAGAAATAGTCTCGCGACAGAATCTATCAAGATTAGAACAACAAAAGGCGTGAAAAACAAAATATCGCGAAAAAAAATACAACGATTTTTCTTATTTCGCAAAAAAAAAAAAATCGCAAAACAAAAATTCGCAATAACTAAATTTCGCCAAAAACCAAAATTCGCGAATAATCAAAATTTGCTGGAAAACCTAAACCTTGAGACTATGATGACTCAGAAGTGGTCACACTCAGGAAAGGAGGAGGAAGAGGAGTAGGAGGAAGAGGAGTAGGAGGAAGAGGAGTAGGAGGAAGAGGAGAAGGAGGAGGAGAGATTGACCCTTCCCTTGAGGATAACGTAATGGGTTCACTCCCAAGTACTACACTGGTTGGAGTGTAAAGCAAACCTACAGTAACTTACGATAATCGTAGGTTTACGATGTCGCACAAGACTCACATCGTAAATCTACGACCAGGAGATATATACACGTTACTTAGAGCATCGTAAGTCGGACATACCTAAGAAATTAGGATTATTATCTAAATACTTATTCTCGATCGTTTTGTGTGTTTCTAAACACCTCCCCTGAAGTAGGTCTTCCTCAAAGGAATCGATCCCGGGACCACGAGAGTGGGTAAGTGGGACGCTAACACCGGACCACATGAAACCGCGAAGGCCTTGGTTAGAACCTTGTCAGAAAACCGAAGAAAAATTTCCTTGGGAAAAAAGCGTGACTCTGGTCCGTAGGGGTGAGAAAAAAATAAAAGAATAAGTGCATGGAGACAAATATCACGAACGTTGAAAACAAAATGTCGAGAGTTTACTTAATCACACCACGGAACCGACAAGGTCAGGCTGTCTTTCTTAACACACACACACACACACACACACACACACACACACACACACTTGAACAAAAAATCAGCATCGCAGCACTGCAAGACGGTACTCCAACTCTGGTGGGCAAGGAGTTCGAGTTGTGTGTAACAGCATTACCCATAGATCAGGGTATATTCGAACTCTGAGCTCTCGTCCGGGAGGGTAATAGCTGTCGATCACGAGTCCAACACGTGATCCAAGACCGTGGTGAATAACACACATACACACACACACACAGTAGACTGTCTTGTCATCTCCATACACCCTCTCATAGCCTCTCCTCCCTCCTCTCGTACCTCGTCCTCCCCTACCTCCTCCTCCTCCTCCTCCACCAATTCGCTCGTAGTAGGCAACCCTCCCTCCCTCCCTTCCTCCTTCCCAGTGTTGTAGAAATCCCACCAATGGGCACTGTCGTCGTTTGTTCCCAACAACAACAACAACAACAACAACAACAAAAACAACAACAACAACAAGGACAACCTTCACCACCTTTTTCATTCGCACTACCTCCCCTCCACCTCCTCCTTACCCTCCTCCCCCTCCCCTCGTCCTCCACCTTCTTCTTACCCTCCTCCTCCTCCTCCTCCCCTCGTCCTCCACCTCCTTCTTACCCTCCTCCTCCTCCTCCCCCTCCCCTCGTCACCTTCCACCAGACCCTTTCTTTCTGGTGCCACCAACCTCGGCACTCCCTTGTGGCATTTTCCAACTCCCTGTGGCACTGAACTCCCCTCACCTTTACCCTTTACTCCCTTCTACTCCCATCCAATCACTCCTTTACCACTTTCCATCCCTGTAGCTACCTTGAGCAACAACTCCTCCCCCTCCTCACTCCTCCTCCTCGTCCTCCTCTCTTGCGTCTGGCAAATCATGCACATACGAGTTTATTCCACCCACGCACTTGTGACGTAAAACATCCAACGCCTTAGAAGCGGCGCATCACACACATACGGCACGTAACACCCGACTCCCTCCTCATTAAAGCACGCACATCTGACACAGAACAAAACCGGAGATGAGATGCAAAGTAAACACACATATCATAACAGTGTTACGACTCTTCACCCACGATCTTAACCACAGGCGCTACCGTGTTTCTCTGACAGGATACCCGTTGCCTCGTGACACCCAGCAACGATCCTCAGGTCCTCCCACTTTTTGATCTCTCCGGAGAGAAACACTGGACTGGTGTTTGTGTTGTGTGAGCGTGGGGTTTTATAAGGAAGAAGAAGAGGAGGAGGAGGAGGAGGAGGAGGAGGAGGAGGACGAGGAAGAAGAAGAGGAGGTTCTGTTATGACGTGGGTTAGGTGATGTCCGAAACGGTGCTTTGGTGGAAACTGTTCATCATCAAAATATATGATGTCATCCGTACTGACACTGTAACGGTTAGCAGATGGACAGACAGACAAACAGACAGATGCCTCAACCACGACACCTACATCCTTTCTATAGAGAGAACTCACAAATTGAATGAATGCAGCCAGGCGATTTTGTTCATCTAAAGGGGAGCTAAGAACGCATGAACACACATAACAGAACACATGAACAACATGTAAACACGCTGAATTTGTATCATCGTAAGCGTAAGTAAACATAAAACACTCCCACAACAGTCCACAATACCCCATAGCTACACGCACCTCACGTAACAAAACACAATTACGTTCACTGAAAGGAGTTTTATATCGGCTTTGATGAACAATATTGAACATTGAACGAAACACAACGGTATGCCTGTCAACACTTGTAAACGACATAGATACATGATGCAGTAGGGCCGCATGGGGACTTACATGCAGCCGTGCATGTCAGCAACCCCCGCATTGGGGGAAAAAAATGTGCCTCGTCATGGCTGACACGGCGCATTTGCTAAAAAAATAATCAACGAGCGAACAGCTGCTAAAAAAAGGGGGAAAAACAAATGCACATCACGACACATGGCACCCAAAAATACTGGAATGCATGACAGAGTCATTGATCTCTTTCATAAAAGTATGAAACTCTTTATTTGACTCTAAATAAACGATTAGACTTGACAAACGGGCGAGTCGAGCTACACACACATACATGCACATACATATACACACACATGAAAGAGACTTATATACATGTTGACACACTTATAGGACAGTCGAAAAGAGGAGGTGTGGCATAGCGCTCTACCCTCCTCCTCCTCCTCCTCCTCCCTCCTCCTCCTCCTCTTCCACCGCCTGCATAAGTGACATTTGCCTTCAACCCAAGCGTGGGGCAACACCCTCCCCTTCTTCTCCTGCCAACGTAACATTTACTCAGCGAGCGGAGCACATTACCCTACCCCGCTCCTCTTCTTCCTCCTCCTCCTCTTCTTCCTCCTCCTCCTCGCCACAAACAAATTCCTTCCGATGAATTCAATGAAGAGATGAAGAAAAGATCAGCCGCTCAAGACGAATAAAAGTATTATAAAAATAAAAAAAAATAAAAAAAGTGGAGGTTGCCCGCTGCCTACGCGACCGCGACTGACACGGGTTCGAATCCTGGCCACGAGGCAGAGGTTAAGAACGGTATCCCTCTCCCCCTGAGCAAGGGGATCATTAGTCACCAAAACCTAATTTTTTTTTTCGTTAGGCATCGTACTCGTGACCCTGAACAAGGTAGTACGTGACGCAAAATCGAATTATCCTTATACTGAACAGGACTGACTGTGCAAAGCTATCTTAAGTATTCTATATACTCTACCAATCCATACCACTGCTTAAAAACAAATACCAAACCGGATCATACCACTACTTTGAGGAAGAGGTTGTACTCTCCCACAAGGGATAGCGTGACGGTCCTGCAGTGAGCCATGTAGGCTAACCCATGTCATTAATTAGATTAAGATATATAAAAGGATATTACTGGACTTGAACCGATACAAATAGCTTTTTGATTTGAGAAATTTGTTCATTTATTCATTTATCTATTTATTGAACTCCAACAATGGTTAAAAACAAATAAATAAATAAACAAATAATAATCATAATAATAATAATAAATAACAAATGAATAAACATAATAATAATAACAATAACAATAAATAACAAATGAATAAATATAATAATAATAATAATAAGATTAACAATAAAATGAATCAACAAACAAATAAAATAGAGAGAAAATCAAACCACATTGGAAGACATGGTCTAGAACCTCGCTGCCTCATCTCCGGTCCGCGTGACATGACACATGACACCTGCCAACCTCAGACGTGACACACTTCAGGTGACACCCTTCTGGCGACATGCCCTTGCCATCTGCCGGCGACACCTCGCGTCACCTGTCCGTCACGAAGGCTCACGACAGACATTCCAGTGTTGTGACACATTTGTGACGTGTGACGTACCAATGTGATGCCACATGATCTTCAACCCTCCTCCCTCCCTACCCCTCCTTCCTCCTCCTACTTTCCCCCCATCTATCGTCAATGACCTGAGTTGACCTTTTTCAACTATTGACCTACTTCAGTGAGAAACTGATTTGAGTATAGTTCCCTCCACTCAAGCCACATAGTCACGTGGTCCATTTCATCTTTATTCTGGTTAAAGTAAGATGATTTAATCCACCTGAGGGGGGGGGGAGAATAACCTTAGACACGAACAGGATTAAGACCGGATTTACCAGTTTGTGTGTCGTACTTTGATCACTTTATTCTGGCTAAAACCAAACTATCTAATTCAGTTTCGTGGCTCCTTGGGTTTCATTGAACTTGTGAAACCCCCCTTCTCCCCAATCGGCTCCCCCCAGTCTCCCCCACCCCCAAACCGGTTTTCCTTACGGACATAACTCCCCCACCTCCTCCTGACCACAAACTCCGCCCGTGTCTCCCAGTAACCCCGCCCCCGTGCCCCCTTCTCCCCCAACCCTCATAACCTGATACAAAACCTCACCCCTTCCCCCTCTCTTTCCCCCCAACCACATTCGTCCCCTCCAATTTCTCTTTCATTATCGCCATTTTTCTTTTCGTTTGGTTATTAGAGACTTCAGTCTTCTATTAACAGTTATTGTGTTCACGTTAAATTGTGATTGGGTTACGTTCGTTGAGTTGCCAAAGATGAATTTTTCAATCAATTTCTAGATCTTGTATGGAGGATGGGTGGGAGGGAGGAGGGGTGGGAGGAAGGAGTGGGAGGAGGGGTGGGAGGGAGGAGAGGGAGGAGGGGTGGGAGGGAGGAGGAGTGGGAGGTCGAGGGAGGTGGAAGAAGGCGGGTTTTTCTTGGTGACATTCAAGTTTCCTCCCACTCCCTCATTGGCGTCTTATGAAATTAAAAAAAGTAACACTTAGTGCAATTGTCCAACAGTATACATAAGAAAGTAATTCACACCATCTGTCCCAGCCACCAGCTGTACCTCTCCAATACCAACTGCGAACATAATACCACCTGTGGACATTATACCACCTGTGGACATTATACCATCTGTGGACATTATACCACCACCACCCCACAACAGTGGACACTTTCCCAACATTAACAAAAGTGACAGATTAGCGTTCTGACTCTCACTCTCTCACATACACACACGGCTCGACGGCGCAGTGGTAGCGTTCGCAACCACTACTCTAGTGGTCCGAGTTCGAATCCCACCCAGGGCTGAAATCATTTCAGTATCGCTGCGCTGCGAGCCGTTACTCCAACTCTCGTGCGCAGCGAGTTGGCTGTGTGTGCGTGCGTGTATAAGGTCACAGCATTACCCATAAATCGGTCATATATGGGCTCGGAGCTCTCATCCGGGAAGATAACAGCTGTCGGTCACGAGTCCAATATGTGATCCAAGACCATGGTGAAACACACACACAAACAAACACACACACACACTCACACACACACACACACACACACACACACACACACACACACACAAAATCCCCCTCTTCTTCCCATTTCCCCTCATACCCCTATCTCAGACCCTCCCCCACCCACCCCGCAGGAGGGGAGGGGAACGGATGTCGGCAGGCGACAAATTAAGAGCCTCGGCGACACAAACACCTCGTCTTCCTCCTCCTCTTCTTCCTCTTTTCTCAGTCTGGAGCATTTCTCTTCTCCGTTTTCTGTTGTCCCCCGTTGTCTTCCCCTTCTCTTCATATTTCCTTTCTCTTCTTCTCTTTCATCTTCTTTGCGTGCCATTCTCTATGGCACGCAGTGGCACGTGTTGAAAAGTGGCACGGTGCCAAACTGGAGGCGTGGGGGGGGGAGAGTTCACGACGTGGTCTAACACGTAGAGCGCTTTGCTCAATATCCTTAGAGCAATAAATATTGACAATATTTCCTGTATTTTAAGCAATGTTAACAATGCTATATTGATATCAAATACTCTTTCAAATATGTATGTAATCTCTGGTATCAATGTAAAAAATATTGACATTATTGATATCATCTACATATTGATATCAACACTATATATACATTGACAATATCAAAGTTGGTTTGATATAATGACATCAATATTCTTTTTACAATAAAAAACTTTAGATATTGACAATATTTCTAAACATTGACGATATCTCTATTGTCCTAATCATTCATAATATTAATCATGTCCAATGATTGACAATATTAATATTGTTTGTACATATTGATAAACATTGGATCTAGATTCCGGCATTATCAATATTCTTTGCAAATATTGACAATATCAATAGTTTCTCAATACTAACAGATCAATTTCATTCAGGCGATATACCAAATCTCCCTCAAACACTTTAGCACGTTTCACACGTATTGATTTTTCGCCGTGCGCCGTGCACGACACGACGTCGCGCCTTCGAATATGGGTGTATATGGACATTTCACACGCCATGACCAAGACCACGTGTGAAAGCGTTCATAGAAAACCATGGTTACTTGAGAGTACGACGTCGTGCCGTGGACGGCGCACGGCGAAAAATCGATACGTGTGAAACGAGTCTTACCTGAACCATGACAACACACGCTAACAAAAGAGCACCCATCGCAGGATTAATTACCACACTTTCAAGGGATATCGCTATTTTAAAAACAAATCAAATTAACGGATGAATAAACAAAACGCGAATATTTCTTCCCCGCCAAAAATCAGCGCTCGCGTGTAAAGCATCCTTCCCTGCCCCTATCTCCTGCCTGCTCCCTCCCCTGCTCAACAGACAATCCCCTCTTGCTCAAAGCCCATTTCACCCCATCCACCCATTTCATCCTCGGTCGTCTTTCGATTGGCTAAATAAATAAAACGCGAATATATGTTCCCCCGAAAAACGGCGCTCGCGTCTTTGGCTGAACTTCATTGTAGATACGGCAAGCCGACGGTCTTCTTAAAGACGTCGGCCCGACCCGCTACCCACTGAGCCACCACTACCCCCCCCTATCCTCCCCATCCCCTATCCCCCCAAATGACCCTTTCAAGTCCCCTCCCCGTCCCCCTCCTCCACCTAACCCTCTCACTCCTCCTCCCCTAAACTCCTCTTCCTCCACCTCTCCTCCTCCTTCCACTCCCTCTCCCTTCCTCCTCCCACTCATCCTCTCCCCTACTCCTCTCACTCCTCCTCTCTCCTCCTCCACCTACTCCTCTCCTTCTCTTCCTCTCCCTTCTCCTCCTCCTCCTTGTCTCCTCCCCTCCTCCTCTCCATCACCTCTTTCCTCCTTCCCACTCCTCCTTCTTCTCCTTTCCTCCTCTCCTCCCCGTCCTCCTCCTTTCTCTCCTTCTCCTTCGATGGGGGGGGGGGGTAGAGGTAGGGGAGGAGAGTGGGAGGATGAGGTTGGACAATACGAGGTGGGGAAAAAGGAGGGGAAGAAGAGGGTGAGAGAGGGAGGGAGGAGGGGAGAAGAGGGTGAGAGAGGGAGGGAGGAGGGGAGAGGAGGGAGGGAGGGAGGGAGGGGGGAGAGGAGGGAGGGAGGGAGGGAGGAGGGGAGAGGAGGGTGGGAGGGAGGAGGGGAGAGGAGGGAGGGAGGAGAGAGGGAGGAGGGGAGAGGAGGGAGGGAGGGAGGAGGGGAGAGGAGGGAGGGAGGAGGGAGAGGAGGGAGGGGAGAAGAAGGTGGGAGAGGAGGAGGGAGGAGGTGGGTAAGTGGGAGTAGAGGTGAAGATGGGTGGTGGTGGGAGGGAGGAGTGGCTGTTGTTGGGGGGGAGGGGCGGTGTGGGGGAGGGGTATTGGGTGGAGTCCTATCGCCATATTCTTTTTAAATGATCATGTGAAGGGTGTGTACATTTGAAAGTGATTATCATTTGTTTTGTTGCCAGTGTGTGTGTGTGTGTGTGTGTGTGTGTGTGTGTGTGTGTGTGTGTGTGTGTGTGTGTGTGTGTGTGTGTGCATGTATGTGTTTGTGTATATGTGCGTGTGTACGTATATATATATATATATATATATATATATATATATATATATATATATATATATATATATGTGTGTATGTGTGTGTGTGTGTGTGTGTGTGTGTGTGTGTGTGTGTGTGTGTGTGATTCCCCCCATTGTCTTAGATCACGTGTTGGACTCGTGATCGACAGCTATTACCCTCCCAGACGAGAGCTCAGAGGTCAAATATGGCCTCATCTGTGGGTAATGATGTGACCTTACACACATACAACTCCTTGCCCACCAAAGTTAGGATACCTGCTTGCGGTGCTGTGATACCTTATAGTTCTGGGAGGAGATCTAATTCAAATAGTTGGATTAGTTGTCCAGAGCGGTACCATTACACTCATGCGTGTTGACACTAATAACAAATATTAGAAAAATAAACAAAAATATAAATTAGAAAAATAAGAATAAATAAATAAACGAATGAAAACAAATTAAAATTAATAAAATAGAAATGAATAAATAATATTAATAATAAAATAAAAAAAGTTGGCAAGTGGGAGAGAGCAGATGGGTGGGGGGGAGGGGGGGCAGAGGAGGAAATTTCTTACGACACATTAGCCCCAAAGAGAATATTCAGACAACTTGTCGACAATCCTCTTCAACTCAACCTTCAACTATTTTTTCAAACTCAATCAACATCAAAATGGTTTTTCGAAATGGGCACCCAAAAGCCTTAAACTAATTTTTCGAACTTCAAATAGATTCGAGTTGATTTCGAAGTGACGTCACGATTGAATTGATAAATGAATATTTGAATAAATAATAAATCAAATATCAAAGAATAACAAAAACAAAATTAAATAATCAGGTTATTATGACTAAAACAAAAATGAGCAAATAGAATATAATAAAAGGAGATAGAAGGAAGAGTAGTGAATGGTGGAATGAGAAAGTAAAGAAGGTTGTAGTAGATAAGAAGCGAGCTACACAGATTGGTTACAAAATAGGACGAGGAAGTCATACGAGAGGTACAAAGAAAAGAGAAGAGAAGTATAAGATAAAGGAGGCAAAAAAGGGAGCAGATGTGAAATGGGGTAAGAGTAGAACAGAAATTTTTTAAGGTAATAAAAAGATGTTTTGGAAAGAAATTAAGAGAGGAAGAGGAGGCGAATTAAGTAGAGAAAAAGAGGTAAAAAGGTGCAGATGGAGAGGTGATAATGGAAGAAAAGGGTAAGAGGAAGATGGGCAGAGTATTTTAGGGAGTTGCTTAATGTGGAGGATAGGGAGGGAAGCGCGAAGAAAATGACAGTTATGAGTGAGGAAAATGGAGGAGAAATAAGGAAAGATGAGGTGAAGGCAGTTGTTAAAATGATGAGAGCAGGTAAGGCACCTGGGTTGGATGGGTGTCATGCAGAATGTCTAAGAAAAGGAGGTACAGTGATGGTGGACTGGCTGGTGAGGTTATTTAATGTTTGTTTAAGAGAGGGTAGAGTGCCGGAGGACTGGAGGAGTGCCTGTATAGTTCCACTTTACAAGGGAAAAGGGGGACAAGTGTGAGTGTAGTAGTTTCAGAGGGATCAGTTTGTTAAGTGTAGTTGGGAAGGCTTATAGGAGGGTCTTAATTGAGAGGATTAGGAGAGGAACAGGAGTAATTGGTGAGGAACAGTGTGGATTTAGAACAGGTAGGGTAGCGTGGATTACATTTCTATGGTAAAACATATGTGAGAAAGCTTTAGGAAAAGGTAAGGATGTTTTTTGGGCTTTTAAGGATTTGGAAAAGGCTTATGACAGGGTAGACAGGAAGGCACTGTGGGAGGTACTGCAGATATATGGAATAGGAGGAAAGCTTTTAAGAGCAGTCAAGAGTTTTTACGAGAGTAGTAGAGCTTGCATTAGAATCAGAAATGGAGAGAGTGAGTGGTTTGAGGTGGGACTTCGTCAGGGATGTGTTATGTCGCCTTGGCTGTTCAATTTATATATGGATGGGGTGGTGCGAGAGGTAAATGCAAGGGTAGTGGGTCGGGCATTCGAGATGGTTAAAGAAAATGGAGAAAAGTGGGAGATAACCCAGTTGTTGTTTGCTGACGACAGGGAGGGAAGGGGGTGGAGGGGAGTGGAGTATGCGGGGATGGAATGGGTGGGAGTGGTTTTTATGCCTTTGTTTTTTGGCTACCTGCCTTGTAAGGGGTAAAAGCCTTTGATATATATATATGCATGTATATATATATACAATATATATATATATACTGTATATATACATATACATATATAATCACTATTAACATTTCAAAAATTATCATTAATCACTTATATCATTATTATCATTGTCAAGATTAATTCTTATCTGAAAGATAATATCACGACGATATAAAACAGTGAAGGGAGATTCGATAATTAATTAAATAATTAATTAATCAATTAACTAATTAATTACCAACTAAGCAATCTCTGAGTGGATGGCAGATGTTATTGTTTTATTACATTTTTACACATTTTCGGTTTACTAAGACTCGGATACGACAGAATGCGTCAGAATACGCCCAGTTCTGATGTGATGATTGCGTCAGAATACGTCTGGTTCTGGTGTTACTGGTATGAAGAATGACGTCTAGTGGTATTACTGGTAACAAATACGTCAGAATACGTCCGATTCAGGTATTACTGATATGAAGATGCCTATTTGCGTGGTCTGTACTTCCGAGGAAGGAGGAGGAGGAGGAGGAGGAGGAGGAGGAGGAGGAAGAGGAGGAGGAGAAGGAGGAGAAGAACGGGGTGAGGAAGAGGAGGAGGAGGAGGAGGAGGAGGAGGAGAAGAACGGGGTGAGGAAGAGGAGAAGGAGGAGGAGGAGGAGGAGGAGGAGGAGGAGGAAGAGGAGAAGAACGGGGTGAGGAAGAGAAGGAGGAGGAGGAGGAGAAGGAGGAGGAGAAGGAGGAGGAGAAGGAGGAGAAGAACGGGGTGAGGAAGAGGAGGAAGTGGAGGAGGAGGAGGAGGAGGAGGTGGTGAGCAGGAGGAGCAGGCGAAGGAGGAGGAACAGGAGGAAAAACAGGAGGCGGTGACGGAGAAAAAGGGGGAGGAGGAGGAGGAGGAAAAAGACAGGGAGGAGGAGGAGGAGGAGGAGGAGGAGGAAAAAGATAGGGAGGAGGAGGAGGAAAAAGATAGGGAGGAGGAGGAGGAAAAAGATAGGGAGGAGGAGGAAAAAGATAGGGAGGAAGGAGGGAGGAGGAGAAGGCGAAGAAGGAGGAGAAAGCGAAGGAGGAGGAGAAGGCGAAGGAGGAGGCGGTGGCCCTCCAGAGGCCCTTGTGGCCTTTGTTCACGCCTCGAGGCCCACACGCGTGGCCACTCAGCATAGCCTGTCTGACAAGGTAAAACAATGGAGCCACGAACGTGGCTTTCAAGTAGCATTTGGTAAAATCGTGTCACGATAGTGGTCTGAAGGGTCGGGCCAATTAACTGAGAGAGCGAGCGAGACAGGGAGAGAGAGAGAGAGAGTGAGAGAGAGAGAGAGAAAGAGAGAGAGAGAGAGAGAGTTGAGAACTTGGTACATTGTAAAGTACATAGAGATTACTTTTCAGTTCAACTGAATTCCACTGTCACCTTTAATGTAGATGGAAGCGAAGCTCTTCGAACGAGCAGGCTCTAAAGAAGATGTATAAATAAAGTATAGTCTATACATGATTGAATGTGCTACAGTATGCACAAATACAAAAAAATATATCCGGGATTAGTGTATCATCTACATACATACATACATGTACACATACACGCACAGTCGTTAATAATCCATGTATGCAGAACAGAGATTCCTGTCAAGTCTGAGGATGAACCACTGCCAGACTGAGGATCCTCACGAGTGACCGTTAAATCCGTTATTTTTTTTTAATCAACTGAATTTGTTTACTCACAGCGTCTTCGGCCCACTGGGAAAAGAAGAGATAGTTCTTCTTCTTCTTCTTCTTGTCCCACAAAATCAATGGATTTTTTGACCAGAAATATTCGGGGGTTAGAGCGTCGCTACTTGCGGCGGAGGTCGAGGTTATCGGTAGTTCGAACTCTGCCGCCAGCGAGTTGGACCAAGGGCATCGTTCATTGAAATTCCACACTACAAAGTCCTCTGTAAGGGGCACCGTCCTAGCCTCCTGAAAGGGGCATTTCGCGACGCTAAACTGAATCCGTCTTTATCAGAGACCCGCTCCATCGTATCCAACTCTCAAAGAAACTACTCGTATGATGACATTAACATCCCGAACTTCAGACTACAGAGTTATAAGACCATTCTCGAAGACGTCCAGTGAAAGACATTCCTACTTACCCAGGTTTGTCCGAAGTTATATGAAACATAACGAAACATTCTGACCATTGACTAGCCGTCTCATTGCCGATTCTCATAACATTTCGCCATGTTTCAGATGTCATCGGTCAAACTTGGGAAGACGGTTTTGGTCTTCCAAGCGAAGCGGTCACCCTCAGCCACTCGTCCTTCGAAACCAAGACTCCCTCGTCCTCAGAGCGAATTATGGCCACAAAATGTTGTTCAAAGGTGTCATAAGAGGCTTCGCTGTCTCAAGGGGGACAATGGGCTCAAGTCTCAAGTCTTCATAAGCTGACAGTTTTCCAAGAAGCCCTTCGAGTGTAGAACCCGGTCAAAGGAGGTGGATTTCCAATATAGAAAACGTGGATTGGGCGCCCTTATGACCATCATGAATCAGTTCATGAAAAAAAAAAAAATAATAATAATAATGAAATAATAATAATAGTAACAATAATGTAATAATATTTAGTAATAATAATAACAAAAGCAACAATAATAACGAGGTAATAATAATAAAAATAAATGATAATAAAGACATAATAAAAATGATGATTGAAGAATCGGTTTAACGTCACGAACTCCCCCCACCCCTTATCAGGAGGCTAGGACGAAACCCTTACAGAGGACTTTGTAGCGTGGAATTGAATGAACAATACCCTTGGTCCAACTCGCTGGCGGCAATGATCGAAATGCCGTTATCTCGATCTCCGCCGGAAGTAGCGAATAATAATAATAATAATAATAATAATAATGATAATAACAACAATAATAATAATGATAATAATAATGTTGACGATAATAATTTATCTTAATAACCTATCATATCAACAATAAAGCCATTTTTAAATCACTATAAATGTATTTTATATCACCCTTTTCCCCTTCTTTTGAGGGTAGCCTTTACCATTCCGTTATATGGAAGATTATTATTCTCAGTCCCCAAAGACGCTGAGGGTTAAGACCCAATTTCCTCGCTTCGTCGATATTACCTTGACAGAGAAGCACTGGTCCTGTCCGCTCCCTTCTCAACTTCGATGCGATTATCGTTCATGCCTCAACGATTGTTTAGGGTACTATACTCATTGCATTGAGAAATGGCCGTTAGGGCGGAGCACTGGGAGTCCCCCTGTGTTGCCACATATAATTATTCTATAATTTTATTTTATTTTATAATTTTATTTTATATTTTTATAATGTTGACACATATAATTATATTATAATTTTTTGTCACACACCACCACTGAGGTAAAAATCAAAGCAATGTTTTCTATACAAAGTTTTCGTTTCCTCGAGTCAGACATGACATATGAGCACTAGAGAGCGACGTTGCCGCTAAATCTATTCTCTAGCCCCGCCCCCCTCTAGCGGGAGTCATTCGAGGCAAAACGTCCCCATTCAAAAACAAAATGCTCTAAAAATCGTTCAACGATCATCGTTGGGCCATGAACGATCATCGTTGAACGATTATCGCACAGGGAAAAACGTACCTTTACCTAACCTCTCTTCCACCACTTTCCTCCCTTTCTTCTCCCCTTTTTATCGGCTCGAACACAATACCCCTCCACCCCACCCGGTTCCTGGTTTTCTCCCCTCTCGTTATCTCCCCTTTCCTGCTCTCCTCCCCTCCCCTCCTCTCCCCTCCCCTCAACCTTCCCTTCCTTCTCCCTTTTCCATTTCAAATTTCCCCCACTTTATCCACTCCCTGCCTTCCCCTTCTTTCTCTCTCTCTCTCTGTCCTTTCCCCTTCTCTCGCTCTCATCTGCCCTTCTCTTTCTCTTATTTCCCCTTCTTTCTTTCTCTCTCATCTCATCACACCTTCTCTCCTATTCCCTCCTCCTCTCTCTCTATATCTCCTATGCCCTTCTTTCTTTCCTCTTCCCTTCTCTCTCTTCTTCCCTTTTCCCCTTCTCTCTCTCATCTCTCTTCTTTCCTCCTCTCTCAAAGGATTACAAAGGATTACAAAGGCGGAGCATGCCGACAGGAGACCTTTTGGTCCATATCTAGGTCGGATGCGAAAAAAAGCATATTAATAATAAAATAATAAATAAAAACTATGATAACGTAAATAACAAACAAAATACACAAATAAATGCATAGGCATAGTCAAACAATAAACAAACAGGTAAATAGTAAATAATAAATTGACATATAACCAATAATAAATGAAAATCAGACAGACAAATGACAACAAAACAAAAACAAATAATATAAGATAAATTATAATCATTACAGCATCTTACTTAGGTATATATCTAAATGATTCTTAAAGCTTCGAACTGAACTACATTGCACTACCTGTGCAGGAAGTTTATTCCATTCATTAACTAACTCCCTCTCTATCCCTTTCCAGTTCCCTAGAATTCACATTTCCTTTCCCATCGACGTTTTGTTCGAATATTCCAAACACACACACACACACACCAATTCCATCCCTACCGTTTTCCGTCCTCTTACCGTCACTCCCTCCCTCTGAGCAATTCCCTTCCTCATTCCCTCCTTTTCTTCCCTCCTCCTCCTCCTCATTCCACTTCCTCACCCTCCTGCCCTCTCCTCCACCGCCTCCACCTTTACCTCCGCGTCCACCAATCGCTCCCATACAAAAGCATCAGATGTACAGCAATACATATACAAATACATATACATGTGCACATATAATTAAATATCTATTAATTAAACTGCTTTGCTAAGTAGTATGCCATACCATACTACAAATACATACACAAATACACACACAATGTATATATATATATATATATATATATATATATATATATATATATATATATATATATATATATACATTGTGCCCTGAGGATGTCTGAATAGACGAAAGCGCTTGGTCATCAGTTTATCTTTTTCCTTGGTGGTTTTTCCGCATATTTAGAATCACGAGTTTGTGATTTCTCATGCATATATATATATATATATATATATATATATATACCACAGACACACTCCTGCACACCTACAAGACATCGTGGAAGAGGGAAGGATGGGAGAGGGGGTCAAACAACTTCGCCAGGAGGCTCTTGTCTAAAGTGGACTTCGAGAAACCTCAATGGTGCCACAACCAGAGTGGCACGGCCTGAAAGAAAAGGTCAGATTGGCACCACTTGACCTCGGACGAGCATCAGGGGGGGAGGAGGGGGGAAGGGGGGAAGGGGGGCTAAGGCGACGAAGTGAAATAGAATGAGGATGAGGAAATAGAATGGGGACGGAAGTGGACGAAAGATGGGGGGGGGGGAGATTCTTAATCGTAAATTGGAAAATGGAATTAGGAAGGAGGAAGAAGTAAAGGAGGAAGAGACAGGGAAGGAGACTATGAAGAAGAAGGAGGAGGAGGAGGAAGAAGTAAAGGAGGAAGAGACAAGGAAGGAGACTGGGAAGGAAAAGAAGGAGGAGGAAGAAGAGATAGAGGAAATGGAGGAGGAGGAGGAGCTGGAGCAAGAAGGAGTAAAGGAGGAAAAGACAAGGATGGAGGAGGGGTGGAAGAGGAAAAGGAGGAGGAAGAGGAGGAGGAAGAGGAAGAGGAAAAGGAAGAAGTAAAGGAGGACACAGCGAAGGAGGAAGAGGAGGAGGAGGAGGAGTAAGAGAGTGGCAGACTCTACCAGGATAAAAGGGAGACGATAAAAAAGAGAGAAACAAAAGACCGAAGAGAAAAAAAGAGAGAGAGAAAGAGAGAGGGAGAGAGAGAGGGAGAGCAACAAAAGAGGTCGGTTAAAAAATGGAGGAGGAATGAGAAAGACGAAAAAAAAATTAAAAGAAAATAAAAAATAAAAACTCGAGGGTTATGAAGATGCGACAGAAAAGGAGGAAAATGAAGGCCAGGCCAAAAGAAGGGAGCCTCGGTGGGAGAAAGGGGGAGGGGGAGAGGGGGGAGAAAGGGGGAGGGGAGAGGGGAGGGGGAGAAAGGGGGAGGGGGAAAGGGGGAGGGGGAAAGGGAAAGGGGGAAAGGGGGAAAGGGGGAGGGGGAGAAAGGGGAGGGGGAGAAAGGGGGAGGGGGAAAGGGAGAGGGGGAAAGGGGGAGGGAGAAAGGGGGAGGGAGAGAGGGAGAAGGGGAGAGGAAAAAGAGGGGAAATGGGAGACGGAGGGGGAGAGGGGGAGGGGGAGGCAGTGGGAGGAGAGAGGGGAGGGATGTGGGGAAGGAGGGGAGAGGGAGGGGGCGAGGGAAGAGGGGAGACGAAGGGGGAGAGGCCAAAAGGAGCTTTGATGGGTGGGGAGGTGGGGAGAGGGGGAGAGGGGAGTGGAGAAGGAGGTGGGACTAGGGAAGAGGGAAGAAAAAGGGGGAGATACCGAAAGGAACTTCGGTGGGTGGAGATGGGAGGAGGGAGAGGGGAGGAGGGAGAGGGGAGGAGGGAGAGGGGAGGAGGGAGAGGGGAGGAGGGAGAGGGGAGGAGGGAGAGGGGAGGGGCCGTCTAGTACTGTACAGTAATGTAAAAGAATTGAACTCCGAAGGGGAGGGGAGAGGAGGGAAGACGAGGGGAGAGGAGGGGAGAGGAAGGAAGGGTAGGAGGGGGAGGAAGGAATGGGAGGAGAGGGGGGACACTGATGGAGAAGGAATGGGAGAGTAGAGAAGGGGGAGATATGGCGAGGAAAAGAGGGGAGAGGAAGAAGGAGTAGGGAGGAAAAGGGGAGGGAGGGTAGGGGGAGAGGGTAAGAAGGATTTGGGGGAGGGGGAGGGAGGGAGGAAGGGAAGGGAAATGAAGGGAGTGGTAAATGAGAGGAAAGGAAGAGAAAGGAAGGGAAGTGAAGGAAAGTGAAGGAAAGGGAAGGGAAATGAAGGGAAGGAGTAAGAAGGGAAAGGAAGGAGTGGGAAGGGAAATGAAGAGAAGGAGTGGGAAGGGAAATGAAGGGGAGGAGTGGGAAGGACATGAAGAGAAGGAGCGGGAAGTGAGTGGGAAAGGAAGGAGTAGGAGGGGAAGTGAAGGAAAGGGAAGAAAAATGAAGGGAAGGAGTGGGAAGGGAAGGGAAGGGAAGAGAAAGGGAAGTGAAGGAAAGGGAAGAAAAATGAAGGGAAGGGAAGAGAAAGGGAAGTGAAGAAAAGAGAAAGGGAGTGAAAGGAGTGCAAAGGGAAATGAAGGGAAGGGAAGGAAAGGGAAGGGAAATGTAGGGAAGGAATGGGAAAGGAAAGAAAGGGAAGGGGAACGAAGGGAAAGAATAGGAAAGGAAGGGAAGGGAAGAAGTGAGGCGAGCAAGTGTAGGAGCGAGTTCAGGCTGTAAAAGTGAGAAATGAGGAAGACGGACAAAGACAAAAGGACGAAAGGGAAGAGAGAAGATAAAGAAGAGGAAGAAGAAGAAGACGACGACGAGGAGGGGAGGAGGAGGAGGAGGAGGAGAGTGAAGGCTAATTTCAAGAGAGAAGAATGAAAGAGGCGGAGGAGGCCAGAACTGTCCAAGAGGGGAAAGGGGGGAGAGGGGGGGGAGAGGGGGAGAGGGGAAAGGGGGAGAGGGGAAAAGGGGGGAAAGGGAAGGAGGAAGTGAGAAAAGGGGAGAAAGGGGAAGGAGGAAGTGAGAAAAGGGGAACTGAAAGGGGAAGAGAGGGGAAAGAGGAGGAAAGGGGGGAGTGAGAGAGAAGGGGAAAGGGCAAACAAACGAGAGGGGAAATGAGAGGGGAGGCACAGGAAGAACAGAACAATTATATATATATATATATATATATATATATATATATATATATATATATAATTGTGTGTGTGTGTGTGTGTGTGTGTGTGTGTGTGTGTGTGTGTGTGTGTGTGTGTGTGTGTGTGTGTGTGTGTGTGTGTAAGGAGAGAGACTGTGAGAGATTCTATGAAACTTGTTTCTAGTATGTGCATACGCACATAAACACACACACACACACACGTACATATACGCACACAGCTCTGATCATCTCTACTTTAACGAAAGACTTGGCAGAAGAATCAAGACACTTGTCCCCCTCTCTCTTCCTCTCTCTTACTCTCTCTCTCTTCCTTCCTCTTCTGTTTCCTTCTCCCACCCTCACTCACCCCCTCCTCCTCTTCCTCTTTTCCTCCTCTCTTTTCTTTTCCCTCACTCACCCACCACATCTCTCTCTCATTTCCTTCCTCTCTCTCTCTCTCTCTCTCTTTTGCGCCCTGTCATTATTATGACCTTGTCGTCGGCATCCGGGTCTTCCCCAGATTGCTTCCATCACGGAAGTTCCGGACATTCTTTCTTACCGGAAGCTCCGACTACAAGCAAGCAATCATATGCACTACCGTATGGAACAATGATTGGCAATACAAAATACGTAACATACCAACCAGACAATACCGAGTAATCAAGCAAATAAATATAACAAAGACACAACATGAACAATGCCAAACAATCACCCAAGCAAAAAAAAAGAGAGAGAGAGAGAGAGAGAGAGAGAGAGAGAGAGAGAGAGAGAGAGAGAGAGAGAGAGAGAGAGAGAGAGAGAGAGAGAGAGAGAGAGAGAGAGAGAGAGAGAGAGAGAGAGAGAGAGAGAGAGAGAGAGAGAGAGAGAGAGAGAGAGAGAGAGAGAGATGGGCGCTCTAGCCCCCGAGCCCCCCCCCTCCCTGTGGAAGATTCCTGGATTGTAGGAATCCACATCCTCCCTCTCTCTCTCTCTTTCTCTCTCAATAGGGGTGCTCCCCCTACTCTCTTTCTCTCCCCCCTCTCTGTCAATACAAGTGATCCCCCCGTCCCTTCTCTTCCCCTCCCTCTCTCTCTTTCTCTCTCCCTCTCTAAATACGGGTGCTTTCCACTTCCCGTCTCTACCCATCTCTGGATACAGATACATCCTCATCGTCTCTGCCTCTCTCTCTCTCTCTCTCTCTCTCTCTACCTCTCAATACGGGTACTCCCTCTTTCTGTCTCTGCTTTTCTCTCTCGCAGTCTCTCTCTCTCTCTCTCCCTCTCTACCTCTCAATACGGGTACTCCCTCTTTCTGTCTCTGCTTTTCTCTCTCGCAGTCTCTCTCTCTCTCTCCCTCTCTCTCTCTCTGAGTCTAAAGAGAGCACCTGCAGCAGAGTCCACGATTGGACGACACTAGCTGGCAACCCTCACGCTGGAGCGAGGAATGCTGTGAATGGTAATTGTGATTGGTTGATACCGCTCCGAGTCTATTGGGGGTTGCTGGATTCTGCCCTTGCATGGGAAAATAAAAATAAAATAAATAGATAAACAAATTAATATAAAATAAAAATTGTTGCCAGATACCAGTACTATCAAGATTATTTCTCTCCTTTTTCTCTTTTATTCGTAATAAATGAATAAATAAAATAAAACAGGAATAAATAAAACATAAGTATAATAAATTGATTAATAAGATAACAAAGATTGTTACCAGGTACTACATACATAACATAAGAACATAAGAATGAAGGAGACTGCAAGAGACCATAAGGCCTATACTAGGCAGCTCCGTACCACTAAGAACTTTTATTTTCTACTCTTCTTTTACTTTTTATTTCTCTTTCTCTCTCTCCCCCTCTTTCTTAACCTTGTTCTGTGTTGGACAGTTGCCTCTTGCAGGATTGCACACTTACATATTAAAATGAAATAGAATAAGATAATGTTAACATCAATAAATAATAATAAATACTATGAATAATAGATGAATACATAAAGCGAAGCAATTCACCTCAGGAATAGTACCATACTCTATCGATTTTAATTTGAGCCCTGCGCCAGGCTCGGTGAGGCCGCGCTAGCGCCACATCACTGCATCACTCTCCTCAGAGGGGCTCGCTACCTCTCTGTATATATATATATATATCTTTACATACATGAGCCATTTTGCCAAGTCAATTAGAATCATTGCCTTTCCCTGAAACCCACAGCCACCGTTACCATTAATACAGTTAGATACGGTACAGACTAACAATAAGACAGATCGCTACGCACGGGTCATCGCTGGATCTGTCAACAATGGGGGTTTCTCCGGCCCACGCCGAAGGGCTCAAGTTAGAACTGACTGACTACACCACACTTGTGACAACAAACAACCAAACAAGGCCAAAACAAGGGAAGGACTAACTACAGAGCCGCGTGCGGTCAAATTTGACCAAAGGGACAATGACATTACATAACTTTATGATCTCTTTTGGAGTCTGAGGCGTGTGTGTGCATTGATGTATTTGCCTTGATATACAAGAAAAGAGCTATACTCGTAGGGTCCCGTCTATGCCTTCCCAATCACTAATGCTGAGCAGAAATCGCCGTTACGTACGAGTATGTGTATCTGTGTGTGTGTATGTATATATTATATATATATATTATATATATATATATATATATATATATGAACAACACTGAATAGGTCCCAGTGAACAGATTTACATTTACCAACCACAAATCACTTTAATTCTAAGCCATCAACATCAAGAGACTCGAGGAGGCATACATGCAGAAATGGATACGTGGTAAGCTAAGGGTTCGAACCTCCGCTAGCACGTAACAAGTGACAGTGACTTAACCGATTACACTATCAAGAGAGATATAAGTTGAGCGCAACTTCTCTTATATATTTGTATGCTCACGTTACACATACACGAAATTTTGCGTTCAACTCACCTCCACCATGATAATACAATTGGTAAGTATGTAACGCGGGAAAGTATTTGTACAACAGTGAATGGATCACAGTAAATGGGTCCCAGTGAACACATTTACATTTATCAACCACCTTTCACCTTAATTCTAAGCCATCAACATCGAGAAACTCGAGGAGGCATACATGTTGATGGCTTAGAATTAAAGAGAGAGAAAAAAAAAAAATATATATATATATATATATATATATATATGTGTGTGTGTGTGTGTGTGTGTGATTAAATAACTACCACTAAGTCTCGAACCCTTGTTTAATCACAAGCCAAGCATGCTACCTCTCCCCCATCCCCAAGTGCCCCAACCCCTCTCCCTCTAATCCCCCCTCTCGTCCCTAGTCCTCCTCCCCTCCCCCATATCCCCCAGTTCCCCTCCCCCACTCCCGTCCCCTTTCACTCCAAGTCCCCCTCTCCCCCATGTTCTCGAAGTCTCCCTCTCCCCCCATGTCCTCTAAGCCCCCCTCTCCTCTAAGTCCCCCTCTCCCCCCATGTCCTCCAAGTCTCCCCCTCTCCCCCATGTCCTCCAAGTCTCCCTCATGTCCTTCAAGTCCCCCCTCTCCCCCATGTCCTCCAAGTCCCCCTCTCCCCCCATGTCCCCCTCTGCCCCCTCCTTGATGTACGCTCAATGGTCCTGACGATAAACAAGCGAACTCGTACCGTTCCCAAAAGATCCAATATTAACCTCTTCGACACGCTAACCACCTTATTCGATTAAAATCCCCCTAAAGACGAACTTAGTTTAGGTGACCAAGGGGGCGGGCGCTCCCCTTGTGGGGGGGGGGTCCCGACCCCAACAGACCCCGTTCAGGCCTCGGTCTGCTCTCTTAAGCGAATATCATCGTCTGTAGAATGAATGAAATTGATCGAGAGCGTGACTGTATTGAAGGGCTTTTCATACCGGCGACCTGGTTCGGTGGAGAATTTTGAAGATTTTTTTTGGGGGGAGGGTGCGGGGTGGGGAGGGGGAAGAGGGGGGAGGGGAGGAGAGGGGGAAGGATTCTCTGCAACAAGAACGCCCGGGGTCTGTCTGCAATTAAATGCAAGTTGCATTTTGCAATTCAACCACCCATCTCGCTCAGCCTGGGAAGGGAGGGAGGGAGGGAGGGGGAGGTATAGGGAGGAGAGTGGGGGGAAGGGGGTGAAAGTGGGGGGAATGGGAGTTTGCGATAGTCGACTTGTTAAAGTGCTCGACTCACCGAGTAGGAACACATGTTGAAACACCTGCTGGGCACCTACGGGGTAACCTTGTGAACGTGGCAAGGCCGTCCTATAGCAGGTGTTGGGGCACCTGTTACTATGTCGTATATCAACGAGACAGAGACAGAGAGAGAGAGAGAGAGTGTGTGAGAGGCAAAGAGAGAGAGAAGGGGAGAGAGGAGAGAGGAGAGAGAAAGGGAAAGATAGGGAGGGAAGGAAAGAGAGAGAGAGAGAGAGAGAAACACAGACAGAGATACGGACAGACACAGAGAGAGAGAGAGTGTGTGAGACACAAAGAGAGAGGGAAGGGGAGAGAGAGGAGAGAGGAGAGAGAAAGGGAAAGAGAGGGAGGGAAAGAGAGAGAAGGAAAGAGAGGGAGAGAGAGAAACACATACAGACAGAGATACAGACAGACACAGGGAGAGAAAATAAAGCCTCGTGTTCTAGAAGAGGGTGGATGGGAGGGGGAGGGGGTTGGCTTGTTAATTGATGAAAAAGGGTGACGATTCGTGTCTATCTTTCCGCAACACAGGATAGAAATATAGATTTCCTTCATTAGAATAATACAATTTCTAGATTGGAATATTGAAGCTATCTCTGCGCGGTATACTCGTAGGGTCCCATCTTCTGACCTTAAATTGTCGCACTGTACTGTGTGTCTGTGTACATTTTACCCAATCGTATTTAACTGTAATGAACAGGAGAGGAGTTATATTCGTGGTGTTTCGTCCGTGTTGCCATCGGTCAAAATTTGCTTCAAATCCGCTTATGCGGTCTTCCATATTGTGGACATCAATGCATCTGTGTTGAAAAGACGAATTCTTGACATCCATGTATACACGATCCACCCAGTCACCATATTCCTCTTGTAGCCTAACTCTCGGTTCCGAAGCAAAAACTAAACAATACGTGTCTTTCCTTTTCCGAATCCAAATTGGGCTATCTGCCAATATCTCCAACTCTTCCAAATATTCTCTCTCTCTCTCTCTCTCTCACCCTCTCTCATACATGTTGCCTCTCATACGAATCAAAGGCACAAGTCTGTAATTCAGGATTTCCACTTTGTTTCTTCCTTTGTAAATTGGAACCGCATTGGTCTTTTCTCAATCTCTCCGCACTTTTCCTTCTTCTAATGAACATATAACTCGTGAATTCAATCCACCAGATATTCTCTAAATTGTATCAAATTTGAGAGCCTATCAGGCCCCACAGCCTTGTAGTTTCTCTCTTTCATTCTCTCTTCCAATTTTTAGCCATTCGTCAGTGGACCAGAAACGTAATTAGTAGTGCAACGTTTCATTTTTTTTCTTTTTTTATGAAGTCCACATCTGCCATCCACTATCACTTCAAAACATTGAGCATTACAATTTTTACAACAACATTATATCACATTTACATTACATTTGTTACTTCTTCTCCCTCATCAAAGTCACTTTCCTTGATAAACACAAACCTTTGCATTTCATTTTGCATTTCCGCGTCTTCAAAAAAAACATCTACTTTCAGCCTAGCGATTCCTTCCCTGTGACTCAATTCACTATCAAATGTATAGAAGAAATCCAATTCACATTTACATTTTATCTATATAAAAAGGGCTTTTTCCCCCTAATAAGGGGGTAACCAAGTCAAAGACACACCCACTCCCACCCATTCCACTCCCATCCACCTCTTAGCTCCTCGTGGATGAAAGGTCATCCCTGTCTCCTGCCCACCGCCTGAGTAAGAAGCAATGCAGCAAGACACAGCACTTTTCCTATTAATAAATACAAGGAACAATTTTGGTTCGTTTTTTGTTTTTAATAATGTCAGTTTTTCGCTTATTTCATACTGGTTTCCTTGTAATTTTGAATTGTTTTTGTCAATTCTCTTTCTACTTTTCCCACGTCCGCTTTTTATCTTTATTTATTTTCTATTAATTTTTCTTTACTATCTCACATCTTTTGTTAAACCAGTCCTTTTACCAGATTTCCTATCCTTCCTTATCCTGGCAGATGTTTTTCCACTACCGAATTTTAAACGATCAAACAGATGTCCCATTTCTTCAGCACGTATCCCTGAATTGTGTTTGACTCGTGATCGACAGCTATTAGCCTCCCGGATGAGAAATCAGAGTTCATATACAGCCCAATCGATGAAAAATGCTGACCTTTCACACACACACACACACACACACACACACACACACACACACACACACACACACACACACACGCACGCACACTACTCCTTGCCCAACAGAACGGGGGTACCAGCATGCATTATAATACTTTTCAGCCCTGGGCGGGGATCGAACTTTGAACGCTGAATTAGCAGGAGTGTAATTCAAAACGGCATTGAATGACGTGCTGGGCTTTTGATAGACAACTATTACCCTTCATGGAAGGATGAGAGGTCAAAGCTCGTACATGGACCAATCTATGGGTAATGCACGTGTGTGTGATTCACCACTGTCCTGAATCACGTGTCGGATTTGTGATCGACAGCTGAGTGTGTGTGTGTGTGTGTGTGTGTGTGGTGTGGTGTGTGTGTTGTGTGTGTGTGTATGTATATATATATATATATATATATTTGTGTGTTTATATATATATATATATATGTGTGTGTGTGTGTGTGTGTGTGTGTGTGTGTGTGTGTGTGTGTGAAGAGGCGTTCACCAACAGCGCCGCTGTCGTCGACCTAGCCTCGCGCGGTCGGCCGAGGTCACTGTCCTTCCCCAGCAGGAGAGCAAGAGGAAGGGGAGGAGGAAGAGGAGGAGGAAGCGAGGAGGAGGAGGAGGAGTTAGGGGAGAGGAAGATATGGAGGAGGAGGAGGACGGGGGGAATGAGGAGACGGTGGAGGAGAAGGGGGTAAGAGGAAGAGGAAGAGGTGGAGGAAGAGGTGGAGGCGGAGGAGGAAAAAATAGGTGGATGAGACAGGGGAAGAGAAAATAGAAGTAAAGAGGAAGAGGAGAAGGAGGAGGAGGGATAGGAAGAGGAGGATGAGGATGGAGGAGGAGAAAGAGGGTGAGGAAGATGAGAAAGAACAGAAGCAAAATAAGGAAGAGAAAGTTGGCGAGGAAGAGGAGATAGCGGAGGAGGAGGAGAAGGAGAAACGGAAGAAGGGGAGGAGGAAGAGAAAGGGAAACAGTCCCCCCTTCTCCCCCAATCCCCCTCATCCCCTCAGATGACTAATATCATATAGCGACATTCGAAAATGACCCATTTAATAATTAACTAATTAATTAATTTTATTCACTTTCTTTTCTTAAGGGTATCATTCCATATGCAGGCCGAGAGAGAGAGAGAGAGAGAGAGAGAGAGAGAGAGAGAGAGAGAGAGAGAGAGAGAGAGAGAGAGAGAGAGAGAGAGAGAGAGAGAGAGAGAGAGAGAGATAGGGAAAGAGAGACAGACAGAAAGGCAAAGAGAAAGAGCCTGTGATCTATTAATAACACTGGGCAACACACTGTTTGCTGACTTAGGTTATTGGGTTGTTTTTAACTAATCTTTAGTTGCTGGTTTCAAATAAAGTATCCATTTTTGTTCTATAGCATATCCTTATTTTATGATATAATACATAAATAATGCATAATAATTACTTGGTCAGCATAATAAGTCCTCGATCTTAAAAACATAAGTTACGATGTCAATAGGATTTAAAATAAGTGAAATACAAGATAGCATCACCTTTCATTGAATAAACCCAATTCTCAAACATGACGGATAAAACAAGCACAACTGTACACGAACTACATATTCATGGAATGAACTTCCACTTACGGGAGCGTTTGGAGATTTTCATGTCTACACAGTCTCTTTGAGTGCTCCAACAGTAGTCGGCTATCATATGCGTGTTCCATCGACTTTGATATCCCTCCTCCATAACCTTGATATCTTGACGAAAACGCTCGCCATGTTCATCGCTCACGTCTCCAAGATTAGCAGGAAATTTATTGAGATGGATCTAGAGAAAATTAGCTTTTATGCTCATGTTGCAGTCTAAAACATGTAAGCTATTAAGCAACATCTCCACCAAATCCTTGTAGTTTGCTGCCTTTGTATTCCCTAAAAATCATTTCACAACAGCCACATATACACTCCATGCTCTTTTTTTCTACGTTAGTCATCGAGCTTGAGAAGTTTTGACATTTCATAAACTTTTATATTTTTATCCCATCAAAAACACCATAGGAATGCCAAATGATAGTTGTCTACTTCTGCCCTTTGTCCATTGGCGATGATTTTCGACATATGGTTTACACAAGTTGACAACTTGCGGACCCCATGATTTATCCTGATCACTAATTTTGAGCTTAAAATAAGCCAAGTATGCTCTTTTCACAAACTTACTAATGTTCATTCTCTGACTTGGCACTGTAAAAATCCCGCATATATAACAAAATGAGTCAGGCGAATTCAAATACTTCCTCCGTATTGAGGTCATGGTAGTAAACTACGGTATTATTTCATGAAATCAATCTAATATGGGAGAAAACTGGATAATTAGATGAAATATATTTTTGCTTCTGAATGTGGCTGAGTATATATCTAAACAGATTAGCTAGAACCTCTCTTGCGGCTACAGGTGGGGCCAATATGGACCAGCCCATAGATGTAAAAATTGACGTGATAGAATTAAATTGCTGTCATTTTCAACCTCAGTGACTCCAAATTACCCAAGAACAACTCCTAAACTTTAGTCAGCAAAAAAAAAAAAAAAAAAAAAAAAAAAAAAAAAAAAAAAAAAAAAAAAAAAAAAAAAAAAAAAAAAAAAAAAAAAAAAAAAAAAAAAAAAAAAAAATTGTTGGCTTCTGTAATCTATTCAATCTTTTGACTCCGTTTCATTGTCCTTCTCGTGGAGCAGGCAAGCAGGTAAGCAAGCAGGACAGCAGACAGGCAGAGAAGCAGGTAGCCAAGGTGGATGGCCAACAGGTCAATAGACTGACAGACAGACAGGCAAACAGATACGAGGACAAACAGGTAAGTTGAGACAAAGAGACAGACTGACAGGCAGGTGAGAAAAACAGACAGACATACGCATAGACAGTCAAGCAGGTGAGAAAACAGAGTCAGTCAGTCACGCAAACATACAGGCAAACAGACAAGAAAACAAAAACAGACATACAGACAGACAAGAAAACAAAAACAGACAGACAGACAGATAAGAAAACAAAGACAGACAGATGCCTACAGTTTCGCCCCCACGGAAAAGTATAATAAAAAAAGAATAAATAAAATAAAACCCACAAGCCGAACATTTTTTTTTTTTTATGCAGACGCGTGTCTAGGGCGGATGAGAAAATGTGTGGATGACGTATGCAAGCGCGGAGGCGTCGCGACCTGAATTGCGGGAAAAGGGGGCAATTTAGGTGAAAGAGGCCAATTTGGGTTGGCAGCTGTGCGGTTTCACCATGACGATAACAATAACAGCGATAATAACAACAGCAATAATAGTAATTACAATAACCAAAAATAATAGCAATAATAATAATAATAACATAATCATCACAATGTAATAATATAATAAAAAATACTAATAAATAACATCAATAACAACAACAAGGAGGGTTCCAGAGAGGAAGACAGGAAGAAGAGGGAGATGAAGAGCTGGAGGAAAAAGAGGAGGAGGAGGAGGAGGAGGAGGAGGAGGAAGATGCTGAGGAAGAGAGGGTGATCGATGATGTGAAGGAAGATGATGATGGTGAGGAGGAGGAAGAGGAGGAGGAATTTGAACAAGGGGAGGAGGAAGAAGGAGAGGAGGAGGGGGAGGTGAAAGGAAGAGGAAGGAAAGGAGAAGGGAGGAGGAAGAGAAGGAGGCGAAGGGAGGAGGATGAGACGGAGGAGAAGGGAGGAGGATGAGGAGGAGAAGGGAGGATAAGGGTGAGGAGGAGACGGGAGGAGGAGGAAAAGGAGGAGAAGGGGGAGGAGGAGGAAGTGAAGGAAGAGAAGAGAGAAAGAGGGGGAGAGAAAAGGAGGCGACGGGAGGAGGAGAAAGGAGGAGGAAGGAACGGAGGAGGAGGGAAAGAAGGAGGAAGGAACGGAGGAGGAGGGAAAGAAGGAGGAGGGAAAGGAGGAAGAAGAAGAGGAGGAAGAAAAAATTAAGGGAAGAGAAAGAGAAGAAGCGAAAAGAGAGATAGTGAAGTACGAAGGACAAGGAGGAGGAGGAGGAGGAGGAGGAGGAGGAGGAGGAGAATTTCCAATACTACTGGTATGACAAGCAGGAACTACAGAGAGAGAGAGAGAGAGAGAGAGAGAGAGAGAGAGAGAGAGAGAGAGAGAGAGAGAGAGAGAGAGAGAGAGAGAGAGGGAGAGTGATCCTGAGACCACCACCTGTGCCCTACGTACCCTGACATCCAACACAACCCAGTCTGCGGTATCTGCTGTTAGACTCGAACTCGGGTCTTCTTCACTGAAACAAAACCATTACTCGAATCCTATAAGCAGCCGATCCTCATACATATAACTCAAGTGGGTTAGAGCGTCGCTACTTGCGGTGGAGGTCGAGGTGACGACAGTTCACTCGCTGCCGCCCGCGAGTTGGACCAAGGGCATGGTTCATTCAATTCAATGTGGCAAAGTCCCCTGTAAGGAGAACCGTCCTAACCTCATGATAGGGTGGAGTTCGTGACGTTAAACCGAATCATATATATATTTATATATTCATATATACATATATACATACATATATATACATATATATACACACACATATATACATATATATACATATATATACATATATATACACACATATATATACATACGCATATATACATATTCACATATATATACACATATATATACATGTATACATATATTTACATACATACATATATACATGCATATATATATACATATGCATATATATACATATATATACATATACATATATATATACATATATCTATACATGTATATATATACATATATATGCATATATACATATATACATATATACATATATATCATATACATATATAATATATATATATATATATACATACATATATATATATATATACATACATATATATATATATACATACATATATACATACATATATATACATATACATACATATATACATACATATATATACATACATATATATACATACATATATATATACATATATACATACATTTATATATATATATATACATACATATATATATATATATATATATACATATACGTATACATATATACATATACATATATATATATATATATATATATATATATATATATATATATATATATATAACCATTTACACAAAGCAAGGACAGTTTCCCACGAAAACTTCATACACAACACTTACGAGCTCTCCACCTCCTCCCCCTCCTCCTCCTTCCCTTCCTCCTCCTCCTCCTCCGCCTCCTCCTATTTTTTCCTGCCAAAGTTGCGAGCGTATAACTCGTGATTGCCGGTTTCCATTGGCCAAATTCCAAAAGTTCCAGGTCCCCGCAAGATATACTGCTTCCAATCGAGCCAGCCAGGCCCGCAGGCCGGGAGGAGGAGGAAGAGGAGGAGGAGGAGGAGGAAGAAGAGGAGAATATGACGAGGAGAAGAGGTGGTGAAGGAAGAGGAGGGGGAGGGAGAAACAGTAGGAGGGAGGGAGAGGGGGTGGATGGAGGGAAGGAGGAAAGGAGGGGGAAGAGTGGGAGGTGGAGGAAGAGTGGAAAGAGAGGAGAGAAGACGATGACGATGGGAAGAGGTGGTGAAGAGGAAGCGGAGGATGAAGGAGAGGGGATGTTGGAGGAGGAGGAGGAGGAGAATATGACGTGGAGAAGAGGTGGTGAAAGTAGAGGAACACGGGAGGAAGAGGAGGAGATGACGAGGGGGAATAGTTGATAAAGGAAGAGGAGAAAGGGGAGGGGGAGGAGGAGGTGGAGGAGGAGGAGGAGGAGGAGAAGAGGTGGTGAAGGAAGAGAAGGAACAGGGGAGGAAGAGGGGGTGGAGGAGGAGATGATGAGGGGAATAGTTGGTAAAGGAAGAGGAGAAAGGGGAGGGAGGAGGAGGAGAAGGAGAAGGTGGAGGAGGGTGAAGAGGAGAAAGGGGAGGGAGGAGGAGGAGAAGGAGGAGGTGGAGGAAGATGAAGAGGAGGAGAAGAGGTGGTGAAGGAAGAGAAGGAAGGGGAGAGAGTGGGGTTGGTGGATGCTGATGGTGAGGAGGAGGAGGAGGAGGAGGAGAAAGAGAAGGAGGAGGAGGAGGAGAAAGAGGAGGAGGAGGAGGAGGAGGAGGAGGAGGAGGAGGAGGAGGAGGAGGAGGAGGAGGAGGAGGAGGAGGAGGAGGAGGAGGAGGAGGGGCGACATTCACCCCAGAAGTGGTGTGGGGTTTTGAAGCTAACTTATGATGCGGGGGTGGGGGTGGGGGGAGTGGGCGAGGAAAGCAGGCAGGGAGGCACATGACGTATTCTGGTCGCTCTCCCCCCTCTCTCCCCCCATCTCTCTCTCCCGCCACTCCCCCCCCCCCCTCCTTCGTGAGTTCCCCGTGAGATGAATCATGTCGTGGAACGGGTTGCTCCCAAATGAAAAGGGGACAACCACAGACATGGGCAGTGAACCGACCTGTTCTTGTATCGATTTTCTTGGGGGCGGGGGGCACGGTGTCATGGACTGTTTTATTCTTATTTTATTTGTTTATTTCTTTTATTAATTTATTATTTAAAGACTGCATTACCAAAATAATAATAAAAAAAAAATAACGAGGTCAAATCAGACAAAAAAAAAATATATATATATATATATATACAAAAATTAATCAAATAAAATAAGAATATATTACAAATAGTCAATCGATTAATAAAATATGAAATATCAAATAAAATCAAAATTAATAAAAAACAAATAAATCAATGATTTTGAATTAAATAAAATATACAATATATATATATATATATATATATATATATATATATATATACACAATTAAATAATATAAACTAAATAAAAAGAAGTGAAATAGAAACAAACAAAAATTAATTATAAAACGAGTAAATAAAAAATGAATAAAATAAACAAATGAAATTAAAAAAATAAAATAAAAGAAAAAATATTATAAAACGAATAAATAAAAGAATAAATAATCAAAAGAAAATCAACAGACACACAAAGTAAAAAAATAGATAAAAAGTAAAGATAGAATAAAAGATAATCTCATGAACAACAGGAATTGCTGAGGCTGCGGGCTGTGGTGGGCGCGGGGGAAGAGAGGGGGGAAGAAAGGGGGGAAGAGAGGGGGAGAGATCGGGGAAAAGAGGGGGGAGAGAGCGGAAGAAAGAGGGGGAAGAGAGGGGGGAGAGAGCAGGGTAAGACAGGGGGAAGAGAGCGGGGTAAGAGAGGGGGGAGAGGGGGAGAGAGGGGGGAGCTGTCACCGCTGAAGGTGTGCTACATGAGAAGCTGTGACCGCTAAGAAGAAAAAGACGAAGAAGAAGAGAACGGAGAAGGAAAAGAAGAGGATGAAGAAGAAGAGGAAGAGGATGAAGAACAAGAGAAAGATGAAGAGAATGAAGAAGAAAAAGATGAAAAAGAGGATGACGAAGAAGAGGAAAAAGTGAATGAAGAAGATGAAGAAGAGGAAGAAAAGGAAAAGGAAGAAAAGGAAGTGGATGAAGAAATGATGAAGGAGAGGAAGAGGATGAAGTGGATGAATACGGAGAAAAAGAATACGGAAAAAAGAGCAACGGTGGTTACCCACAATGCATTGTGCCGTTGCTATAACCAAGAAGAGCTCTCCGAGTGCTCTCTTCCTACTCCTCTCTTTTTCTTCTCTCTTTCGTGTGAACCTCACGATATCTGCAGAAGCCACAGGCAGAACAAGAGGGAAATACTTTTGGTGTCTGCAGGAGGACAAGGAGGTACAAGGGGAAGAAAAAGAGGAGGAAAAAGAAGAAAAATAAGTCTGTACTCTTGGATACTACACACACACACACACACACACACACACACACACACACACACACACACACACACACACACATATACAAACACACACACACACACATATATATATACATATATATATAATATATATACATATATATATATCATATATATATATATTTACATATAAACATATATATATATATATATATTTACTGTGTTATCATTTTTAAAAACTACCTTTACGTTAAATCTTTTTAATAATTCTGTCACAGAATTATTAAAAAGATTTAACGGAAAGGTACTTTTTCAAAATGATAGTACAGTAAAACTTCAACAATAGTATTGAAATTGAAAAAGGATGCATTTATAAAATTCCTTGCAAAATGTGTAATCAATTTTACATAGGTCAAACTGCCAAACCCTTAAACATTAGAATTGAACAACACAAGAAAAATGTTAGGGATGGCAATAATTCTAGTGGAATATTCAAGCATATTGAATTAAATAATCATCCAGTTGATTGGGGTAATGCCCAGGCAATTAACAACATAATAGCATGAAACTTAATAGTGTAGTTTGATTCATACCACCAGAGATCAAAATACCAACCTACACAAGGGCTTATATAAACTTGATAATTTTATCTGTCAAGAAATAAGCAAAATAATATCAGGTAAAATGTAACCCTGCGACTGTGACCTAATGCCGTCCTACCATCATTAGTGGACGCATTGACCCTTGCGACTGTGACCTGATGTCGCCCCACCATCATTAGTGTACTGACATTGACCTTCCGCCTTCCAGGGGGTAATTGTCCGATACCCTTATTCAAACTGTCCTTGTTCCTTTTTCCATGTATATATAATCTATGCATTTCTATCACTATGTACTTTTTGCATTGAAGATGTAATATACGAAAGCGCTCTGCTTCGTTAGTTTCTTTTTCCAAGTGGTCTACTTTGCATAAGTGAACACACATACCCGTGTTCTTATTAGCATATATATATATATATATATATATATATATATATATATATATATATATATAATATCAGCCACAATACACTTTAATTCTAAGCCATTTACGTCGAGAGACTCGAGGAGGCCAGCATGCATAAATCGATACGTAGTACGCCCACGGACTCGAACCTGGGCTAGCAAGTGACAAATGTTAGTAACTTAACCGATAGCGCAATCGGTTATGTCACTAACACTTGCCACGTGCTAGCCCAGGTTCGAGTCCTTGGTCGTACCAAGTTTCAATTTCTGCATGTTGGCCTCCTCGAGTCTCTCTCGATGTAGATGGGATTAGAATTAAAATGTATTGTGGTTGATAAAAATGTATATCTGTTCACTGGGACCCATTCAGTGTTGTACATACATACATACATATATATATATACATATATATGTGTGTATATATATATATATATATATATATACATATCCTTGAAACGTAACAACCAGCGTTGTACTGAACACACTGTAACTATTTTCAGAGGTTTCCTTCTCAGAATGCCCTGCCTTAAACGGGCCCACTACAGCAGCAATCTCGTCACGTTCGATTTCACGTCCACTACCCATAGGCAGCAACACGGACCCCAAACCACTGAGAATTTACGTAAAATCGAAGGCAAAGCGCGGAGCTCCAGAAAGCATAACCCTCCCCCTCTCGAATCTCAAACAGCACCGAGCCTGGAAACACTGCATGCCCTGGTGGCAGCCAACCTTGTTCTCGCTGCCAGGCATACGAAAAAATATCTGGCACGCTCGGATTATTTGTGAGATAAGGATTGACGTCAGCATTATCGCGTCTAAACTTATGGCGGC
>NC_134780.1:5125196-5127696 GCF_046742065.1 Oratosquilla oratoria | reverse complement strand
AGAACGAAGAAGAGGGGGATGAAGAAGAGGAAGACGGGGAAGATGATGAACAAGAGGGAAAAAAAAGAGGAGTAAGGATACGAGGAAGAAGAGGAAGAAGGTATAAGTATACATGGAATAGGAGAGTGGAAGTGAAGAAAAGCAGGTTGAGCACTAGTTCCTAGACTATCGCCGTAGGGTCCCGGCACTCTCCCAGAGACTTCATAGAGGGACCACAGGTACCAGGCGATTTAATTCAGAGAAGAGGTGGTCTCTCTTACACCCGCTTCACACTGGGCAAATTATCGTCAACTTTATTTGTATTCCAACAGCTGAAAGATGACTTTGATTACAATGTTATAGACTTTCCTGAGGATATTTCAACAATGTTGTCCAATATTCGGATAGACTTTTCTTAGTTCGACGTTCAGATTGCCAATTGATGACTCAAAGATATTTTGACTTTTGAAAAAAAAAAAAAAAAAAAAACGAAGTCAGTTCTACTTAAACGAACACAAAATAGTTGACGGAATATCTGCCCAGTGTGAAGCTGTCTTTTAGTGTGATAGCTTTGAATAAACACGTTTTGGTGTTGTTAATGGTTTTACTTTAACCAGCGCTTCTATCCGTGTGGACCATCTCGAGTTAGACAGTCGTGAGCCCACAAATCGGTAAAGGGACAATCACACTGGTAAAGGGACAATCATATCTCGCTTACTTAAGGGATGAGGTCTTTCCCCGGAGACCCTCTCCCCTCCCCCGGACACTCCCCCCCCCACACCCGCCTCCCCCCGGAACAGCTTCTGTGATATTTCCGGAGTTGTAAGTTTTGGGTCCGGGACCGAGTCGCGGATAATCGACACTAATGAAACTGCCATCGGCAGGAGCGCCAGGTTCTTCTCGTATTTATTTTTGTTGCCAAAACTTGGCCAAGTTATGTGTTGCCGCGCCGACGACGACGACAACGACGTCAGGGGGCGGCGGGGGAGGGGGGGAGGGGGGAGGAGGAAAGATGGGGAGGGAGAGGGGGGAAGGAAAAGAGGTGGAGAGGGTGGCAGGGGCTAGCCTAGGTGGGGACGAAGTAGATGGGGAGGAGAGGGGAGGGAGGTGGGGGGAAGGAGGAGGGTGTCAGGGCGAGAGGAGGAGGAGCGAGAGGAGGGGGAAGGGAGGGGTGGGGCGAGGAGAGGGGGAGGGGAGGAGGGGCGTTTGTCCAGCCTCCAGCCACCATCAGCCTCCAGCCACCACGTTCCTTAACAATGCGGAAACCGTCCCACGCTATTTAAGCTAATACTACTTTGGTTTTATTCAGAGCGCGACCACTGGGTTGAACAGGTTCCTGGACCGGCCGCGACCCCCTCACTTAGGCCAGAGTTCGCCTGTTCAGGTGAACACAATCTTCTGTTCTTCGGGATTGAACGAGAAGAAGTTGAAGAATTTGGGCGAATTTTCGTTGAATTAATCGGTCATATTGTTATATTCATCGATATTCTCCTTCTCTCCCTCTTCCTTCGTCCAGCTCATCTTCTTCCTCCTCCTCCTCCTCCTCTCCCTCTTCCTCCTCATCCCCCTCCTCTCACACCTCTTCTTCTTCTTCCTCTTACTCTTCCTCCTCTTTTTCTTCCTCCTTATCTCCCTCCTCTCCCACCACTTCTTCCTCCTCCTCTTCTTCTTCCTCCACCTCCTCTTCTCCCTCCCCCTCCTCCTCTCCCCTGCAGAGCCAATTCATTAGAGAATTGTTTGCCCTTTTTTTTTTTAACAAAAACTTTTCGTTCAAAAATCCGACTCGCTTACTGAGTTATCCTCCAGATTTCCGGAATTTTTACTCTTCGTTCATTACGAGAACGGAGGCGTAATGGCGCGCGAACGTGAGGTTTAATCGAGGCCCAGGGACGGCGTCGGAGCCCTAAGGTCCTCCTTCAAGGTTAACCTCGAACACAGGATGTCATATGATAGACTTCCCACAAAAAATGCGTCAGCTGTTATTTTGCCTCGTTACGTGACACGTGTCCAGAGTGTCACATGTCACCTGTCCAGTGTCATATGACACCAGACAACTATATCACGTGATATGTGTCCAGTGTTACATGACACCTGTTCAGCGTGTCAAATGACACCTACCCACAGTGTAGAAATCAAAAATAATAATTAATTGATTAACGTGTTAATATGAAATTAGATAAATAAATTTAAATAAAACATGAATTACATAAATGAATAAAAATAAATCAATAAATTAGGTAAATAGAAATAAGGAACTAAATCAAATAATTACATGCAATACACATAAGTAAATAAAGAAGATAAAACCAATAAAGAAAAGTCACTAAATATATATATATAAAAACATATTTGAAAAAAATCCAAACTATTATTTGGTACCTTTCAAACTACACATAAAAACAATTCTTACGTAAACTTCACATATTTTTTTATGTAACACATACAACTTACAAACAGCTTCTACACTTTAACTTCAACAAAAAATAACATTCAACTTACGAAATCTCTGTTGAAATTGAAC
>NC_134780.1:5102696-5120196 GCF_046742065.1 Oratosquilla oratoria | reverse complement strand
TCTGAAGACGTGAGTGTGTGTGTGTGTGTGTGTGTGTGTGTGTGTGTGTGTGTGTGTGTTCACCTTCACCTTGGTCTTTGGATCACGTGTTGGACTCGTGATCGACAGCTATTTCCCTCCCGGAGGAGAGCTCAGAGCTCGTATGACCGATCTATGGGTAATGCTTTGACCTTACACGCACACACACACCCAACTCCCCGCCCACGAGAGTTGGAGTAACGACTCGAAGCGTGTGTGTGTGTGTGTGTGTGTGTGTGTGTGTGTGTGTGTGTGTGTGTGTGAAGAAGGTTCAAATAATATTGTTATTATTATCATCAGGATCATTACTATCACTGTTGTTGTTGTTGTTGTTGTTATTATTATTACTGTCATTATTATTGTTATTATTATCATTATTTTCAATCAGACCGTTTTCTATAAATCCAAAAGGGCTGAGGATGCCTCTGTTTTGGGGTTCCGGTTAACCAAATATTTTTCGACCATGAAGAGAGGGAGGGAGAGAGAGGAGAGAGGAGGGAGAGAGAGAGGGAGAGATAGAGACAGAGAAAGGGAGAGAATCGAGAGTTAGAGAGAAAGAGAGAGGGAGAATAGAGACAGAATAGACACATAGAGAGAGAGAGAGAGAGAGAGAGAGAGAGAGAGAGAGAGAGAGAGAATAGAGAGAGGGGGAGAGAGAATGAGGGAGAGAGAATAGAGAGAAACTCTCTTCAATCACCGACATACTTCGACAGCTGAAGTCCTGCAATCTGAAATCCTGAAAGCCTATGACCAACATTTCTCCAACGGGGGTGAGTGGGTGGGGGGTCATTACACACACACACACACACACACACACACACACACACACACACACACACACACACACACACACACACAAAAAAAAAAAAAAAAGAGCTAATGTGTTGCAGCGGCCATCAAGGATTTTTCTGTCAATTATACCGAATAATGTCAAAACACTCCACCAAATGCCGGAGCCGGGGATGAAAAATAATGAATTACAGTAATTATTCCGACAAGCAATTGTACTCTTTTAATTTTAGTTATTTCATTTCATTTATCTTTTTACTAATTTATTATATCAATGGCACGATACATTTTTTAATTCAATTCTTATTATTTAATTTTAATTTTATTTTGTTTTTAAAGGCAAAGATATACATCTGTAATTTTGGGTTTCATTATCTTATCTTTTAATATTATGAATAAATAGATAAATACCGGTATGTTAACTACGCAATTCTCTCACCAACTGCGAATCACAAAAGAAAGGAAAAGAATAGGACGAAAAAGAAAAGAAAAAGAGAGACTAAAATGAAAGATAAAACAGAAAAACAAAACAAAACAATAAAAAAAACAAAAAGAATAAACAAAAAGAAAAAGAGAAAAAAGCTAAAGAAAAACCAAGAAAACCGAAAAAGAGAAAGAAAAAAGAAGAAAATAATAGATAAAAAAAAATCAGAAAAAAAAAATCAGAAAAAAAAAGACATCCAACAAAGACCTTCCAGCATGTTCGGTCTTACGAGACCCGGTCTCGTCGGGTCTCGTAAGACCGACGTTGTTCACAAGACCCGGTCTGAACCATCAGAACCTACGATGACATAAAACAAGACCGGGTGTCTACATCTCTCGCCTTCCCGAGGGCCGTACCCGGACTTGTAAGGTTCGCCCGGACACTAACGACCACGACATTAACGCCAACCGGATGATAGACCGGTCATCAGTTCCGGGAAGTACCGGAGGGAAGCGACAAGAATGTGTACACATGTGTCTGTGTGTGTACGTGTGTGTATATGTGTATACATGTGTGCATGTGTGTGCGTGTACATGCGTGCTTGTGTACACGTGTGTGTGTGTGTGTGTGTGTGTGTGTGTGTGTGTGTGTGTGTGTGTGTGTGTGTGTGTGTGTGTGTGTGTGTGTGTGTGTGTGTGTTTACCGAGTCGTATCCTATGGGAAGGGGAGCTACGCTCGTGAGGGTCCCGTCTCTGTATCTCGCAATATCTAGTTTGCTCTTAAATTCGTATATGGTTTTTGCACGCAATATTGTTTCGTCCAGTTTGTTCCATACACCCACCACTCTGTGTGGAAAGCTGTTCTTTTTCAGGTCTCTTCTATAACTGCCCTTTTTGAGCTTCCTTTCATGTCCCCTTGTATTTCCTTTATCCCAATTTAGTAAGTCTTCTCTATCAAGGACTTCCATGCCTCTCATGATTCTACAGATGGTCAATAAATCACCTCTTTCTCTCCTTTGTTCCAGTGTCGGTAATACCAGTTTTGACAATCTCTCCTCATATGACAGTTATGATAGTGTTGGGGCCATCTTGGTAGTTGCTCTTTGAATTCTTTCATTTTTTTTTTTTTCTTTTCTTTTAGTACTGGGTGACCACAGTGTCGCTGCATACTCCAGTCTTGGCGTTATCAGTGTGAGTAGCATGTTCTTCACCATTTCTTCGTCCAAGTAGGTAAAAGCCACCTTTATTGATCTTAGCAAGTTGTAGGTTTCTCCGACAATTTTGTTTATCTGTTTATCAGGGGACATGTCCTTTGTGATGATTACTCCCAGGTCTTTTTCAGATCCCACTTTCTTTACTTCCTTTGTACCGATTTTTTTTCTTCCAAATTTCATTACGCTACATTTCTTAATGTTGAGGTCCACTTCCCATTTCAAACTTCATTCCCAAATCCTGTTCAAATCTCTCTACTGTGTGTATGTGTGTGTACATGTGTATGTGTGTGTACATGTGTATGTGTGTGCATGTGTATGTGTGTGTACATGTGTATGTGTGTGTACATGTGTATGTGTGTGTACATGTGTATGTGTGTGTACATGTGTATGTGTGTGTACATGTGTATGTGTGTACATGTGTATGTGCATGCGTGTATACATGTGTGCACATGTGTGTGTGTGCGCGCGCGCGCGTGTGTGTGTGTGTATGTATATGTTTGTGTGTGCACGTGTGTGTGTATGTACGTGTATATCACTTCATTCCACAACAATTCCACCCAGATTTATCTTTTCTCTACAAGGGACGGACACAAAGCTCAATACCATCATGTCAGTCACCACCAACATGAGAGAGAGAAAGAGAGAGAGAGAGAGAGAGAGAGAGAGAGAGAGAGAGAGAGAGAGAGAGAGAGAGAGAGAGAGAGGGGGGGGGAGATTCCATCACAACCGTCGTCCCAGTTTTCGCCCAACGAACAGTTTATCGTCAATTTTCGTTTTCTATTCTAGAGCGATATGTCCAAAGCCGTCCGTAATCCATCAATATATTCGCACAAAATATTGATACAATATACTGACAAAATACCATTGACACAATATACTGACCCAATAATGGCACAGTACATTGACAATTATACAATATATTGACAGAATATCACTTCACAATGTACTGAAAGTATCATTTCCATAACATATTGACAAAATATACTGCCGCAACATATTGACAAAATATATTGGCGCAACATACTGATAAAGTATATTGACCCAATATATTTGCGCAACATATTGACATATTCCGTCATATTGACATATTCCGTCATATTAGAACGATTGCTCAATTCCCTTATTTGCCGTTTTCTGACGCATATAAACTAAGAAACACGTAACCTAGCCTAAGAAACTAAGCTAATTTGATAAAACTCTAATATATATATATACATATATAT
Source organism: Oratosquilla oratoria (assembly GCF_046742065.1). Lineage (NCBI taxonomy): Eukaryota > Metazoa > Arthropoda > Malacostraca > Stomatopoda > Squillidae > Oratosquilla > Oratosquilla oratoria. The sequence continues at coordinate 5,116,529 of NC_134780.1, read as the reverse complement.
ACATATAAACATAGACATGGAAGGCTCCAATGCGTGACTATTTCCCGCCAAAAGCGCCGGATGGTATCATTTCTGAGTCAAAACTCCGTCAAACACTAAGTTATGGCGGATTTTCTGAGGGGAAAATCCTCCAAACCCTATGTTTTTTTGTTTTGTTTTTTTTTGGGGGGAGGTCAAATAAAAATTAATCTAATTTTGAAGAAGAAATACGGATTCAAGTGTTCAGATGAACTTTTGTCCAATGGACCAGCTCCAGCGCTTCTATCCTTTTGGACACTCACACCGCCCGCTGTCGTCAGTTAAAACTTCATAGGTTGGTTTAGTTAGTAAACGCCATTTCAAATAGTTAATTTTTTCATTCATCTAATCTTTTAACTACCAAACCCTACTTACATGTTTTTATTCTGGCTGTCGCCAGGCAATTTTTATTCAGTCCATGTTTGTGTCGTTAGGTAGCAGTCGACCCTAGGGCACTCAACCAACGTCGTAAAATCGGTTATGACAGTTATGACGGTTACGGCGGTTATGACCGTTATGACGGTTACGGCGGATATGACGGTTTATCCACCCCTGGCCATAACCGTTATTCATACACTTGGCTCGAGCATTTACGCCTCTTTCCGATCACCCCCCCTATTTCTAGCGCCCCCCACACCCTCCTAGGGTCATTCTAGAAGAAGAGTCTAGAGAGGCTTGGAGGGGTTACCCGATTTACGGGCTTGAAGAGTCATCCCCGTGTTTGATGGTGATGATGGGGATGGAGGAGGAGAGGAGGAGGAAGACAGAAATGAGGAGAAGGAGAGGAGGAAGACAGAAATGAGGAAGAGGAAGACAAATGTGGAAGAGGAGGAGAGGAGGAGGAAGAGATAAATGAGGAAGAGGAGGAATATTAGTATTAGTACTAGGAAGAAGAAAAGAAGCAAAATTATTAAGAGGTGGAGGAGGAGGAGGAGGAGGAGAGAAGGAGGAAGAGAAAGAGAAGAGGGAAGAGGAGTAAGAGATGGAGAAGTACCAGGAACAGGAACACGAGGAGGAAAAGAAAAATGTGTATACGAGGGGGAGGAAGATTAAGAGGAGGAAGAACAGGAGAAAAAGGATGAAGAGGAGGAGGAAGAGTAAGAGGAGGAAGAACAAGAGGAAAAGAAGAGAAGGAGGAATAGGATGGGAAAAAGTAGGAAGAGGAATAGCAGGAGGAAGTAAAGAAGGAACAGATGGAAGAGGAAGAGAAGGAGGAAGAAGAGGAGAAGGAGGAGGAAGAGGAGAAGGAGGAGGAAGAGGAAAAGGAGGAGGAAGAGGAAAAGGAGGAGGAAGAGGAGAAGGAGGAGGAAGAGTAGAAGGTGAAGGAGGAGGAAGAGGAGAAGGAGGAGGAAGAGGAGAAGAAGGAGGAAGAGGAGAAGGAAGAGGAAGAGGAGGAGTAAGAGTAAGAAGGAGGAACAGGAGGAACAGGAGCATGAACAAGTGGAGAAAGAGGAAGAAGTGGAGGACGTGGAAGAGGAAGAGGAGGAGAAAGAGAAAAATAACACGCACGGGGGAGGGTTCTGAGAGAGAGACAAGGTCGACAGCCCCCCCCCCCCCCAGTACCACCACATCCGGACAGATCTCATCCAACATGAAGGATGTAATCCACTGAGATGGATTTTACGCAATCCACTCTCCCTGATCCCCATGCGAAATTGACAAACTTCATCAAAAGGTGGATTTGGGGGCGGGGGGGGGGGGTGCGGGTGGCTGTGGCGGGGGCCGAGCCACATAATCAATCACTGTTGGAGTGAATGCCTGTCGAGCAAGAGCGACGTGGTCCCAATCCGACGACCATGTGTGATGGAGCTCCAGCCTGTGGCCATCTGATATGCACAGCTGGTTCAGAACGACGTACAGCATCGCAAGCATGAGAAGAATGGGGAAGAGGAGGAGGAGGAGGAGGAGGTAGAGGAGCAGGAGGAGGAGGAGGAGGAAGAGGAGGAAGATTAGGAGTAGCAAATGGATGACTAGGAGGAAATGGAGGAGGAAAAGGAGAGGAAGAAGAGGAGGAAGAGGTGTAGGGGAAGGTGGAGGAGCAGATGGATGATTAGGAGGAGAGGAAGAGGAGGAGGAAGAGGAGGAAGGGGACGAGGAGGAAGAGGGCGAGGAGAAATGGAGGAAGAGGAGAAAGAATAAACTATTATTTATATATATATATATATATATATATATATATATATATATAATCTATATATATAATATATACATATATATAATCTATATACATACATATATATATACACACATATATACATATACATATATATATATATATATATAATGTATATATATATATGTATATATATATATATACATATACATTATATATATATATATATACATATATACATATACATATACATATATGTAATATATATATATATGTATATTATATATATATATATACATATATACATATATATATACATATATATATACATATATATATACATATGTACATATATATACATATATATATATATATATATATATATATATATATATATATACATATACACGGAATGGTTCCCAGTGATCAATTAATATATTTTTTTCAACCACAAATCACTTTTAATTCTATGCCATCGCAGTCGAGACTGAAGAATCGCTCGATGGAGGCATCCGTTGGAAATTGAAACGTGGACGAGCTGAGGATTCGAACCCAGCTAACCCGTAACAAAGTTACAGTGACTTAAACCAATACGCTATCAAGAGAGATCTATATATATACATACATAGAGCGTATTGGTTTAAGTCACTTTAACTTTGTTACGGGTTAGCTGGGTTCGAATCCTCAGCTCGTCTACGTTTCAATTTCCAAGGGATGCCTCCATCGAGCGATTCTTCAGTCTCGACTGCGATGGCATGGAATTAAAAGTGATTTGTGGTTGGAAAAAAAATATATATATATATATATATATATATATATATAGATATATATATATATATATATATATATATATATATATTTTTTTTTTTTTTTTTTTTTTTTTTTTTTTTTTTGTGGTGTGGGGGGTACACCAGAACCTTTGATTCGAGTCCCAGGGTTCCCGTTCGTCGTGGGGACGCATCAATTCCTGCCGCTGACGACAACAACAACAACAACAACAACTGACGCGACTTCGGCAGATCAGCTAAAATTATGAACACTCGACCCATGGCGCCGCCGGCAGCCAGACACCATCACTATCACCACCACTTCCTGTACCATCACTATCACTATCACCACTCCACTAACACCACCGCCTCCACTAACACCACCGCTTCCACCTCCTGCACCATCAGTGTCACTACCACCGCCATCACCATCAATAACACCACTATCAACATCAATCCCACCATCACTAACACCACCGTCACTATCACCACCTCCACTACTATTATCACAACTACTGCCACTACCACCACAGCTACAAGTGCTATTACCAACATTAGAGAGAGAGAGAGAGAGAGAGAGAGAGAGAGAGAGAGAGAGAGAGAGAGAGAGAGAGAGAGAGAGAGAGAGAGAGAGAGAGAGAGAGAGAGAGAGAGAGAGAGAGAGGAGAGAGAGAGAGGGCGAGATCGAGAAAAAGCGAGAAAGAGCAAGAGAGAACAAGAGTGAGAGAAAGCGAGCGAGAGAGAGAAAGAGGTGTGTTGGGGGAGGGGGAGGGGGAGGGGGAGGAGGGGGAGAGAGTACCAGCTCAAAGCACAGGGTCCGACTTCTCCCTCCTCCCCCTTCTCCCCCCCACATGCCAATATGTAGCCTTTCCAATTACAGCCCAACCAATCCAAGCTCCGATTCCAGCAGTCAGCACTCAGCAGTCAGACCAACACAAAGCCTCCACAAGGGGGAGGAGTGGAAGAGGAGGAGGGGAGGAGGAGGGAGGAGGGAGGAGGAGGAGGAAGGGTCAAATGAGGTCAAGAGGGTCAATGCATCTGTTGATCCCTGGTGGGTAGAGCATACGAACATAAGCATGAAGGAGACTGGAAGAGAACATAAGGCCTACACTATGCAGTTCCATGTCCATTACCACCTGGTGGTGAGTAGTGGTGGTGATAGTGGTAGTGACAATGGTAATGGTAGTGGTGGATTGAGGTGGTGGTGGTGGCGACAGTGGTGATGGTGGTGGCGACAGTAGTGGTGGTGGGTAACGGTGGTGGTGGTGATAATGGTGGTGGAAGTAATGGTGCTGGTGACAGTGTTGGTGGTGATAGTAACGGTGGTGAAAATGGTACCACGGTGGTGAAAATGGTACCCGGGTGGTGAAAATGGTACCCGGGTGGTGTTAACGGTGAAAGAGAAGATTATCACACATCGCCCCCATGAGTCCGTTGGCCTTCATTAACATATTCAATTCTGGCGAAACACAAGCGATCGCATACACCCGTGTGGGTGTGGGGGAGGGGGGTCCAAATTCATCCAGATCCCCCCCTTTGTCTCCCCCATACACCCCCCGAACCTGAATAAATTCCACATTTTGTGGGTAGCCCCACCAAAAATAAATAATATAAACCAATAAATAAATAGTTATAAACAATATAATTCCTCTAAACCCAAACAAGTAATCTAACCTAATGTACTTGAATACAAAAATAAAATAACTAAGCAAATAAAATCACATATCTCAAAATTATATTACTACTAAAAAACTGAAGAATCACTTTACTGGCAACACTATCTGATGCCATGACTCAATATTTTCAATAAATTAATCGTTCAACAGGGTCGTCTAAATTGTTTTTTTTTACGAAATATTTCGTTATAAAAGCAGAGAAAAATACACAAGGGAAAGATATACGTGTGTATATATATATATATATATATATATAAACACACACACACATACATACACATATATACAAACATACATATACATACAAATACACACACACACAATGTATATTTACATATATACATCAATTCATAATGTCATTACCTTCGCATGTCGTGAATCAACATTAATATAAAGATATAATCATTTTCAACACCATTATGCATCACATTAAATACACTTGTACACTAAAACGCATCGCTTAATCGAAATAATAATTACACACATACATATACATGTATATATATCATATATATAACACACACACACACACACACACATATATATATATATATATATATATATATATATATATATATATATATAGAGAGAGAGAGAGAGAGAGAGAGAGAGAGAGAGAGAGAGAGAGAGAGAGGGAGAGAGAGATTCTCCAATCTATATTCGATACCAATAGTCAATTCATTATGGCTCCTTCGCTCTCACACCAAGAATACAATATTTCACATACCAGTGTGTGTGTATATAAATATATAAACATATATATATATATATATATATATATATATATATATATATATATATATATATATATATATGTGTGTGTGTGTGTGTGTGTGTGTGTGTGTGTGTGTGTGTGTGTGTGTGTGTGTGTGTGTGTGTGTGTGTGTTTAGGTGGACACCATGAACGAGCCCATGACTCGTAAAATTACGAGGCAAAAGGTCTCATAAAATACGAGAAGGCAGACTTGATGTAGGCTGCGGGGGCTGTAGGCATCATTACAGATATGTGGGTGTAAGTCTACTGGAGTGTGTGTGTGTGTGTGTGTGTGTGTGGGTGTGGGTGTGTGTGGGTGTGTGTGGGTGTGGGTGGGTGTGTATGTCTGTGAGCGTGTGTGTGTGTGTTTTGGCAAATGTTGCGAATATAACTGAGGCAAGTGAGCTAAGAGAGATAGAGAGAGGCAGGAAATGTGGGAAAGAAGAAAATAGGAAGGGACAGAGATAGATAAAGGAGAAAGAGAGAGAGAAAGAGAGAGAGAGAGAGAGAGAGAGAGAGAGAGAGAGAGAGAGAGAGGGAGAGAAAGAGAGAGAGAAAGAGAGAGAGGAGGCAGGAAGTGAGGGAAAAGAGAAACAGGGGAAGGAACAGAGTGAAAGTAAGGGAGAGGATGGAGGAGAAGTAGAGGGAGTGGATGGAGGGAGGGAGGGAGGGAGAGGAGGGAGGAAGTGGAGGGAGAGGAGGGAAGGAGTGGATGGAGGAAGAGGAGGGAGGGAGTGGAAAGGGTGTGGAGGGAGGAAGTATGTAGGAGTCTATAGGAGTGACGAAACTTCTAGGCAATAGCCAACTACGAGAAGTTCAAAGGATTAGGTTGGGTTAGGTCAGGTTAATACAGGTAGGTATGACATTTGTAACACGGTGGGTAAGTAGGTATCCGGTAGGTAGGCATTTGGTACCCCAGTAGTTAGGTAGAGTAACCTCAACGTACTTTGGCGAGACAAGCCCCGCCTCGTTGCTTCCCTGACCAATCAGGATCGTTTCTGAATAACGTGTACTGGGTCATGGGAGCCTGAGATTGGTCGGGAAAGAAAAGAGGGCGTGGTCTATTTAGCCTGAAATCAGTAGACAGACTGGCAGACAGATAAGCAGATAAACAGACAAACAGGTAGGTAGGCAGATAGATAGACAGGTAGGGAGACAGACAGACAAGACAGGTATGTAGGTAGGCAGATACACAGACAGACAGGAGGACAGGCAGGAAGGGAGGTATGTATATGTATGTGGGTGTGTGCATGTATGCGCACGTGTGTACATGTATGTGCACATATGTGCAAGCACGCACACATGATCGAACCCAAAACTGGGTTGACTCCTTCCAAGCAACTTGTTTATTCACTCCCACTCGTCACTCCCCCACGTGACGTCACAGCTATTTATGTCACTGACGCAAAGATCCTCAGGTAATAAAAGGAGGTCTGACGTCACAGGGCGTGACGCATCACGTGGAATGGCGGGCATGACGCTGTGGAATGATAGAATTACGAAGGTGGATGAAGATACTGCCGGTACAGCTCAGGCACCTCTGACCCTGGATATATATATATATATATATATATATATATATATATATATATATATATATATATATGTTGGTACATTATGACAAGTTGATGAAGGTGGAAAAAGAAGTCACGGGTCTAGTTCCGAGTTACTGAGTTTATTCCTGACCGGTTTCGCTCTATGCTTCTTCAGAGGAATGTGACTCTGGAGTGAAGCTGGCGGTATACATAGTCTGAGTAAGACCGCGTTCCCTCCTTGGAGGTGGGTTACGTTTGGTTGTACAATGGTTTTTAATACAATAGTGATAAAAATACAATAAATTGTTGTGATGTTATTACAAAACAGCTCCGGTGTGTGTGGAATGTTGATCGAGGGTGTAACATTGTAAGTGAAGTGAGTGGTGTAGAAATGTGTGAATCCTAAAAAGTGTCATATGATAACTTATAGTATTAAATAATATAATAATATAAGGATAAATATCCAGATAAAATGAATGAAATAAAATGAAAATACAAATACAAATACAAATATAAATAAATAAAAATAAAAATAATAATAAATATAAATAAAAATATATGCTTATTTAAAGTGACATGACATCTCATCGCATATCATTGTGTGACAGAATGTTATCAAAAAATATACATACATATATAACAATGAATAGATAAATAAATGCCAAAGAAATATATAGTAAAAATATGAAATGAATATAATAAATAATAAATAAAAATAAAAATAAAAATAATAATAATAATAGTAATAATAATAATAAAAATAAAAATAATGAAAATACGAACTGACCGGCCTCAAGCCCTCAACCCAGGGAGCGCGGACGTTTGGGCACCGGATGGATTTTGTCGTTCTATGTGGGCGCTGTTCTGGGGCAGGTTCTTATGGCTGCGTATTGAGCTGTGAATTTTTCCCATTTAATATCCCCTACTTTTTGGTTGATGTTGGCATTGGTTGTTATATATAGGGCTTCAATCACCTTCCTTTGTCTTTTTGATAGACCTTTCTTTACTACCTCTGCCTGTTGCCAGTCGGGAAGATGTCCTTCCTGATCCACGTGGCCCACCATCGCGTTTGAGAGGCGGTGGTACCTTAGGTCCGCCTTGTGCTCTTTTATTCTGGTATGTAGGCCCCTGTGACTCTCACCATAATATGACTTGTCACAGTTGCCACATGGTATCCTATATATGACGCTGAGGTCGTTTGTTGTTTTAGATGTTGGTGTTACTAGTTGTCTGATTCTCCTTCCCGTGTCATTCACTATTTCTAGTCCTAGTGGGCGTACAGCATCCCCCAGTGTGCGTGAAAATTCTGAGTCCGGTACGACTAGGTATTGTTTGTCCTGTCTGTTTACTGGTTCTCTCCGTTGCCTGATGTTTTGAGCTTTACTTAGAGAAGTGGACAGTAAGCCCTCTGGGTATCCCAGTGATATGAAGGTGTTTGTGACGCGGCGGATTTCTTCCTCGAGGAACTCCTTGCTGCAGATCCTCAGAGCTCTGAGGAAAAAACCGATCACCACTCCTGTTTTGGTTCGTTCGTCATGTGCACTGTAAAAATGTAAAAGGTCATCTTTGTTGGTAGGTTTCCTATAAACTCTAAAATGTGCTTTGTTATCCTCTCTAATAATCTCCGTGTCGAGAAAAGGCAGGCGACCACGGGACTCAATCTCCATAGTGAATTGTATATTATTAGTCACTTCATTTAACTTTGACAAAATCTCCTCAGCATCTGTCTCTGCAGGGGAAATGAATAGGCAATCATCTACATACCTTAGCCAATGTGAACCCTTTGGGAGAATTTTTAAAAAATGATCCCTCTCCAATACCTCTAGGTAGAGGTTTGCTGCCACTGCACTCAAAGGAGATCCCATGGGAAGGCCTTCCAACTGGTGGTATTCTTGGTTGTCAAATCTGAAAGAGCCAAATCTCATACATTTTTCTGTGAGCTGCATGTAGTCTCTTTTGCAGATCGGTAGGCTATTTTCGTCGATGGTTTGTAGTGCTTCCTTGATAGCGTTGATGGCGCCTTTTATGGAGACATGGGTAAATAACGATGTTACATCGTAACTGATTAATCTTTTCTGTGAAAAGTCTATGTTGTTGAGTTTCTCGATTAAGTCTGTGGAATTTTGGAGATGCGTACTACTGATGTTACCAAGGGCGGACGATAGGGGTTTGGCTAGGATTTTAGCTAACCTGTGCGGGGCGCTTCCAATACCTGAAGTAATGGGTCTAAGCGGTATCTCCTGTTTGTGGATCTTGGGGAGTCCTTTCAAGGTCGGTGTCTTGGGGTCTTCTTCTAAGAGATGTAACATTTTCTTACCCTTTTCGGTTCTCTTCAAAATCCTTATATTATTATATTATTTAATACTATAAGTTATCATATGACACTTTTTAGGATTCACACATTTCTACACCACTCACTTCACTTACAATGTTACACCCTCGATCAACATTCCACACACACCGGAGCTGTTTTGTAATAACATCACAACAATTTATTGTATTTTTATCACTATTGTATTAAAAACCATTGTACAACCAAACGTAACCCACCTCCAAGGAGGGAACGCGGTCTTACTCAGACTATGTATACCGCCAGCTTCACTCCAGAGTCACATTCCTCTGAAGAAGCATAGAGCGAAACCGGTCAGGAATAAACTCAGTAACTCGGAACTAGACCCGTGACTTCTTTTTCCACCTTCATCATATATATATATATATATATATATATTATATATATATATATATACACACACACACACACACACACACACACACACACACACATATATATATACACATATACATATATATACAGACATATATATATACATATATATATATACACATACATATATATACATATATATACATATACATATATATACATATACATATATATACATATACATATATATACATATACAAATATATACATATACATATATATACATATATATATAAATATATATACATATATATATACATATATACATATATATACATATATATATATATATACATACATATATATTCATACATACATATACAAACATATATATATACATACATATACAAACATATATATATATATACAAACATATATACATAAACAAACATATATATATACATACATACACAAACATATATATATATATACATACATATACATACATATACATGTTTTAATTACCCACTGTCGGAGAAACAAAGCAAAAGAAACAGACGAACTGTATATTTCGACCACTACTGTGGTCCTCTTCAGCAGATAGATACAAGGTAAGATGTACAAGAATATATACAATGAGAGAGGTACAAATTAGGGACAAGGGGAGGTGGCTCAAGTCACGTGTCCGAGGTGGGGCGGATTCGGTAATGGTAATAATTTATTCACGGCATAAGTTGTTATACAATCAGGTGACCATTGCCCTTTAGATGTATTGAAATTTGGCAAGTGTTTAATGAGGAAAGATTCAATTATCTTTCTCCTGTGGTGGTCGAAATATACAGTTCGTCTGTTTTTGCTTTGTTTCTCCGACAGTGGGTAATTAAAACATTTTACTAAATGTGCTACTACATTTTCGTCTTGTGATATATATATATACATATACATATACACATACATTATATATATATATATATATATATATATATATATATATATATATAAAATGATTCCGACTGTCGTCCCTGGATTCGAACCGGGCTCGTGAAATCACAGAGCCGTCGTCTTACCGACTGAGCTATTGACACTATAAAATTCTCCAACCTAAAAGTAATCTACTTTCCGAGGAACTAAGTCGACTGCTAACTGCAATCTGTGTTAATAGCTCAGTCGGTAAGATGATGTGTTTGTGATTTCACGAGCCCGGTTCGAATCCGGGGACGACAGTCAGAATTATTTGATCGATATCACCGTCATTGATGATTCTATTCATATATATATATATATATATATATATATATATATATATATGTATATATATATATATATATATATATATATAACAAATCGCATTTATCAGAACAATATGCATGTAACGACAGAGTAACTCCAACCCTCCCCCTGTAAGTGGATAAACCACTAATACCCCTTGAAATTCAATAACCTATATTAAGGGAAAAAAAATGCGAACGCATCTACTGGTCAACCTCAATACGTCCTACTAACCAATCGGCAAGAAACCATGCAAGTGGATGTGCTCCACTCTGTTCCACTTAACTTCCTTCATTTTCTATACTGACGTCTTCTACTAACACCTCCCTCCCTCCCTCCTCCTTACACCCTGCTTCCAACCATCAACCCCCATTTTTTGTATTTGTATTGTGTATATATATATATATATATATATATATATATATATATATATATATATACAAACATATATATACATAAATATACACAGACATGACAGAACTAAATAGACATCAAGAGAAACCGTTTAATTGATCAAACAAGCAATTGATACAATTAAGGTGCTTATAAAGGGTCATAATATGAATAATTAATACTTGGCTGACATCCCATTTGCTTTTTTCAATGCAAGGACCCTTCTAGGCATGCGAGTGATTAGTTCACGAATATCATCTTGAGGGATTTCTTGCCATGTTTCCCGTAGTAATCCCAAGAGTTCGGGCCTTGAAGATAGCTTCCTGTTCTTTTTGCGAAGTTGGTGGTCTAATGTGCCCCAGAGGTATTCAATAGGGTTCATATCCGAGTTAGTTTCCTGATCCCATTTTGGCTCAGCCAATTTTGTGTTGCTTGAGCAGTGTGACAAGGAGCTCCATCTTCCATAAATAGGAAGACATTTCTACTCATTCTACCACTGGAGAATATTGAAACGAGTCCTTCCTTTAATATAGAAACATATTTGCCTGAATGGATGTTTCCTTGACACTCCACAAGCTCTGATCGACCATCACTCCAAATTGCACCCCACATTATTATTGAAATGCCCCAATGTTTCACTGTTGGCTGCAGCCTTTTGAGTTCAAACTCTTGACTACAGAGTCTCTTTACCCACGCTCTTCCACTGTCAGAAAATAATGCGAATCGTGACTCATCGGAGAAAATGACAGTGCTCCAAAAGGCCACAGGTCTCTCCACCATCTCAATGGCCCAATCCTTTCTGCACTTGATATTGGCTGGACGAAGGAGTGGTTTCCTTCTTGCAGCTGTGCCATAGTAACCCAGCTTGTGGAGATACCTGACAGCATTTCTGGGACTGACATCAGCTTGTGCTCCTATGTCAGAGGCCTTGCAACGTGGATCCTTTTCGACATTTCTTTTGACAAGACGCAAGATTCTTTCGGAGGGCCCTGGACGACCTGAATGAGGTTTTGTGCCCTTCTTGCCCTCTCTGGTGAATTGTACGATCACTCTATTAATAGTAGAAAGGGGTATTGACAGATTTTCAGATATTTTGCGTTGACTAAGTCCACCTTCATGTTGACCCACAATACGACCTCGCTGAAATTCAGATAGGTCTACTGCTCCTTTGGTTCGTGGCATGTTTGATTAATTTTGCATGTAATCTGAAACATAAATCTAGGTAAATATAAAATACTAGGTAAAATACTTGGTGTCTATTCAATTCTGTCATGAGGAAGGAGGAGAGGGATGAAGAGATGGAGAAAAAGGAGAGGTAGGGGAGGAGGAGGAGGAAGAGGGAGAGGAGGAAGAGGGGGAGGAGGAAGAGAAGGGGACGTAGGAGGTGGAATATATTTATAAAGATGTAGATAGAAAAGGAGGAGGTCGAGTAAGAAGACGAGGAGGGGGAGATGGAGTAAGAAGAGGGAGGAGGAGGAGGAAGAGGAGGGGAAGGAATAGGAGGAGGGGAGGAGGAGGAAGAGGGGATAGTGGAGAAGTAATATGTAAAATGAGAAGTTAAAGGAGGAAGAGAACAAGAAAAATAATAAGAATCAAAAGAAGAGGAAGCATTGCTACCATCAGGAGAGAAAGAGAAAGAGAGAGAGAGGAAAGGAGAGAGGGAGTAAAAGAAAAGGAGAGGGGGAGGAAGGGAGGGAGAGAGAGGAAGAAAGAGAGGGTGAGGGAGAGAGAAAGAGATGGAGAGAGACAGAGAAAGATAGAGACAGAGAGAGGGAGAGAGGGAGAGAGAGGGAGAGAGAGAGAGAGAGAAGGAGGAATGGAAAGAAGTCGTGATTTCCATGTGAGCGAAGGACAAATCACTCAATTATCGACAGGAATGGCCAAATGAAGTCGTCAACCCAACAAACAAGCCGATCAACTGTCCCCCTCTCCCCCTCGCATAACTGCTGATGCCATATTTTGTTCCCTTGATAATGAAATTTTGTATCATTCAATAATAATAATAATATATTTTTTAGCTTCGATTTGGGGTTGAGGGAGGGGAGGGGAAGAGGGAAGGGGAGGAGTGAGGGGAAGGGAAGAGGGAAAGGGAGGAGTGAGGGGAAGGGAAGAGGGGAGGGGAGGAGTGAGGGGAAGGGAAGACGGAAGGGGAGGAGTGAGGGGAAGGGAAGAGGGAAGGGGAGGAGTGAGGGGAAAGGAAGAGGGAAGGGGAGGAGTGAGGGGAAAGGAAGAGGGAAAGGGAGGAGTGAGGGGAAGGGAAGAGGGGAGGGGAGGAGTGAGGGTAAGGGAAGAGGGAAAGGGAGGAGTGAGGGGAAGGGAAAAGGGGAGGGGAGGAGTGTGGGGAAGGGAAGAGGGAAAGGGAGGAATGAGGGGAAGGGAAGAGGGGAGGGGAGGAGTGAGGGGAAGGGAAGAAGGGAGGGGAGGAGTGAGGGGAAGGCAAGAGGGAAGGGGAGGAGTGAGGGGAAGGGAAGAGGGAAGGGGAGGAGTGAGGGGAAGGGAAGAGGGGAGGGGAGGAGTGAGGGGAAGGCAAGAGGGAAGGGGAGGAGTGAGGGGAAGGGAAGAGGGAAAGAAAGGAGTGAGGGGAAGGGAAGAGGGGAGGGGAGGAGTGAGGGGAAGGCAAGAGGGAAGGGGAGGAGTGAGGGG
>NC_134780.1:5092696-5095196 GCF_046742065.1 Oratosquilla oratoria | reverse complement strand
TGGGTGGGAGGCAAGTTAAGGATTTTGTGGGATTATGGGGTGGGCGTGGGGGGGAGATGGGGGGATTACATGTGCCCGTGACATGACATTGGCTACACATGCAAATGGGCCGAACTTCCGCCCTTTTCAATGAAGAGGGGAGGGGGGAGGGGGAAGGGGGGAGGGGGGAGGGGGGAATGGGGAGGGGGGAAAGGGGAGAGAGGGGGAGATCGTACATCAGCGTCGTCGCTGGCTGCTCCTTTTCAAAGGACATTAGCCCCTCTCCCTAATCCCCCCATCCTGGGGTGATGGGGGGGGGGATTGGCATCCATCATGGCTTCCCAGAGATCGATACCAAATACCACATTAGCATTTCCTTTCTGCACACACATATACGTACACACATACACATACGTACATATATACATACACACTTATGCGCGCACACACACACAGATTTTCGGAAGAATACGGAGAAAGAAAAACATCAGCAAGTTCCGTGCAATGGAGGGGAGAGAGAGGAAGAGGGGGGGGGAGACGGTGGGGGGATATTATCTATTTATTTATTTATTTATTTTTATTATATATTTTTGGAGTGCGGAGAGAGATCCTTGTGGCACACCCCTACTCCAACAGAGGCTAAGCGACCTAGACACCTCGTTGATCCATTGGGGGGGGGAAGGGGGGCGGAGATGGACTTAAGTGTTGGGGTAGGGGGTGGGGATAGTAGAGATGAAGGGGGAAAGGGGGCAAAGGGGGGAAGGGGGAAAAGGGGAAAAAGGGGGGGAAAGGGGAAAAAGGGGGGAAAGGGGAAAAAGGGGGGAAAGGGGAAAAAGGGGGGAAAGGGGGGGAAAGGTCCGGTTGACCGGGGGTGGCCATCGGAGAGCCCGGAAATTGGCCCTGCAGCGAACAAGGGGGCCACCGGAACTTCACGGGAGAGACAGCTGCTGGAGGTGGTGGAGATGCTGTGCTGGTGATAGTGATGGTGGTAGTGGTAATGATGTTGGTGGTAGTGGTGTTGGTGGTAGTGGTGTTGGTGGTAGTGCTAGTGGTAATAATGGTGGTAGTAATGATGGTAGTAGTGATGGTGGTAGTGTTGATGGTAGTGTTGTTGGTAGTATTGGTGGTGGTGGTAGTGTTGGTGGTAGTGTTGGTAGTGTTGATGGTAGTGGTGGTGTTGGTAGTGTTGGTGGTGGTAGTGATGATGGTGGTAGTGTTGGTGATGGTAGTGATGATGGTTATAGTGTTGTTGGTAGTGTTGGTGGTGATAGTGATGGCAGTAATATTGGTGGTAGTGGTAGTAGTGTTGGTGACAATGGTGGTGGTAGTGCTGGTGGTAGGTGGTAATGGTGTTATTGATGGTGTAATCGGAGGTGTTATTGGTGGTCTCACAAGATTATCACCAGATTGGCACCAGACCAGAGGTCTTTCTCCTCGACTGGGTCAGAGAGGTCGAGCGAGAGACAAGATCAACTATGATCAATCACTACATTACAAGGGCTTCGGTACACACACACACACACACACACACACACACACACACACACATACGTACACATATACACGTACACATACACACACACGTACACATATACACACGTACACACACACACTTACACAAGGGGAGTATATTTGTATATTTCAATACTATAGACTGCGAATGACAGCCAGGGGGGTTATTGGAAGGGAAAAGGAAGGGATGAGAGGATGGATAGGGGAGGGGAGAATAGGGTAGGGGGAAAGGGGGGGGAAGTGGGATGGGGGAAAGGGGAGGCGGAAGGGGGATGGGGGAAAGGGGAGGAGGGAAGGAAAGAGGTGGGAAAGGAAGAGAAGAGAGAGGAGACAAGGAGGGGAGACAAGGGGAGATGAGTGCCAGCGGGGTGGGGGAGAAAGAGGGAGACAGTGGGGGAGGGGGAGAGGGGGGAAGAGAAAACATCAATCCTATAGAAGGGGTGAATAACCTCCGTTTGCAACGTGGAGGAGGGAGAAGGGGAGAGAGGACGAAGAGGAGAGAGGAGGAAGAGGAGAGAGGAGTAAGAGGAGAGAGGAGGAAGGGGAGAGAGGAGGAAGGGGAGAGAGAAGGTAGAGGAGAGAGGAGAAAGAGAAGAGAGGAGGAAAGGGAGAGAGGAAGATAAGAGAAGAGGAGAGAAAGAGAGGAGGAAGGGGAGAGAGAGAGAGGAGGAAGGGGAGATAAGGAGAGGGGGGGAAAGAGGGTGATGAAATGGGAGAAAGGGGGGGATTATGGTGTGGGTCCGCAATTCGATTCCCCTCCCGTCTCCCCCCCCTCCTCCCTCCCTCCCTCCCTCCCTCCCTGCATCTGTGCCGTGGGATACAGACAGTGAGACACGAGTATCCCTTTCTTCCTCTTTTTTTCCGTTCTCTTATTGCCATGCCAATGCAGTGGCCGTTCTTGTAACCCTTAAGCAAAGGGTGTCTTCCATTTTCTTGGGGGGGGGGGTCCGTTACGACACCCACCCCACCACGCTCTCCATGGTGATATTGAAACATTCATAAAAGTAAT
>NC_134780.1:5085196-5090196 GCF_046742065.1 Oratosquilla oratoria | reverse complement strand
AATCTTCCAATTTGTTCAAATGTAAACAACTTTATGATGTAAACAGTACTGTTTACGAAATGAGAGGTGCTGACGCCCCACCCCAAAGGGGCCTGCGTACTCTCCTCCCCCTCCCTCCCTCCTCCAAAAATACGCGCTCGGGGGTAAGGCTGTTAGTCTACCACATCTGATGAACAGTTCTTGTCATGAATTAAAAATTCCTCTAAATAAATTGATAAATGAATGAATGAAAAAATAATCTCAAACACAATATTAAAAAGGTGACAATAAAATAACAAATAAGATATATGGAAAATCATAAACAACAAATGAATATATTACACACACACACACACACATATATATATATTATATATACATATATATATTATATGTACATATATATTATATATACATATATATATACACCAAAGGCTTTTCCCCTTTATGGAAGTCTTTATATCTGACCTATAAAGGTCAGATATCAAGACTTCCATAACTTTTTGTATTTACAGTTTAATGTACATAAAAAAACATACTGACAGTATTCTATATAATTCCACCATCTACATCTTATCAAATTTGGCAAAAAACAGTTTTGTCTTCATTTCATTGCGTCGTCTGCTATTCGAAACATTCCGCCCGTGCGCTTCGGGAAAGGTTCGGGGAATTCCGCGTTCGTGACGTCACAGTTGCCAAACAAACAATATTGTTATTCTGAATATCTAGACTTCGGAAAAGTGGTATGCGAGGCACAATTAAAAGTGAATTTTCTGAATAAATTCTTCTGTAATAGGTAAAAACTTTATTTGTATGCTTTTAAAAAGTACTTTTTCGATTATTTTTAGTGAATGGTATATCTGTTGATATCTGACCTTTAAGTCCAAACGAGAGAAATTCACTTTCTAGCGCCCTCAACTTCAACTCACCTTGGTGTCATTCATTCAAATCCGCCATATTTGTCTTTGATTGTGTTATGTACTGCTTGATTGATTGATTGACCCCTCCCCTTTTCAAAACGGGGTCACACTTCAATGTCTTTATTATGGTTCAATATAGGTGATTAACTATATATCATTAAGATGTGACTGCGGGAGGTGGAGGGGGGAGGAAGGGAGGGAAGGAGGGAGGTGATTAAGGGAAGGAGAGAGAGGGAGGTGAAGGGAGGGAGGTGGTGAAGGGAGGTGGTGGAGGGAGGGGGAGGGAGGAGGAGGGAAGGGGAGGGAGGAGGAGGGAGGGAGGTGGTAAAGGGAGGTAGTGGAGGGAGGGGGAGGGAGGCGGTGGAGGAAGGTAGAGGAGGGAGGCGGTGGAGGAAGGTAGAGGAGGGACGGTGAGGGAGGCGGTGGAGGGAGGTAGTGGAGGGAGGGGGAGGGAGGCGGTGGAGGGAGGTAGTGGAGGGAGGGGGAGGGGGACGAAGGGAGGCGGTAGAAGGGAGGGAGGTGGAAATGGAGGTGGGAGAGGAGGGAAGTGGTGGGATGGAGAGTGAAGGAGGGGGTAGGGGGAGGCTTCTCCACCAATCACAGACCACCTTCAATTACATTAAATCGTTCATTTCTTCACCAGAACAAAATCTACAGAGCGAGTCACAATACAGACACGATAAGTTTCATAGAAAACGGGAATGCGGTTCATAACAACCGTGAAAAAAAAAATCGAGACAAGGGAGACTTAGACTCGTTTCACAGAAAATGGGAATGCGGTTAACAACAGTCATATCGGGAATAAAATCGAGGAAAAAGGACCCAGAATCTGAAAGGAATTAATTCCGACCGTGAACACCCCCCCCCACCACCACCACCCCGCCTTTCTAAGGCACAAGGACCTTCTACCCGGACCTTCTCGCTATCTGGAGGAACCGGAGACACTAACATCCGGGAACCCAAGACACTCCAAGAAAGGAAATTAATTAAATAATGAAATTATAGCGACTCCAGGTATCGGAGACCATATGACATTCAAGGATATTGAAGAGGAATCGGAGGAGGAAGAGGAGGAGGGGAGGAGAAAGAGGAGAGGAGGAGAAGGAAGAGGAGAGGAGTAGGGAAATGGGAGGGAAGGAGAAGAGGAAGTGGAGGAAGAGGAGGAAAAAGAGGAGGTGGAGAAAGAAAAGGAAGAGGAGGAGGAGAAGGAAGAGAAAGAAGAGGTGAAGCAAGAAGAGGAGGGGGAGGACGACGAGGAGGAGGAGGAGGAGGAAGAGGAGGGAATGAAGAAGTAAACCCAAGGAAGCTACATCAAAGTAATGGATTTTCAAAGTGGATCAGCATTTCTTTACAAGTGAAGTTAGGTGGAGTTAGGTGGAGTGTAGTGGAGTCTCCCACTCTTGACCACTCCACCACCTGCCCTCAGCCATTAGAACGAGTGTTATATAACAGAACCAAATAATGGGTTTAAATTGGACAAATTAAGGTTTAAGAAGGAAATAACCAAGCACTGGTTTACCGAGACAGTAGTTAACGAATGGAATAGGCTTAGTAACCAAGTAGTAAGGGGCATAGAACTTCCTAGTGTAGGCCTTAGGGTCTCTTGCAGTCTCATTCATTCTTATGTTCTTTTGTTTTATCGTTCTCCACTGACGCAGGAAACAAAAGACAAACGCGCAAATGCGATGCTACACACGCACTTGACACGCCCTTGCACAGCAATCATGAGTATAATTAAGTGATTACAGGGGCCGACTACCAATGTGGCAGAAGGCCTTAACGAGCCTTATGTAGTCAATGCAATGTATCGTTAAAATCTACAGACACACACACACACACACGACTCGGTGGCGCGGTTGGTAGAGCGCTGGACTGCCAGCACGGTGGTGCTCGCAGTACCTGGTTCGAATCCTGCCCTGGGCCGAAATTATTTCGGTATCGCTGCGCTTCGGGTCGTTACTCTGACTCTCGTGGGCGGGGAGTTGTGTGTGTGTGTGTGTGTGTGTGTAAGGTCATAGCATTACCCATAGATCGGTCATACGAGCTCTGAGCTCTCTTCCGGGAGGGAAATAGCTGTCGATCACGAGTCCAACACGTGATCCAAAGACCAAGGTGAAAGGTGAATACACACACATGGCCATGAGGGACCAGATGTCCGTGATGGGGCAAATGTCCATGAGACACTGAATGTCAATGAAGGACCAAATGTCAATATAGAGAAAGGTGTCAATAAAGAACAAAATTATAATGTAAGGCATAATGTTGAAACACAAAACGTGTCAAAAAGAAATAATCACGATTTTAATACCATGTACTTTAATGCTCGTAGTATTAGGAACAAATTCCAAGAAATAAAGGCGTATGTCAAAAGCGAAAATCTCGATATGATAGGAATAACCGGGACATGGTTAAATGGGGGAGAGTTTGAAGATGAATTTATTATTGCGGGATTTAAACACTTTCATCAGGATAGAAACCACAAGAAAGGTGGGGGTGTTCTGTTGTACGTCAAAAGCAATGTCCACGCCTGTGTTTTAGAAACAGGATACATATGATTGTTTCTGGGTAGAATTCACACAAACAAATGGAAAAAAAGTGTAATATATAGGCCAAAAACATTATCATTAGCAGGCGACAAACTGTTGTTTCAATAACTGTCGTCGTATATATATAAATATATATATGAATATACATATATATATACACAAATATATATATATATACATATACATATATATACTGTATATATATACACACATATATATATATATATACATATATATATATATACATACATATATATGGGGCAAATGTCAGATAGGTCTGCATGTTGGACGAGTGAGTTAGACGTCCTGTGTGACCTCAAGTCTCGTTTGTGCTCAGCTATGCGTTTCTCGACGCCTCGACCTGCGTCTAATTCACTCGTCCAACATGCAGACCGATCTGGACATTTGCCCCACTGGGATGGAGTCGAGGTTTTACACACGGGATTAAGGAGAGACATGAGGAAGACTGTTGAAGCTGCCTACATTAATTATTATGAAAATATCAATGACAGGGAAGGTTTTGTTTGTTTGTCAAAGGCAACAAGTAAATTAATCATAAATACAATTGGGAAACGTATGCATGATACGGGAAAGGGAATCCCCAGACAGCCAGCGGGGTGACCTGTCCTTGTTCCCATCCTCGGATGTATAAATGTGTGGTCCAACTGTTTGTAGACAGCTTACTGAAGAAGACCGAGTCGGTCGAAACGTATAAGCAATAAAAAGTTCCAGCCCATCTTCGCTTATTCTTCCTCCACCCAATCTCTCATCTGTCTAAACCTTTCATCATACATATATATATATATATACATACAATATATATATATGTGTGTGTGTGTGTGTGTGTGTGCGTGTCTAAATTGGTATGTACTCCTCTTATAAAGTAAGGTCAGGTGTACGACTCCGACCTTCTGGGTATTCCTCAACATCAAGGACTTGCGTAGATGGTTCAAGTGCCACTCGACGACCCCCACCCCCCGCTACCCTCTCGACATTGCAGATCGATGATGCAGCATACACATCTTAGGGTCGGATGAAATCACGGGAGAAACACACAAGTTTCTGTTGAATCAATGTTTATATTCCGGTAACACGATTCTCGCTGTCTGAGCGAGTTAGAGCGTCGTTACTTGCGGCGGAGGTCGTGGCGACGGCAGTTCGAACTCTACCTCCAGCGAGTTGGACCAAGGGCATGATTCGTTCAATGCCACGCTACAAAGTCACTCTGTAAGGGGTACCGTACTAGCCTCCTGAAAGGGGGAGTTCGTGACGTTAACCCGAATCAAGAGTGTAAACTTTGAACATCTAAAATGTGGTTGCCAACTTCTGTTCGTAATAAAATATATTTGAGATAATAAGCGATAACAATATCCCATTAACATATCCCTATTTATACGGGGAACTATTATACATGTGCCCATTTCACTATTTCAAGGAAATCCGTATAAATAGGAATTTGTGAATTAAATTTAATTGCTTATCTAGCTCCAATATGATATAACAAAGGAGCGTAATACGCCAGGATGCGCTGATTAGCTGCGGCCGAAGCCGTCAC
>NC_134780.1:5070196-5077696 GCF_046742065.1 Oratosquilla oratoria | reverse complement strand
TCTCAAACATACTACCTCACCCCCCGTCCCCCACTCATTTCACCTAATGCATCACAACATCATCCATATGCAACCATTCTCCATTCCCCCCTGTCTTTTGTCCTCTCCTGTCCTTCTTCAACAGACATTCCCCTCTTTCTCAATGCCCCTTTTATCCCATCCGTCCATCTCATCCTAGGTCGCCCCCTCGTGTTCACTCCCTCCACATCTGCCTTCCATACCTCTTTTACCAGTCTCTCTTCACTCATTCTATCCATGGGTCAAAACCATCCCAATACTCTTTCATCCACCCCATCTCCCAACTCCCTTACCACCCCCGTTCTCCTCCTTACCGCCTCATTTCTCACTATATCTAGCCTAGTATCCCCTATTATACTTCTCAGACACCTCATCTCAAACACATTCAAACTCCTTCTCTCTTCCTCTCTTATGTTCCATGTTTCTGCCCGATATAGTGCTGTTGGCACAATCACTCCTTCATACAATCTCCTCTTAGCATCCATTCCCAAATGTCTATTTCTCATTACACTTTTTAATCCACCAAGGCATTTACTTGCTTCTCTCAATCTGCATTCTACCTCCACCTTCACTCCTCCCTTTCCTGCCACATTCGCACCCAAGTATCTAAAACTATCCACTTCCTCCAGTCGCTCTCCCTTAATGCTCACTTCCAGTCTGCTGCCACTTCCACCCCTTGTACATCTCATCACCTTACTTTTACCCACATTTATCTTCAACTTTCTTCTTTCACACACTCTCCCAAACTCTGTCACCAACTTTCTCAATCCCTCTGATCCTGCTACAAGCGCAGTGTAGTCCGCAAACAACAGCTGGCTCACCTCACACTTTTCTCCATTTTCTTTAATCATCTCCAACCCCCTGACCCACTACCCTTGCATTCACCTCTCGCACTACCCCATCCATGTAAAGATTGAACAACCAGGGCGACATAACACATCCCTGAAGAAGTCCCACCTTTACCTCGAACCACTCTCTCAATTTCTAATCCTGACACACGCTCTACCACACTCGTAAAAACTCCTGATAGCTCCTAAAAGCTTTCCTCCTATCCCATATATCTGCAAAACCTCCCACAGTGCCTTCCTGTCTACCCTGCCATAAGCCTTTTCCAAATCCATAGAGCCCAAAAGACATCCTATAGCTTTCTCACATATCTGTCTTACCACAAAAATCTGATCTACGCAACCTCTACCTGTCCTAAATCCACACTGTTCCTCACCAATTACTCGCTCTGTTCCTCTCCCAATCCTCTCAATCAATGTCCTCCCATAAGCCTTCCCAACTACACTTAACAAGCTAATCCCTCTGAAACTACTACACTCACACTGCCCGCCTTTACCTTGCAGTGGGACTATACAGGCACTCCTCCAGTCCTCCGGCACTCTACCCTCTCTCCAACAAACATTAAATAACCTCACCAGCCAGTCCACCATCACTGTACCTCATTTTTTTTTAGACATTCTGCATGGCATCCATCCAGACCAGGTGCCTTACCTGCTTTCATCATCTTAACAACTGCCTTCACTTCATCCTTCCTTATTTCTCCTCCATTTTCCTCACTCATCACTCTCATTTTCTTAGCACTTCCCACTGAAACTATCTTTCCCTCCCTATCCTCCTTCACATTTAGCATCTCCCTAAAATACTCTGCCCATCTTCCTCTTACTGCCTTCTCTTCCATTATCATCTCACCATCTGCACCTTTTACCTTTTCTTCTCTACTTGATTCGCCTCCTCTTCCTCTCTTAATTTCTTTCCAAAACATCTTTTTATTACTTTCAAAAATTTCTGTCATACTCTTACCCCACTTCACATCTGCTCTCCTCTTTGCCTTCTTTACCTTGTGCTTTACTTCTCTTCTCTTTTCTTTATACCTCCCTCGTCGTATTTTGTAACCAATCTGTGAAAGCTCGCTTCTTCTCTTCTACAACCTTCTTTGTTTCCTCATCCCACCACTCACTACCCTTCCTTCTATTTCCTCCCATCCTTCTTGTTCCACACACCATCTTTGCACACTTTGTGACTCCCTCTTTGAACCATCCCCATTCCTCCTCCACTCCTAGTTCTACTCTATCCTTCACTCCCTCCCACTCCTCTCTCAGCTTCTTCTTGTACTCCTTCTCCTTTTCCTTCTCATTTAAAGAGTTCACTCTAAGCACCTCCCTACCTTTTGTCCTTTTCCTCTTTCTCCATCTATCCTCCACTCTCAACTTACCTTCCACCAAAAAAAGATCTGATATTCCCCCACTATCTCCCTTTAGAACATGTACATCCTTAACTCTTCCTATTATACTCCTGTCTACCACTACATAGTCCATCAACGCTCTTCCAGAAGTCGAGGACCATTTGGCCCAAAGAAGCCAGATCGCTCGTCGATTAAAAAAGAAAAAAGACCGTTAGGGACGGTTAAAGACCGTTAAAATTCAAATCTATGGAGTCTTCTTCCCCTCCCCTCAACTCCCTTTCCGGAGTTCCTCACCCTCCTCCTCCTCCTCCTCCTCTTCCATTAAGTCCATCTTTGTAGGCTCAGTCCCTTTGGTGTGGAAATTCTTGGCTCATTTCTTGGTTGCCTTTTTTATATTTCCCTTTGACAACCGCCGGGAAGGAGGGAAGGGAGGGAGGGAGGGGCGGGAAGGGAAATGAGGGAAGGGAGAGAAGAGGGAAGGGATGGAAGGGAAGTGATGGAAGGGAGGGAGGGAAAGGAGAGGGGGAAAGGAGAGAGGGAAATGAGGGAAGAGAGAGAAGGGAAGGAAGGGAGGGAAAAGAGGGAAGGGAGGGAAGGGAGTGAAGAGAGGGAAGGGAGGGGAGGGGGGAAGGGAAGGGAGGGGGGAAGGGAAGGGAGGGGGGAAGGGAAGGGAGGGAAGGGAGGGAAGGGGAAGAGTGAAAGGGAAGAGAGGGAAGAAAGGT
The DNA here is from genome assembly GCF_046742065.1 of Oratosquilla oratoria. Classification (NCBI taxonomy): domain Eukaryota; kingdom Metazoa; phylum Arthropoda; class Malacostraca; order Stomatopoda; family Squillidae; genus Oratosquilla; species Oratosquilla oratoria. The sequence continues at coordinate 5,074,768 of NC_134780.1, read as the reverse complement.
AAGGTAGGGAGGGATGGGAGGGAGAGAGGGAAGGGGAGGGAAGAGAGGGAAGGGAGGGGAGAGAGGGGAGGAAGGGATAGGAGGGGAGGGAAGGATGGGAGGGGAGGGGGAGGGAGGGGAGGGGGGAAAGGCAAAGGACCTCACCGACTCTAATCACACGATCATCCCCGAAGCAACCTCATCACAGCCACGTGGCTCATAAGGTTTTGCTCGGTACGATGATCGCTCAACGATGATCGTTCATGGCTCAACGACGATTGTTCATGGCTCAACGACGATTGTCAAATGGTTATCTAGAGCACTCATTCTTTGTTTTTGAGTAACGAGGCCGTTTTGCTTCGAGCTGCAAACTACGAGGCTTACATTTCAACCGAACCTACGGCCAACGCGCTTACCTAAATAGGATTCCAGGTAGGAGGCGCGTCACCCGCCACTGGCTGTGCACTTAGACATTATAAATATACAAAGCCCGTCTCCTTATTGAAGGTTTCGACCCCGCATGAGCTTCAATGTAGTCTTTCTTTGGGACCAACATATTCAACCCCTTCAATTAGGTGACGATTTTTTTTTATTTTATTTTTTTTTATCTAGACTTCCGTAGGAACATTTCATCATTATGTCTAACATTCGTACATATTTATTATCTCTTAATTCCTCATTCAGCTTTGCTATATATGACGTGAAGATAAATTGATATTTGGAGATTTGAAAATTCAAATCTCGTAACCGACGTCGTTTTTACTCCAACGTCCTATCGACAGGTTCGGCGCTGGTGAAGGAGACTGCAAGAGACCATAAGGCCTACACTAGGACCACGTGTCGGAACGAAGGATCAACGGACCGCGACCCCATTCTCCCTCTGGGGTCTGTCCCTCGGAAGAAAGAAAATGGTCCGTTGCTCAAGAAAACATGTGATGTCAATATGTAAACAAACAAGATGGCGTCGGGAAACAAGATGGCGTCGGGAATCAAATATGTATGGTCAACCAACCACAACCTTTTCTCTTTTTTTTTTCTTTTTTTCTGACATTTGAAGAACCAAATATCAATACAACTCTTCTTCCAACACCTCCAAAACGGTGACACACATTCAACGTTTTATTCTGGTTAATCCTGATTCCATCCAAGCGAGATTTCCTTCAAATCCTGGATTATTTTAAATGACTTAGTCTATCAATATACCAAGAGATTTTTCCCCCTTACAAACGAGGTAGCCAAGTAAAAGGCACGTACCTACTCCCACCTACTCCACTCCCCTCCTCCGCCCTTTCCCTCATCTCATTTTAGCTCCACGTGGATGATAGATCATCCCTCGATCCCGCCCCCTGCCCTGGGTCAGAAGCAATGCAGCAAGACACAGTACCGATTGTTATGTATGTATATGAATATGTTCCAGTTATTTGTGGATCGCTGGAAAAACAATCTACAGTATCTAAAAATGTGGCCATTCTCCATTTTCGTCAGCCACTACCATATAAGGATATACCAAAACTCTCTTGACGCATTTCAAAAAACTTCGTCTTCTAATATAGATATTAATACAAAATGACCGAAGACATATGAAAAAAAAATGGAAGAAAAAAAATTACCGCTCTCCTTTTTCTTTCCTTTCTTTATTTATTCATTCTTTTATTATTTATTCTTTGTTGTTGTCCTTCCATATCTCCGCTGCCGATGACATTTACTTTCCGACCACAATATGGAAGAATACAAACCTTGAATAGAATATTTTCTTTCTGTATATAATAAGATTTTTGTTTATATAAGACCACGAAGACGACAACAATAACGACAAGCAAAAATAAATAAATAAATAAAAATATAAAAAATAATATATATATATATATATATATATATATACATACATATATATATATATATATATATATATATCAAAATAAATTACCACCTCGTTTACCTTCATCTACCTTATAAAAGATAGTAACGACAATAATAATGTATTTGAATAAAGATAAACGAATAACTAAAGCACCACAGTCGTTTCGTACTAAAGGCTCGTCTACCTCCCATCTTCTCACAAAAAATAATAATGACAATAATAATGTATTTGAATAAAAACAAATAAATAACTACAGTGTATCTGAAAAATGTACTTGAATAAATATAAATAAATAAACAAGTAAATAAATAAAACACCACAGTTTATTTGAATAAATGTATTTGAATAAATACAAATTTATAAGACACCAGTGAATGTAATAAATAAAGTATCAAATAAATAAACAAATAAATAAAGCACCACAATGTATCTGAATAACTATAAATGAATAAAATAAATGAATAAAATAAATGAATAAATAAATAAAGTACTTTAACTTACACTCTCTGTAAAGACGCAGAGTGCGGGGTGATCTAATAGAGGTGTTCAAGTGGATCAAAGTCTTTAACAAGGGTGATGCAAGCAAGGTCATCATATTAAAACAACATGGCAGGAATAGCGTGTATTTAGGGTATGAATTGTTTGAAGGTGTATGTACTCTGAAGAAGTCCTGGTAAGGACGAAACGTGAGGATAAATCCCTAACGGTTCTCTGTGTTTATCTCACCACCCATCCACTCATTTGTCTTACATATTTTAATAGCAGTAATGGTTTCAACTGGACAAATTTAGATTTAAGAAGGAAATAGGCAAGAATTGGTTTACTAATACATGGTCGATGAATGGAATAGACTTAGTAACCATGTAGTAAGCGCTGAAACTATCAGTTGTTTTAAGAAACGATTAGACAACTTTATGGATGGGGATGACAGGTGGTGATGGATACGGATCTGCCTAGTGTAGGCCTTATGGTCTCTTCCAGTCTCCTTCAATCTTATGTTCTTATACATCCTCGAGTACCTCCTGCATCTCCTCCTTCCATCTGTAACACAAACTCTTATCTCTTGTTATCAACTAGTTATCTTCTAAACCGATTAGACGGTGCCGCTAACGGTTACCTGTTAACGGTAAACATGATAACGCTTATCAGAGGTTTGGGGGTGATGGGTGTCCTAGTGGTTCACGTGCTGCGCTCACGCCCATCCACCCTCTCGTAAACCCCTTCGTCGTTAACTCACATCTTCGTCGTTAACCCTGGCGACGAGTTTTCAACAGTTAGGAGGTTTCCTGGTTAAGTCTTGTTAGGTTACTGGTTCATGTATTCAAAATTTACTGTTAATAATAATAATAATATTGATAATAAAAATAATGATAATAATAAAAATAAAGTTGAAAGACTATCAAAATTGGTTAAGATAAAGAAAATATAAATGTACACCGTTTTGACATTGTACCAAAAGTAGTTTTAAAAAAAAAAAGGAGTACATTGTTTTGAAAGTCTACCAAACGTCATAAATTAGTCGAACACTAAAATAAATAAACAAATAAATAAAATAAAAATAATAATATTAAAAACACCTCAAAGAAAATCGAACATAATAAAAATAATAATGATAATAATAATAATAATAATAATAATAATGGAATAAAAATAAAATAATGATAATACCAATATTAAATATGCCTTAACAGAAAACAATCCAACATAAAAAAATAAATAATAAAATAACGGAATAAAATAAATAAATGGTGGAAGTCAGCTGCCAACCCCTTGTGAGACAAATCATTTCCAATTCCTCGACATTTCTCCAGACTTCTTCTTTTAATCTAAATGTCACAGAAAAGGACATCGGATGGGAACGTCTCCCACGTGCGCCTGCGCAAAGAACGCCTTACCTTGTGCTTCACCGTTCCCGTGACGGGTGACCAGAGTTAGGGGCATAATCACGCTAAACTTAACATATTTCTTCTAGAATCAATATCAATAGAAAATATATATAACAAAAAACAGAACGTATTCAGAGGATTAAAATATTTAGCATTGTTGTTGTTGTTATTATTATCATTGTTATTGTCGCCATTACTTTATTAAGTTTTAGTGTGTTCTGATTTGTCTACCTCTCTATATTATAAGGGGCGAAATCCTTTGGTATATATATACAATCTAGCATAATTTCAATAGCTATCTAGAATATTCCTGCTTGAGAAATCCGGTCACCCTTCCTTCGCAGCCGTTAGCATATTTATGCTAAACTTGACATTTTTTCACAGATATAATATTAATGAAAATAGAAACACAACGCAATACGAGGCCCAAAATTTGTACATTATTTGTCCAATTTAGCATAACATGCTAAATTTAACATTTTCTTCCTAGAAATATTACTAAAATTATTGAACAGAAACTGAAAGCAAAAAAACAAAAAAATTAGTATGATTACTTTTGCCAATCTAGCATAATTTCTGATGCTGTCTAGCACATTCCCGTGCAGGTATGCTGTCATTAGCATAATTATGCTTCCCATCGTGCCTCGCTGATGACATTCTTCTTCCTTCATTCTGCTCAGCATGGAAGCCTCAAGGACAAGAAGAGGAGGAGGAAGAGGAGGAAGAGGAAGATGAAGAAAAAGAGGAAGAAGAAAGGAGGAAATGCGATGAGGGAGAAAAGGGAAGAAGAGGAAAAAGACGAGGAAGAAGAGAAAGAAGACTAAGAAGAAAAAGAAGAAGGCGAGG
>NC_134780.1:5025196-5065196 GCF_046742065.1 Oratosquilla oratoria | reverse complement strand
GACCTTTTGGTCCATATCTAGGTCGGATGCGAAAAAAATCATAATAATGATAAACAAATAAATAAAAGACTGAGGCATACTTAAAGATTACTGTCCATCTTCTTCTCAAACAATAAAGAAAAAGTTGTATTTACCAGCGCTTCTATCTTTATCAAATGTGAATGAATGCTTGAATAAATGTAGAAAAATGCAATGTGTATATGTGTGCGTGTGTGTGTGTGTACGTTTATGTGTGTGTACATGTATGTGTGTACGTGTATGTGTACGTGTATGTGTACGTGTATGTGTGTACGTGCATGTGTGTGTGTGTGTGTGTACATGTATGTGTGTGTGTTTAGCTTGGTAATCAAAAGTAGGGTTTTATCATTTTGTCCCTTTACGTAAAATAAAGACCCCGATTTCCTCAAAATGAAGAATTCGGACCCCAATAAGCCCTTAGGGTACGAACTGTACTTTTGAATTCAGCTTGGTTAAGCTATCAATTACCTTTTACTAAATTATTCGCTTTGTACTAAAATTGTGTAAATGCCTTCGAGTTCATCGTGTACAGACGACACCATCTAGAAAATTAAGTTAGAGGGATGCGTTCAATTAAAATGAAAATGAACAAAATAAATCGACGATTTGACGTCACCATGATCGATATGACGTCATCAGTGTTGCCATAACACGATCACTAAACCCTTTCGGGCGTATTGTCGGGTGCCATTTACAAGTATAAAATAAGATTTCTACCTGGTTTTCCTATCTAAGTTAATCTACCTTACTTATCTACAAAATCTACCGGTAGTTTCCCTAAGTATATTCAATGAGGTTACAAAAGTGTGTGTGTGTGTGTGTGTGTGTGTGTGTGTGTGTGTGTGTGTGTGTGTGTGTGTGTGTGTGTGTGTGTGTGTGTGTGTGTGTGCATTTATAAATTTCTTCAACCAATATACGTGTAGAACCTGTTCTTCATAATACAGCGATGAACAAGTCCAATGTTCACCAGTAACTGAACACAATCAACAGATCAAATTACTAGAGACGGGTGTGTACCATCACGTGCACAGAGAAGGAGCGGATGTTGGGCTAACGAGTAAGAGGAAGTCACGAGGAGGCCTATTACCACCAGAGGTGGGCGTGCGGGCGGGCTAGCGGGGGGGAGGGAGGGGAGAGGGCGTGCGTGCGTACGCGCATGCATGTTGGTACGCGTCGACCGGACTTTGGCGTAACGAAGCTGTTTGGGGCTGTGAGTCAGATGGGGAGGGGAGGGGAGAGGAGGTGGGGAAGGTTGGAGGGGATGGGAGGAGGGAGAAGAGGGGAGGAGGAGGAAGAGAAGGTGGGAGGAGGGGAGGAGAAAGGGGAGATGGGAGGAGGGGAGAAGAAAGGGGAGATGGGAGGAGGGAGAGAAGGGAAGGGAGGGGAGGAGGGTAGAGGTATTGGGGAGAAGGAAGGGGAGGATTGAGGGAAGGTGGGGAGGAGGGATAGGGAGGAGGGGAGGACGGGAGGAGGGGGAGGGAGGAGAAATGAGGGTAGTATGAGGGAGGAGGGTGGAGGAGGAAGGGAAAGGGAAGGGAAAAGGGAGAAGGAAGGGGAGAAGGGAGAAGGAAGGGGAGAGGAAAGGGAGAAGAAAGGGGAGAGGAAGGGAGATGGAAGGGGAGAGAGGAAGGGAGAAGGGGAGAGGAAAGGGGGAAGGGGAGAGAAAAGGGGGAGGGAAAGAAAGAGCTATGGGGAAAGGGAGGGGGAGAGGGAGTACGAAAAGAAAGGGAAGAGGGGTGGGGGAGATCGACTGGGAGAGATAGGGAGGAGATGGAAGGGGTAGATGGGAGAGGGAGAAGGAATGTGAGGGGAAGAAGAGGGGGAGGGGCAGAGTGAGGGGGAGGTGGAAAGGGGGGAGGGGTAGGGACAAGGGGAGAGTGAGGGGAGACAGAAGAGAAAAGGGGGAGATGGGAGAAGGGTGAGTGATAGGGGGAGAGGGGGGAAGATGAAAAGGGGGAATGGGTGAGAGGGTGAGAGGGAGATGAAAGGGGGAAGGGAAGAGGGGGAGATGGGAGGATGGAAAGAGTGGGGGAGGAGATGAAAAGGGGGAAGGGGGGAAATGGGGGGAGAGGGGGAGAGAGAGATGAAAGGGGGAAGGGAAGAGGGGGAGATGGGAAGATGGGGAGAATGGGGGAGATGAAAAGGGGGAAGGGGGGGAGAGGGGGAGGTAGTGACGGACGCAGGTCAGTGTTATTTATAACTGGTCCGTCCGTCTAGTCCTAAGTTAAGACGACACGACGTCGGGTGGCGGCGTCTCCAAGACGTTCTTAGAATACATTCAAGGTCTACGATCAAGAATCAATAAAATAATACAAAACGAATAAATAGGAAGTAATTAATTAAAAAAAAACAATTAGACTAGAAATTAGAAATGCCTATAATACTACAGAAAAAAATATACACACACAAACATTGTATATATATATATATATATAGATATACATATATATACATATACATACACACACACACACATATATATATATATATATATATATATATATATATATATATAAATATATATATACAGTATATTGTCCTATGATCAAGTTTCAACATATTACAACAAGCAAAATAGATAAATAAAATTATAGTAAATGAAAAAATAAATAATCAGACGAGTTGCCAATAATGATGTAGTCAATAAAATAAATAAACAAGAAAATAATACTACGAGTAAATATTTTTTGAAAAATACAAAATATAAAAACATACAAAAGAAATACAAAACATAAAAAGTAAATACACAATGATCACACTAATACTACGACTAAATATTGATGAAAAATACAAAAATAGAGTCGACGCTACAAAAGTGTCTTGCAATGTTCCTTGCGACCCGAAGGCAGCTGTGTATACTGTTTATATACTCTACGCTGGACAGCGGCACACATACGCACACATACACGAGAGCATCATAGCGGTACACACTGAATGTACCGTTGTGCTTGTATACACACACACACACACACACACACACACACACACACACACACACACTGTACACACATACATATATATATATATATATATATATATATATATATATATATATATTGATAAGTATTTTAGACAAATGATTTGGATGATGGAAAACATAAACACAGGGGAAGGTTCGGAACCCTAGACACTCTAATGTTTCGTTCGCGTAGAACTTCTTCAGAGAGTGTACGTAGAACTGTAATTGAAGTTTATGTACTAAACCTAATTACATATATATATATATGTATATATATATGTATATATATATATATATATATATATATATATTCAAATTAGACCACTTGGAAAAAGAAACTAACGAAGCGGAGCGCTTTCGTATATTACATCTTCAGTGCAAAAAGTACATAGTTAATAGAAATACATAGATTATATATATGCATGGAAAAGGAACAATGACAGTTTACAAATGGGTAGAGGACAATATATATATATATATATATATATATATACATATATATATACACACTATCATATACACACCGAAGGTCCTTTCCCTCATAAAGAAATGGGGGTAGCCTAATCAAAGCAAAAAATAAATAAAAATAGACGAATTAATCAATAAAAATAAAATAAAAGAGAATTATATAAAAAATCATCCCCAAAAGGCTGTCACTCGGTCTCCGAACGGGGCCCAACCTTTTCACCTATGGACAGCTGACAACCGGTGACTGCTCCCCTTATCTTCCTCTCCCTCCAGGCTGACGACACAGACCTATACTTATTATTAGTGGATGCTCGCTGGTCAAGCGGGTTAGAGCGTCGCAACTTGCGGCGGAGGTCGTGGTGACGGCAGTTCAGACTCTCCCGCCAGCGAGTTGGACCAAGGATATAGTGCATTCAATTCCACGCTACAAAGCCCTCTGTAAGGGGCACCGTCCTAGCCTCCTGATAGGGGGAGCTCGCGACGTTAAACCAAATAATTATTACTTTTATTCTAATCTTACTTCCGTTATATTCCTCTCGATCATCTGTATGGCTCAAGCCAGACCTGAGTTGGAATCCCAATGCGGGCACAAAAAGCGGGTCATACGTAAGGGCTCAAACGTACGTATGTTATCGCCCTGTTAGGATAGCTTCATGGCTTAATCAGACAACACACACACAAACCCCATGACACAATTATGGGTTACTACCTAATTATGGGGTAAGAGGGGCCATATTTCTATGGGGGAATGGGGTTGTATACACGAGTGTGTATTACTGTATTTATGCAGTAATAAAGTTTGAATAAATTAGTTTTATTGTGTGTTTTCTTCACTGTTTTCGCTTGTGATTTAGCACGCAGTCCAACCTTACTGCTTTAAGTCATGCAATCTCCCTCTAGATGACCTGAAAGAAAAATGTCATTTTCTTGTTCATTTTCTTGTCTAAGGTACTAAATGGGGGGACGGGGGGCATTAGAGCGTTCTTCATATTCATTGTTGAACATGTGGTTATTCATGTTCTCCTGTTCTATTTGTCCTGATGTTCTGTTTTGTCATGTATTTTTTATTTTGTCCTATTTCTCCCCTCTTGTCCAATTTCTCGTGTGTGTGTGTGTATATATATATATATTATATATATATATATACACATATATATTATATATATATATATATATATATATATATATATATATATATAATGTATGTGTATGTATAATTACTTCATTTGGTCTTTTTTATATTTTACATTTTTGTCCTATTTCTCATTCCCTCCTGTCCTATTTTGCACCCTATCAAATTTGCCTGATATCTTGATCAGATAATACATAAACAAACCAGTCCAGCACCTTATTACCACATACTCAACACTCACCCTTGACATGCCCCGCCATGAGTAAGGGCGAGTTCCTGTGTGAGTGAAAAGGACTAACCCAAGGTCCCATAAAAAAAAAAAAAAAAAAAAAAAAAAAAAACGCAGTTGTGTGGGGTCTCAACTGAATTACAATATAATTGAGCAGCGGCGGTTGAAACCGCTAGTGTGAACACAAACTTAGCCTGTGGGTGACCTATAAGGTCCCCCAGCAACGTGTGTGTGTGTGTTGGGGGGTTGGGGTTGGCTATCCACAGTAAATACAAGATCTAACCAACCAACCTTCGTGTTTTCAAAACACAGACTTGTCAAATATGGCAACAAGAATCACCTCACCGATCCCACATTTAATTTTTACATTTTTTTTTCTTTTTTACTGTGACTGAACACGTTGTATTAATTAAAATATGATCCAAAACCGCAGAGATAACATCACATTCAAAGGCATTCATGCAAAGAAATTTGGCAACGTTTAATTATTTCGGAAAGAATTCAACTCACCGTCAACCCCATCCTATGATGATGCCAGATTACAGGGTCGATAATTTAAGGGCAATATCGTCCTTTTCATGTTAAATACTGACTTCCCATATTAACCTCCTGTCCACGCTAAACTCGGGATTTTCATATCCCGCTCAACGGGGGTTAATAAGAGGTTAATGTTGGGTTAACCGAACTCACCAGATCTTGAAAGACGTACATGGGAGAGATTCGTCTCCCCCATCGATTATCAGTGTATCTTACAATATGACCTCATGGTTATTCCAAAATGGCTCCAGACGATTCTATTCAGCTTAACAAGGAACCCTTTTGGCCCTGAGGGGCTTGGAACTGTTCAGGTCCGGATACGAAGCTGACAAGCAGTGTTTCTTCCTGTGTGGTCGAGTAATTAACCCAATGAAGCAGTGTTTCTTCCTAGGTGGTCATGTAATTAACGATGCAGTGTTTCCTCCTGGGTGGTTATGTAATTAACTCAACAAAACAGTGTTTCTTCCTAGGTGGTCATGAAAATTAACTCACTGAGGCAGTGTTTCTTCCTGGTTGGTCACGTAATTACCTCAATGAAGCAGTTTCTTCCTAGGTGGTCATGTAATTAATGATGCAGTGTTTCCTCCTCGATGGTCACGTAATTAACTCAATAAAACAGAGTTTCTTCATAGGTGGTCATGAAATCAACTCAAAGAAGCAGGGTTTCTTCCTAGGTGGTCATCTAATTTACCCAATGAAGTAGTGTTTTCCTTTAGGTGGTCATTAACTGAATAACTTGCGCAGTGTTTCTCTCTAGGTGATCATCCAAAATACTTCACCGCAGCAGTGTTTCTGTCTGGGTGATCAACCAAATAATTCAACGAGGCGGTGTTTCTGTCTGGGTGATCATCCAAATATCTCACTGTCGTAGGAACACGCCTCTGCGGTTAACAGAGTACTAGGTACCGGATCGATGGCGGTAATTACAGTTTTAACACTAACAACCACACTGGACCTCACGCAACGTTCATTTCGTCCCTGTGAGAATGTTTCTACGTTTTCCCCCTTATAAGGGGATAGCCGCACACACACCATTAGACTTCCTCCCTGTTATGGGCGAATTGTACACTTGCTCCAGACTGCCGCCTAGCGACTTTATTCACGTGAAGAACCCCTCCCACACATCCCATTGCTCATCCACAACGAAGGTTGTGTTCACATTAGCGGTTTAATTACAATTTAAGTCAATGGAGGCGTTCATATACAACTGCGCAGTGACAGGGCTGTGCCTCTGATCTCGAGCGGTGGGACGGGGCTCTGGGATGACAATTCATATCATACCATTCATATAATTTACTCAAATCATACTTTCATATTACTCGTACAATACCATTCATATCATATACTCATACCATATTATATACTTGTACCATACCATTCATATCATACATTCATATGATACCAATCACACTATATACCCATATAATATTCATATTATATATTCATATATCATTCATATCATATACTCGTACTATTCATACCATTTACTCATATCATACCATTCATATCATAGCAATCATACCATCATACACTGGGTCTTTCTTCCAAAGGTGTTTCAGTTACAAGGGATTCTGTCCTGACAAAGGTCAATGAGGTAGTACGGGAAGAGAGGAGGAGGAGGTGTGGGAGGAGGAGGAGGTGTGGGAGGAGGAGTGGGAGGAGGTGGTGGGGGTGGGGGAGGTGGTGGGGGTGGGAGAGGAGGAGGAGAGGAGGGAGAAAGGAGAAGAGAGAGGGAGGAGAAGAGGAGAGGAGGAGGAGGAGTGGGAAGAGGTGGTGGGGGTAGGAGAGGAGAGGAGGGAGACAGAAGAGAGAGAGAGGAGGATAGGAGAGGAAGAGGAGGAGAGGATAGGAGGAGGAGAGGAGGTGGGAGAGAGGTGGGAAAGAGGAGGGAGAGAGGAAGTGGGAGAGGAAGAGGAGGCGGTTCTGTGGTTCATAATATAGACACGATCAAAGGTTCTGGGTTGAACCAATTAAAAAAAAAAGAGAAGAAAAGAAAGAGTACAAGAAAAAAGAAGACGAAGATCAAGAGAACGAAGACAAAGAAGAAAAGAAGACGACAGAATAGAAAAACAAAACGAAGATAGAGATGACAACGACGAAGAAAAAAAGAAAACAAGACCAAAATGAAAAAAACAAAACAGAAAAAGACAAAGAAATTTTATAAAAAGAAAAACAGAAAAACCAAGAGGAAAAACATAAAGAAGAAAAAGACGACACAGCAAAGACAAAAGAAAAAGTAAAAAGAAGAAAAAATCAGAGTCAGAAGTCACCCTCAGTACAATGAATGAGTACATTACTTTAGCCACTCCCCACTCCTCAATGACGTCACGGGGCATTTCCTGTTGTTTACATAATGTCGTGGTGACTCGCTACAACGTGACGCGTAACTGACGTCACCCGTCACTTCGGACACCTCCAGCGATGTGACGTCACCTTAATTATTTTATTCTGGCTAAGAACAGGTGATTTTATTCATCTTATAGACTGCGGGGGGATTCCCGTTTAAAGATGACAACACCAAAATAATGAAATAAAACAAAAATAAAAAATTATAAAAACAAGTGCATATAAAGAGAAAATAAACTACACAAAATAAAAAACATATTGTTAGGCCGGTGGTCTATGTCCACGTTGGGCCGTCAAATGTTTGGCTGGTACTCTGCCCACGTTTGGGCAGCCAGTTAGGCTGGTTGAGGGCAAACTCTGGTGGAAATAGAGTTGGGTTTAATTAACCATGAAAAGTTGGGTTAACAATGAAATGCTGGGCGCCAGGGAGAGGGCGGAACGAGACGAGAGGTGACGACTGTATTTCAAGTTGTGTCTCCGGCGATCTGCTTGTGGAGATCAAAAGAAGGGGGAGGCGAGAAAGCAAGAAACAGCGAGCTAGCTCGCGTATGCTTCTCCGAGGCTCTCTGCATCTTCGGCGTCCGTTCCTCTCCTTATGTACACGGATAGATCATGACCCGTGCTTCTAAATACCGTGAGGTCAAATGTTAGGCGAGGGAGCAGGAGACCAGTCGTGGCTGGTCGAGGTGGTGGCCAGCCATAGCGGGCCGATGCTGGCATTGCACGTGAGTTTCCTGAAGGAGGCTTTGTCCCACCCTTGGAACTTCTGGAAGCTCTGGGTCGCGTTGCAGCTGGGCAGAGCGAGCGTGTCCCATGGGGCCACTTGGGGGTCAGCAAGGTCGTGAGACACCGAAAAGAGGTGAGGACCGGTCGTAATGACTACGCCTAACACGTGTAAATAAACAAAAGGTATTTCCTCAACCAGATCCAGCCACACAAACAAAAAGAAAAAAATTATATATATATATATATATATATATATAAATATATATATATATATATATATATATATATATATATATATATAAAGTGCTCAACCCGCGTACTCAATAGCGTGGGTTCGAGTCCTTTCCAGTGGAAGAATGAATTCCCTGAAGACATGTCCAAGACTCCCAGAGAGGATTAAAATGAATAAACAAATAAAAAATAAAACAATTATAAAAATAAATACAAAAGGAACGAACGAAAAGGAAGAAAATAAAGAAAACGTATGGGTACGTTTAAAGGCAAAAATGGTTCACACACACACAGAAAGAATGTGAGAAAACGAGAGAACAGGAAAAAGAGAAAGAGAGAGAAAGGGTGAGAAAGTGTGAGAGAAAAAGAAAAGGAGGGAGGGAGAAAGAGAGAGAGGGAGAGAGAAACGGAGAGAGAAACGGAGAGAGAAAAAGAGAGAAAAGGAGAGAGAAAAAGAGAGAAAAGGAGAGAAAAATAGAGAGAGGGAGAAAGGTAGGGAGAAAGAGAGCGCGAGATAGGGAGAAAGAGTGTGTGTGTGTGTGTGTGTGTGTCTGTGGAGGGGGGGGGGTAGCGACAGCCCCTTGATACAAGTGGCACAAGTAATGTGACAGGTACTATTTCCCATACCCTCGTGTTTCCTATCATGGGGAGACGGGGGGGGGGGGGACAGGGCCAGCCATATGTCAACAGCTGCTCTCCCCCCATTCCCCCCTCCCCTTTCCCTCCAACCTTCGCCATGGGTACGTTATTTGTATTACTATTACATTCATATTACATTATTATTATATATTACAGTAGGCAGGAGACAGGGATGATCTTTCATCCACGAGGAGCTGGGACGAAAGGGATACAATGGGTGGTGGATGGGAGTGGAGATAGGAGTGGATTGGGTAAGAGTGGAATGGGTAGAAGTGGAGTGGGTGAGAGTAGAATGGGTAGGAGAGTGTTGGCAACTCCTTCAATGTCCAGCGTGCACACACACACACACACACACACACACACACACACACACACACACACACACACGCACATGGAGCGAGAACCCCCAACATCCTCAAACCAACTCTCGAGGGACCTTCCATTGTTTCCTCCGGATCTCAAGCAAGGGACATTCTATTGTTCCTAGTGACCCGAGGACCAAGCTTCCAGACAACACTTGCTCGGGCAATGGAAGTCGCCAGCCTTTCGGAGAAAACGCCCTGTCGGAAAAAAGAGACCGCGCTCCTCAACTACAATGGAAACTGCGACTGTCCGGCGTTTGTCATCATCGCTCAAACCGACGAACCTTTTTGTTATAGTTTTCCCACATGCAAATATGGCAGCCCTTGTAAATATGTATAGATTATTATTCTGGCAACTCCCCGAATTTTCCTCGGAGGTTGTTCCATGTTTGTAGACAAAGAGAACACTGGAATAGTAAAGGCACCACTCAGACTTTGCTTCTCCAAACCCCAGTACTGATAATGTAGATAGAAACTACAAATCTACAAGTGGAGTGGATGCGAGTGGAGTGGGTGAGAGTAGAATGGGTGGGAGTGGAGTGGGTGAGAGTGGAGTGGGTGAAAGTAGAATGGATGGGAGTGGAATGGGTAGGAGTGGAGTGGGTGAGAGTACAATGAACGGGAGCGGAGTGGGTGAGAATGGAATGGGTAGGAGTGGAGTGGGTAAGAGTAGAATGGGTGGGAGTGGAGTGGGTGAGAGTGGAATGGATGGGAGTGGAGTGGGTGAGAGTACAATGGATGGGAGTGGAATGGGTGAGAGTGGAATGGAGAGGAGTGGAGTGAAATAAGTGAAAGCAAAATGTGTGGGAGTGGAATGTGTGGAAGTGGAATGTGTGGGAGTGGAATGTGTGGAAGTGGAATGTGTGGGAGTGGAATGGGTGGGAGTAGGTGTGTGCCTTGACCAGCCACCTTCTTTATATGGTGTGAGAAGCCCTTGATATACAGGTAGATATATCATTACATAATATATTAAAAAAATAATAGGTAAAGAGGGCTCTTGTGACATTGGAATGTCCTGTCTAAGTATGAGAAGGGCAGTCATCGTGACACCAATAAAATAAAAAAATAAACAAATAAAAACAAATATAAGAAATACAAATATAAATATAAAAAAATGAAATAAAATAAAATAAAATAAACAACAAGTCTGAATACCATGTTGTTAGTCGTGCGGGTTCTCCAAAATTCCAAAACGGGTTATGATGCTGTAATGATTATAATTTATCTATGCTGTAATGACTATAATTTATCTTATATTATTTGTTTTTGTTTTGTTATCATTTGTCTGTCTGATTTTCATTTATTATTAGTTATATGTCAATTTATTATTATTTACTATTTACCTGTTTGTTTATTATTTAACTATACCTATGCAGTTATTTATGTATTTTATTTGTTATTTACATTATTATAGTTTTTATTTATTATTTTATTACTTATATGATTTTTTTTTCGCATCCGACCTAGATATGGATCAAAAGGTCTCCTGTCGGCATGCTCCGCCTTTGTAATCCTTTGTAATGTCAGGAAGAAGACCCCGAGGAAGACCTCGAATGAGATGGATGGACGGTTTGATGGAATGGAATAAGATAACCTGGATGGAAGCAGAGAATGACCGAAGGACATGGTGAGGATTACTATTGTGGACCTGAATCTACCGGAAGAGGTTCAAGATCCAAAGGAGTAATTGTGTGTGTGTGTGTGTGTGTGTGTGTGTGTGTGTGTGTATGTGTGTGTGTGTGTTTGGGGGGGTTCTTGTAACAACGGAATGCTCAGTCTGATTATGAAAAGGGCAGTCATCATGAGGGATTATATATATATATATATATATATATATATATACATATATATACATACATATATACACATACATATATATATATAATAAGAACAGTAGTAATACGTAAAGATAACTAAAATCCAAATATAAAACGAAATAAAATAATTAAACAAGTCTGAATTAAAAATATAGCTTAAAATAAAAAGCGACTAGTTTTAATGGCAAGTGCAGGATGGTAAGAGGGGTAGATGCACGAGAATTGCAAAAGGTTTCCGATATTCCCTCCCAAACGTTTTAGAAAAAACTCGTAAATAAATAATTTCAACAAATCTCCCCCAACCTGAAGAAAACCTTTTACTTAACACAGATAAAAAAATAAATAAAAATAATCAAATAAATGGATAAAACCGTGGCCAATAAAGTTATATTCGGCTGTGCGCGTGTCTGTTTATTTACCCAATTGTTTAAATTTCCTTATAATATATGAGAATGGACCTACGCTCATGGAGTCCCGTCTCTTATCCTCCTATTATGTTTCCTCGCTTTAAATTCATGTGTGGTTTCAGCTTGAGCTGCATAATTCTGTGTGTGTGTGTGTGTGTGTGTGTGTGTGTGTGTGTGTGTGTGTGTGTGTGTGTGTTTCACCTTGGTCTTTGAATCACGTGTTGGACTCATGATCGACAGCTATTTCCCTCCCGGAAGAGAGCTCAGAGCTCGTATGACCGATCTATGGGTAATGCTTTGACCTTACACGCACACACACACCCAACTCCCCGCCCACGAGTTGGAGTAACGACTCGAAGCGCAGCGATACTGAAATTATTTTCAGCCCTGGGCAGGATTCGAACCCGGACCGCCGTAGTGACATTTTGGGACTCTACCAACCGCGCCACCGAGTCGTGTGTGTGTGTGTGTGTGTGTGTGTGTGTGTGTGTGTGTGTGTGTGTGTGTGTGTGTGTGTGTGTGTGTGTGTGTGTGTGTGTGTGTGTGTATAGGAGCAACGCTCGTCGGGTTCCGTATCCTACTCTCCAATTGATCATCCTACCGATCCTCAAATTCATGTACAGTTCCAACATCTATATCCTTGATTTCCAATAATTATATTTAAATTTTAATTCATATATTGTTCGAGTTTGGGGTATATCAATTTCAACTGTATTTTCTTAAAATATGTGTGTGTGTGTGTGTGTGTGTGTGTGTGTGTGTGTGTGTGTGTGTGTGTGTGTGTGCGCGCGCGCGTGTTCATGTGTTAGTGTGTATGTGTGTGCGCGCACGCGTTCGTGTTAGTGTTAGTGTGTGTGTGTGTGTGTGTGTGTGTGTGTGTGTGTGTATGTGTGTGCGTTTGCGTGTGCGCGCGTTAATAATAAAAACAAAAACAAAAATAAAATTATAGAAATCCATAATTGATCTAATTAGGCAACATTTGATTCATTTTTCTAATTACCTCATTAACACAAACGCTAACGACGTTTGCCTTGGCACTAATTAGAGGAGAAACGGAGAGCAAAAATCGAATCAAGATTCATGAAATCTTTTCACAATGGCTGAATATGATCCATATTTACAAAGTAATTCAGTCCATCCCGCAAAACAGAAAAAAAAGTAAATAAATAAAAAAATATCAATAATAATGATAATAACAACAAAAAGAAAAATATATATACATATAATAATAATAATAGTAATAATAATAATAATAAAATAAAAATACCCGCTAATAATGATAAATAAATAATAATAATAAACAAAATATAAATAATAATCCACTGCTCGGATATATATCTCCCCATTTTTATTTTTGTTTTGTTATAATTTGTCTGTCTGATTTTCATTTATCATTAGTTATATGTCAATTTATAATCATTTACTATTTACCTTTTTGTTTGTTATTCAACTATACCTATGCATTTATTTATGTATTTTATTTGTTATTTTTACATTATTATAGTTTTAATTTATCATTATGATTTTTTTTTTTTTTTTTAATCCGACCTAGATATGGATCAAAAGGTCTCCTGTCGGCATGCTCCGCCTTTGTAATCCTTTTTAGTCTTTTTCCACGACTCTCAAAACAACCCCAATACCTGCCACGTCACTCCCGCAAACTTCTCTTTCTCGCCTCTCCACTTTCTGCCTGGTCTCCCTCTTCCACGCTTCCTATCTCGCGGCGTTCAGTCAGTAACACGCTTCCTCCATCACCCATCTTCCTGAATATTTCTTAATCTACTCCAGCTCCTTTGCCAACTCCACCGTCTCTCTCTCTCTCTCTCTCTCTCGGTGTTATTATAAGATATAAATAATTCACAAAGGACCATGAAGACAATGTCCTCAACAAATATACGAGGAAGGGACAACAATCATGCCTACATGTATGAATACATACGTGCATGTATACAGCTGTGTGCGTGCCCGTACGTGTGTGTGTGTATGTGTGCGCGCGCGCTTGTATATGCATCTCCATAAGTGTAAAAGACTGATTTAGAATAAGACTGAATTCCATAAATTTTGAATAATTGAGGATCGAAGGCACTGGGACAACAATTCTGTTAACACTAACTCCTTTAGGCCTATACACTAGGTCAATCTGTTCATAGGATTTAAGAGATTAACAGTGGGCATTCCGACCGCTGCAATATACATTTAAGGTGCGTCCACATGTGCAACATTGTCTGTAACATGTTTGAAACATGTCTAATGGATAAAAATGTCAGCAATATGTTTCAAACATGTCTGTAACATGATTTCAACATGTCTAACATGTATGAACAAGGGTCAGTGACAGAAACATGTACTACCAAAACATGCCAGCAACATATAAACATGAGTTTGAATGTGTGTGACATGTTCACAAGTGTGTCGCAAACATTCCCAATGACGAAAGAGACACGTCTTCAACAAATATGTCACAGACAAAGCTCTAACTAACATATCTACTTACAGACACGCCTTAAGAAGGGGACAGATCCAACAGCGCTGCATAAGCATTGATAGAAGCACGATACGAGTCCATGGCATCTTTTGCTGAGTTTGTAGTATTTTTCATTCGAGAGATGTTTTTATTTTTCTTTCTCCGTCGTGAAAATACAATAAAATAGACGAATATTTTTTTTGCAAAATTTTGCTTGTCAACTGAAGAATTTCTTTTTTATTGTAATAGCCAAGTGAAATGGTTATAATTGACACTTTTTTCTTACCTTTGCAAACAACTGTATACGCACACACACACACCTATGTATATATATATATATATATGTATATATATATATTATACATATATATATATTAGAGTAACAATGTTGTAAAACGATTATGAAAATGTATTATAAACCCACTATAGGAGAAAGAAAAAATACGATAGATTTTGTATATTACAACCGCTAGCTGTGATCATCTTCAGTACAGTAAATACATATACGAGAGAGAGAGAGAGAGAGAGAGAGAGAGAGAGAGAGAGAGAGAGAGAGAGAGAGAGAGACCCAAAGCTAGCAGTAGTTAACTAGTTAATTAGCTGGAAACCAGTTGACTTTGTTCAAGGTTTCTAAGCTGATCACCATACGAGTCGGAACCAGCATGCCATAAATCCCCCATATTTAGGCATGATGAAGAAACGTTTGCAGACACGGAGCCGCCCCCAACTTGGCTCCTGATCGTCTTCTTCCCAGAGCCCTATGGCCGCCCAGCTACTCGGCGCCAACAGCGCGGAACGAGTTGGGGGGTGGGGGGTGATAGCCTCTGGCAGGGTCTGGCCATCGTTAGGTCACAAAGTTCGACTTGTGGAGAGAGGGAGGGAGTGAGGGAGGGAGAGAGGGGGAGAGTGAGAGAGGGAGAGAGAGAGGGAGAGAGGGAGGGAGAGAGGGAGAGAGAGAGAGGGAGAGGGAGAGAGGGAGAGGGGGAGAGGGAGAGGGGGAGAGGGAGAGGGGGAGAGAGGGAGAGGGGGAGAGAGGGAGAGGAGAGAGGAGGAAGGGAGGAAGAGAAAGGGGGAGGGAGGAAGAGAAAGGGGGAGGGAGAGGAGGAGAAAGAGAAGCATAAAATAAAAAAGTGAAAACAAAATAAAAGAGGAGTAAGAAAATACGAGAGAGAAAAGAGTAAAAAACAAAAAGATAGAGGAATGAAAAAAACAAGAGAAGAGAGAGAGAGAGGGGGGGAGGGAGAGAAGAGGGTCCCAAGTGTTTCTCGAAGTGGAGAAGAAGAAGAAGAAGAAGAAGAAGAAGAGGAGGAGTTCGGGAAGAGGATTGCCGCGGGTCCAAGTGGATCCCCTTCGGAGACGCCAACATCCGATCCGGAGCTGCGGTCGGATCCGGTTGGTAACCGATCGTCCGGGCTTGACACCGGTTCTGCGGTAGTTCCGGACGATTACCACGACCGCAAGAGAGAGAGAGAGAGAGAGAGAGAGAGAGAGAGAGAGAGAGAGAGAGAGAGAGAGAGAGAGAGAGAGAGAGAGAGAGAGAGAGAGAGAGAGAGAGAGAGAGAGAAAGGGGGGGAGGGAAGTGACTTGCAGACTTCTCCCTGACCCCAAAGTCACCTTAGACTTACCTACGTTTACAAATGTTTACCTTAGACTTACTTATGTTTAAAATGTTTAACCTGGATATCATCTGGTGGTGGGGGGGAGAGGGGAGGGGGGGAAAGGGGAGGATGATAGGGGGAGGAAAGGAGCTGAGGGGGGGGAATTCTATCTGCGATATACACAGAACGCGAGATCTATACAAGGTCCTGCTCGTGAAAGGAAATTCAATTCACATACACGTACAGACATACATACACACACGCACACATACGTACACACATGTGCGTAACCTACACATAGACAGCCACTTTCCTTCCCCTTACACTGGTGGCGTAATCGGAATCGTGCTGGTCTCGCATTCGCTTAGTCATGTGTTCGAATCCCGCACTCCTTTCCGATTCCCAACAGTGATTGCTAGTTACCTACCCACCAATAATCCCCCATAAGCGCATGTACACAGGGCAAAGGTCGCGGCTTCGGCCGCAGCTACTCAGCGTCTCCTGGTGTAGTATGCTCCTCACTTTACCATCGATATAATATTCAACAATAACAGTTTCCACCGCCGCGGTTTAATTACAATACATGTCAATGGAGGCGTTCACACTCAACCGCGCAGTTTTTCCTAGACAGTACCGCCGCGGTTTCCGCGAGGTTCAAACCGCTAGTGTGAACAGGGCCTTACTGGCTAACGGCGCGGGGGGTGGGGGAGATGAACGGAATCGTTCGAAGGTAGACAAAAACTATTTAATATAATTTTGAGAGGCAGGTATAAGCGAAATCAACTAATAAGCCCTGTTCACACTAGCGGTTTGCACCGCACGGAAACCGCATAGTCAAGGAAAAACTGCGTGATTGTGTGTGAACGCCTCCACAGACTTACACTGTAATTGAACCGCGGCGGCTCAAACCGCTAGTGTGAACCGGGCCATAGACGTGGTACAGTGTCAATGTTTACAACTCCACACTGAAGCCAGCTAAAGGGAAGTGACTCCCAGAGCCGAGAACCAGCTGGATAACCGTGCCATCTGTTTCCCATAAGCCAGATGGTGCTGGTGGCAGAGTGGAGCTTACGCCAGGAGACACTGAGTACCTGCGGCCGAAGCAGTCACCTTTGCGCTTTGAGGGACTCTTGGTATGGGCAGGTAGCAACCAGTCCCTGCTGGGACTCGGAGAGGAGGTAGTGTGGGATTCGAACCTGTGACTAGGAGGGTACGTGACCATAAAGCCTTCGTTTGATGATTAGATACGAATCAATGGATTGGGTCGTCGATAAAGTCTAATCTTATCTGGAGGAAGTCTTGATAACAAGGCCGGATACTCTTCTCTATGAAAGAGATCTTCCTGTCAGGGTCCGGGTGGATTCGAGTCCTGTAAATCGCAAAAAAAAAAAAAAAAAAAAAAAAAAAAAAAAAAAAAAAAAAAAATATATATATATATATATATATATATATATATATATATATATATATATATATATATATATATATATATATATATATATATATATATATATATCCTTTACTCCTTACCACGTCCGGAACTCTCTGGGGGACCGTGTAGGAGCTCCGGAAGGAGAAGGTCCTGGCATGCAAGGATCCTGAAGACCAAGAGCCCCTCCCCCGCCCCCCTCCCACACCCCCCTCCCCCCCCGGAACCCCAATTTTCGTTCAACCTTTATCAGAGTTTTAAGGCCAAAAGGGGCCCATGGCAGGGCTTGTCCGGGCAGTCTGACGGAAATAAAGATCAGTTTCCGGCGGATTCCGCTCTACACGGAAAAGACTCCGGCTCCGCTTCTGCGGCTGAAAGAAGATCGGAGGATTACATCTGCGGGAGGAGGAGGAGAAGGAGGAGGAGGGAGGAAGAGGTGGGGGAGGGGGTGGTGGAGGAGGTAAGGAGTAGGAAGAAGAGCAGGAAGAGGAGGAGAGAGAAGGGGGAGGAAGGGAAGGAGGAGAAGGAGGACGAACACACACTGTTCCTCATATGTATGTAGAGCACTGCAGAGTGAGAGAGATAAAGAAAGAGACAAAATGGGAGGATAGAGAGAGAGAGAGAGAGAGAGAGAGAGAGAGAGAGAGAGAGAGAGAGAGAGAGAGAGAGAGAGAGAGAGAGAGAGAGAGGGGTGGGAGGGAGAAAGAGGGAGGTATGTGTGTGTGTGTGTGTGTGTGTGTGTGTGTGTGTGTGTGTGTGAGAGAGAGAGAGAGAGAGAGAGAGAGAGAGAGAGAGAGAGAGAGAGAGAGAGAGAGAGAGAGAGGTGGGAGGTAGAAAGAGGGAGGTATGTGTGTGTGTGTGTGTGTGTGTGTGTGTGTGTGTGTGTGTGTGTGTGTGTGTGTGTGTGAGAGAGAGAGAGAGAGAGAGAGAGAGAGAGAGATGGGAGAGAGAGGTGTGAGAGAGAGAGAGAGAGAGAGAGAGAGAGAGAGAGAGAGAGAGAGAGAGAGAGAGAGAGAGAGAGAGAGACAGAGAGACCGGCTGACAGATCAAGATAAGGCAGCTCAACTACGATACTACAACTACCACAACCACTGGCTCCCTTACAAACGACCGGTTGTTCAGAACGACTGGACTACTAAATCACAGGCGGACGGACTACAGGGATCAAAAGGGTGTAATTTGCCCACAATGACCGGGTAAACAAAGATTGACCAGCAACGAGCAAGGCCAGCTGGCTCCAACTGACGCGTCGTGTCTTCTTTGTCAGCCATTACGCATAAAAGAGAGAGAGAGAGAGAGAGAGAGAGAGAGAGAGAGAGAGAGAGAGAGAGAGAGAGAGAGAGAGAGAGAGAGAGAGAGGGGGGTTATGGGGGGAAAGAGATAAAACACCTGTACCCCCCTAGCATAGACCGTAGTCTCCCTTATACAATGCACACTAATGAACCCCATGTTGTGATCTACATGTTGTGGTCGGCAGGCTTAACACGCCCCTCTCCTCCTCCTCCTCCTCCTCTTCCTCCTCCTCCCTTCTCCTCTTCCTCCTCCTTCCTTTTCCACCCCTCCTCCTCTCCGTTCCCTCCTCCTCCTCCTCCTCCCCTTTTCCTGCCCTCCTTTACCACCCCTCCGCTTCTTACCTTCTTTCTCCTCCCTTCTCTTTCACCCCTCCTCCTCCTCCTCTCTGTACCCTCTTCCTTCTCCTGCCCTCTTCTTCCTCCTCTTCCCTCCTCTCAGTTCCCTCTTCCACCCTTCCTCTTCTTTCTCCACTTCCTCCTCCTTCCTTCCCTCTTGTCCTGCTCTCTCCTCCTCCCTCCTCCTCCTCCTCCTCCCCCTTCAACCCAGTAGCGTACGATCTGCCACGCAACTTCCGAAAAGGGATTTAACACGGATTTAACTGAATTAACTTTTTCCTCCACTAACCACATTGACAACAAAGGTTAAGCTTAACCGCTAGTTCAACAAACTTCCCCAAACTGTACTTCGTTATATTGGTTCTTGTTAAGGCCCTGTTCACACTAGCGGTTTGAACCGCGCGGAAACCGCGGCGGTACCACATACAGAAGAAAAAACAGCGCGGTTGTGTGAACGCCTCCAGTGACTTACATTGTAATTCAACAGCCGCGGTTGAAACCTCTAGTGTGAACAGGGTCTACAGACGGACGATTTCATGCATGACCCTTCCCACTTAATTTTTTTTTTTCTATGGTCGCTGGTCGAACGGGTTAGAGCGTCGCTATTTGCGGCGGTGGTCGAGGTGACGGCAGATCGAACTCTGCCACCAGCGAGTTGGACCAAGGGCATGGTTCATTCAACTCCACGCTACAAAGTCGTTCTGTGAGGGGCACCGTCACAGCCTTCTGATAGGGAGGAGTTCGTGACGTTAAACCGAATCATCATTATTTCATTTTTATCTTAGTCTGTTTAACGTAATTCGCCTACATGTCAACAGAAACTATGACGCTCATTAAGACTACAATAACAACCCAAACTACTTCAACAACAATGACACATTAACCTTAATGTCCTGTATGCTTAGCTCCTGACGAGTCTATTCAGATAACAAGGACCACAGACCCATGACGGAGTTGGGGGGGGAAAGGTTACAGACTCCCCCAAAGAGGGAGTCCCAATTTAGTGGGAGTTAAGGTGGAATTAAGGTACGTTTTCCTCGGTACAACGATTTGCCATTACCACAGCCAATGGCGGGTGACCCGCCTCCTACCTGGCATCCTCGTTAGGTAAGCGCGTTGGCCGTAGGTTCGGTTAAAAGAATTCTCAGCCTCGTCGTTTACAGCTCGAAGGAAAACATCCCCATTCAAAGACAAAGAATTACTGTTCTAGACAATTGTTTGATGATCATCGTTGGGCGATAATCGCAAAGCGTACTTTTAGTGGGTGTTTTAGTGTTACAAAACGGACTTCCATACAAGCATAAAGCATAAGATACAAGAAACATCAAGAACCCGAGTCTTAAACTGAATTAAAATTACTCTCACAGAAGCTAAAGTGTGACAGCAATACATAAGCCATGGGATACACGACACGCTGAGAACTCTCGTCTTTAGCTGAATAAAATCGCCTGACGACAACAGACCACGTGATCTCCGACCAACACCACACGGAGCATCACGTATCTGTGATATCGTAGCCGAATACGATGTCGGAATACGATACTATCTCGTCATCCGTCTCGTATCCAGTGAGGAACACCCCCCATCTTCTGTAGCCACTTCCCGCTGGGGCAATGACAGGAACCACTGTCCTAAGCGGTGCGAGATTACCCATAAGGTTAGAAGCGCTGGTAAATAAAAGCCCAGAACAACAACTAGCCGGGGACCCACCGGATGCATCGCGAAGCAAGACGGCACGCATTGATTCTACAGGATTCGAACCTCCTACCTGTGATCACACCCGAGGACATCAAGAAAGACAGAGAGACAGATATAGAGATAGAGAGAGAGAGAGAGAGAAAGATAATGAGTGGAGAGATACCGTAAAGAAATAAAGAGAGCACTTGAAGATACTAAACCTGCTAGTGTATTGTCCAAGCCCATGCCATCACCTTTGCCCTATGTTCTACGATAGCCAAGACAAGAGGCAGTCACTGGTAGCGTTACAGATTGAACCGGAGCCGAGTCCAAACCTAACACGCGCACGCACGCACGCACACACACACACACACACACACACACACACACACGTACACACACACATTACGAGCTCTCACTTCATATCATATCCAGATGGGTACTAACTGGCGATCCTGTGGCCTGCACGTGATCCAAGACCATGGTGAAACACACACACGTACACGCGCACACAATGCAAATTCCGGGCTCATATCAGAAGGGGTACTAACTGGCGATCACGGGTCCAGTGCGTGATCCAGGACCATAAACACACACACACACACACACACACACACACACACATACACACATATAATGCATACATGTATGTATGTATGTATGTACTGAGCTCCTTCGTGCCTGTTGTATATAAACAAGGGCTCTGAAAACCACTGTAACCTTGTGGGCTAAACAAGGCTGCCTTTGTAATGCTAATGCGCCGGCCTTTGTCGAGTCGAAATTAACTTGTTGGCTATACAATATACCCCCCCACACACCCATTTTTTTTCCGGACTACCCTCCCCCCTCCCCCACCCCCCTCTCTCTTTTGGACTCTACTCCAACCCACCCACTCCTCTCTCTTTTGTATGGACCTCCAACCTTCTCTCTCTCTCTCTATCACTCTTTTTTTCTTGGGGGGGATGGGGATACGGGTTCACTCCCCCCCCTCTCTTTTTTGGGGGGTTACCAACTCCCCTCATCTCTCTTTTTTCCATAGATGGTCAATGCCGTTCTCGTGACGGGTGCCCATGAGACGAATTCTTCTTGCGCCGTCAGGCGATTCCATTCGGATGAAAATAAAACCTCAAAGGAGACCATCGCTTTCCGATGACGTAACAAACGGATCTTCCTCCTCCTCCTCCTCCTCCTCTATCTCCGAAGAGGATCCTGAGGTCCCGTGGAGGAGTTCCTTCAAGGAGGACGTGACCACAAAAGGGGATGACATTCCGGAGTAAGTGGATCGTTCTTCTTTCTCCTCCTCCTCCCCCTCCTCCTCCTCTTCTTCTCCGGGTGCACCCCGTCGATTCTGTAACTCATAGCCATCCGGCTATATACTGTTTACACACACACACACACACAATTTTATATATATATATATATATATATATATTATATATATATATATATATATATATGTTGTTACATTATGACAAGTTGATGAAGGTGGAAAAAGGAAGTCACGGGTCTAGTTCTGAATTTTTGAGTTTATTACTGAACGCTTTCGCTCTATGCTTCTTCAGAGGAATGTGACTCTGGAGTGAAGCTGGCGGTATACATAGTCTGAGTAAGACCGCGTTCCCTCCTTGGAGGTGGGTTACGTTTGGTTGTACATTCCACACACACCGGAGCTGTTTTGTAATAACATCACAACAATTTATTGTATACTCTATTATCACTATTGTTCATTGTATTAAAAACCATTGTACAACCAAACGTAACCCACCTCCAAGGAGGGAACGCGGTCTTACTCAGACTATGTATACCGCCAGCTTCACTCCAGAGTCACATTCCTCTGACGAAGCATAGAGCGAAACCGGTCAGGAATAAACTCAGTAACTCGGAACTAGACCCGTGACTTCTTTTTCCACCTTCATCATATATATATATATATATAAATGTATATATTTATATATGTATATGTGTGTGTGTGTGTGTGTGTGTGTGTGTGGGTGGGTGTATTTCAAAGTGCCGTCGATCAATTTCAATCAATTGAACACATATCGCGATTCAGTTCTCCCTCGACACTAATCATCATCATCATCATCAATTGGGGGG
Organism: Oratosquilla oratoria; assembly: GCF_046742065.1. Taxonomy (NCBI): domain Eukaryota; kingdom Metazoa; phylum Arthropoda; class Malacostraca; order Stomatopoda; family Squillidae; genus Oratosquilla; species Oratosquilla oratoria. The sequence continues at coordinate 5,042,432 of NC_134780.1, read as the reverse complement.
CGTCATACGCCAGGGGGCGCGTTGCTTCACTCACACGCCGGCGCCAGTCGCCTTCACGGTCTCTCTGAGCAATATGTATTATTAAAAATGTGTGTGTGTATATATGTGTATATATATATATATGTATATATATATATATATATATATATATACATATATATATATATGTGTGTGTGTGTGTGTGTGTGTGTACATATATACATCTAATCGGCCTCTTTCGGCTTTTTTACAATATGTCATTGACGTGATACTGATGCTTCAATCCTAAAGGTATTTATTTCTCTTTGACTTCTCTTCGTTTCCGCCCTTTCCTCCGATTCTCTTCGTCCCGCACGCAAACGACCGCCTGTTCTACCACCACACCACGTGACCTTACGTACAACTCCCCCAACTCCAAAATCCCACCACTCGAAACATTCCTTCGTCCAACTCCAGGTGACTTTAGTTAGCTACAGAGGAGACTCGAGTGTGTCGCCCTCGAGTACAGCTCGAGAGGGACCTCGTGGGTGTTGTCCTTGAAGCCGCGAGAAACTCGATCTGGGGGCGGTGGGCGCGCCGCATGTCAACAAACAACACGGGTGCGGCACAACGGCGCGGCACCGCCTCGAGTACTACGATGCTGTCATGCGCGATGACGCCCCCCTTGCCCCACGGGTGCGTAACGGCACGGACATCTGAGAGAGAGAGGGGGGAGGGAAAGAGAGGATGGGAGAGAGTGAGAGAGAGGAGGAGGAGGGAGAGAGAGGGGGAGGAGGGAGAGAGGGGGAGGAGGGAGAGAGGGAGGAGGAGGGAGAGAGAGGGGGAGGAGGGAGAGAGAGGGGGAGGAGGGAGAGAGAGGGGGAGGAGGGAGAGAGATGGGGAGGAGGGAGAGAGAGGGGGAGGAGGGAGAGAGAGGGGGAGGAGGGAGAGAGAGGGGGAGGAGGGAGAGAGAGGGGGAGGAGGGAGAGAGAGGGGGAGGAGGAAGAGAGAGGGGGAGGAGGAAGAGAGAGGGGGAGGAGGGAGAGAGAGAGGGGGAGGAGGGAGAGAGAGAAGGGGGAGACAGAGATGGAGAAAGGGAGAGAGGAAGAGAGAGACAGGGAGAGAGGAAGAGAGAGACAGGGAGAGAGGAAGAGAGAGACAGGGAGAGAGGAAGAGAGAGACAGGGAGAGAGGAAGAGAGAGACAGGGAGAGAGGGAGAGAGAGGGGAGGAAAGAAGGGGGAGAAAGTGAGAAAGAAAGGAATAAGATCTGCCCTGTTCTTAGTAACAACATTAATCAAATTTGCTTTTACAATGTTTGTCTTACTATAACGAAAACAATTTCTCTTACATGGCAAGTGGCTTTGCATATACATTCTCGTTGTTTTAATGTGAAAAATTACTTAATTATTTATTAATCTTGATATATTTTTATGATTACCTATTATCATATATATATATATATATATATATATATATATATATACATTTGCACATGCATACACACACAATGCATATATATATATATATATATGTATATATGTGTGTGTGTGTATGTATAGACTATACCCTATGATATATCTTATAGTATTCTATCCTATGACTATTTGTTTGTGTTACTTTGGGCTTTAATGTATAATTCTTTATATTCAAGTTTTACTTTGTTACTTATAGAGCAACCTAATTGTCATTATCTATTCATTTGATCACCATTATATATATATATATATATATATATATATATATATTATATATATATTATATATATATATATATATATATATATATATATATACGTCACTCTTACTTATACTATGCTGTTGATCCTCATTCTAAAGGATCTATCAATTGAATATATTAGTAAAATATGTTTATGTCTATAAACATTAAGAACTGGGTATATGAATTGTATTACGTAAGAACGAGTTTCCAATGGAATAAAGTTTTTTGGGCTTTGTTCTCACGATCATATGATATGTACGTCTCCGGTCACAAGTAGGCATGTACAGCGAGTGTTGAAACAACTGGTTCTATTAAGAGAAGATAACTTCATGGACAGGGCTGACAGGTAGTACAGGACATGGAAGTGCCTAGTGTAGGCCTTATGGTCCCTTACAGTCTCCACTATTCCTATGTTCTTACAAAATTCTATAGGGGAATTAGGAAAAATACATAATACAAAATAATAATGACAAAATATACAAATGAATAATAATAATAATAATAATAATAACAACAACAAAAATATATTCGGATACAAATACAAAAGTTCAATGATTTGTTGGATAAATCATATATACACGCGCACACGCACACACACACAACGTCACCACGAACATAGCTCACTTCCCGTGTAATACAACTAGGTAAACACACACACATATATATTATATATACATACATATATATATATATATATATATATATATATATATATATATTTATACAAAATCGAACCTGATTACATCACGTTTACTAAATCAAAATAGTAAAGTAACGCACATTAGCGACATTAAAAATGAATAAACAAATTAACAAATAAAATAAATAATAAATAAGACAAAGGCCCCAGAAGCGGAAGAAACATACCAATCAATTCAATCAAGTAATTATTAATTTCAAAATATTCATTACAAACTCAAAGGAAGATGGATACACACACAATTGTTGTAGAGCATGTGGGTCACGTGAATATACGGTACAGAAAAGAATGATGAAATGAATAATGATAATAACAATAACAAATATATAAAAGTATAAATTTATAAACATTTGTAATAAAAACAGACGAGTGAATAATCAAATAAACAAATAAATGATCATGTAAATAAATACACAAGTAGATCCATTGTAACAAAAATGATCATTTTTTTTACATGCGAAATAAAAAAAATGAAAAAAAGAGAGATGGTGGGGGGGAGAAAGAGGGAGGGAGGGAGACAGGAGGGATAAAGAGAGAGGAACAGAGAATAACAAACCCCTAGACCCCATAGTAACCGTCAACACTCGCCTAATTCATTTATAAACCTCAAGGAATGAAAATTAGACTGCTGTCCGTGTTGTGGGAGTATGGGGGAGCAGTCACCGGTTGCCAATCCTCCTTAGGTGAAAAAGGAGAGAATCTTGAAACCCGTTCCGAGGACCGAGTGCCAGCCCCTCAGGGCTGCACCTGTCGGATGGATTTTGTAGAAATGTGCACGGGGGGAGACCATCCACTCCGACATCCGTCTCGTTCAGTCACCCTTCGTTGGTTCCGCCTTAATATTTCCAATACCGAAGCCATCGATTGTAACATTCGGAGCATCAGATCTGATTAAAATGAATATTAGAAACTAATTATATAAAATTACTAAAACGATTCCACACACTGTGCGTGTGCGTGTTTGTGTGTGTTTATGATAGTGTGTGTTTATGTGTGCGTGCGGGTGTGTACGTGTGTGTGTGTGTGTGTACATGCGTATGTCCGCGCGATTCATCATGGTCTTAGACCACGTGTTGGACTCGTGATTGACAGCTATTAAACCACTCCCGGATGAGAGCTCAGAACTCATATTTGGCCCGATCTCAGGGTTATGTTGTAACCTTACACACACACACACACACTGACTGACCTTTTACATTCAGTAGTTCTGAAATCAGTTCACTTCATCAGTTCACCTGCCGAAGTCGAGGGATCAAGTATTTTCAACTTCCTCAATTTTCTGGCCTTCTGGGTAACAATAGACGAAAAATGCCTTTTAATGGTTTCTTCGATCAATATATATATATATATATATATATATATATATATATATATATATATATATATATATATATATATATATATATATATATTACGTTCGTAAAGAGTTGGAGTCCAGGAGCCATGTTGTCGGAAAATTTCAAACACTGGACTTTAACGGAATTCTGTTACTCTGAGTCCAGTGTTTGAAAATTTCCGACAACATATATATGTATATATACATATAAATATACATATAAACACACACACACACACACATATATACATATATATATATATATATATATATATATATATATATATTATATACATACATAATATATTATTATGGTTCGAATCCGGGGACGATAGTCGGAATTATTTGATCGACATCACCGTCACTGGTGATTCTATTTAGGTATGACAACGGCGATAAGTCCATCAAGGAAACGTAACAGTCTTAACCACTAGCTAAGAGCCCTGGTTCACTGTAAAATAATAAGAACGGACGGCAGTTAGCAGTCGACTTCGTTCCTCGGGAAGTAGATTAACTTCCAGGTTGGTGAATTTTATAGGGTCAGCAGCTCAGTCGGTAAGGCGACGGCAGTGAGAATTCACGAGCCCAGGTTCGAATCCGGGGACGACAGTCGGAATTATTTGTTCGACATCACCGTCACTGGTGATTCTATTCATATATACATACATACATACACACACACACACACACACATATATATATATATATATATATATTATATCTATATATATATAAACATACATTATATATAAATATAAACAAACATATACATATATACACACATCTATATACATACACACACACACACATATATACATATACAAACATATATATATATATATATATATATGTGTGTGTGTGTGTGTGTGTGTGTGTGTGTGTGTGTGTGTGTGTGTGTGTGTGTGTGTGTGTGTGTTGTGCAGGTACAAACATCTCATATGCATGTACAAATACCTTCATAAAACCTCTCCTAAGAGGACGGAAACTTTCCCATTCTTTGCTTCTGGAGAGAGACTATATGGGTCCTCCGAGTAGTGGTGACATAGATGGAGCTCCAGGCAGGCCCGTTCTTTGGGGGGTCGGGGAGTATTATCTGAGGCCCAGGAGATAGTTGATATTCTTCCCCCCTGATGTTATTTGATAAGATCATTAATAATAATAATAATAATAATAATAATAATAATAATAATAATAATAATAATAATAAATAACAATAATAATAATAATAAATCTTTCTAGTGCCTTTTTCCTGGTACTGGACAACAAAAAAATAAAAATACAAAAATGAAAAAATAACAATAATGATAATATAATAATAAATAGATTAATAGATAAAATAAAAGAACAACAAATATATAAATAAATAATGATAGAAAAATGAAATATAATTGAGGGCGTCTCTGATGATCATTAACTTAATTATCATTACTTGATGTGCGCAGAGAAAAATTCTTTGGAAACTACGGCGAAAACTGTCCTGAAGGGTATGGAAGATCCTTATGACTTGAGAAAGTGGATATGGTTAGGTTAGGTTAGGTTAGGTTAGGTTAGGACGGGTTACGTTACGTTTGGTGGGCTTACGTTAGGTTAATATAGGTTAGGTTGAGTTAGGCAGGGTTGGGTTACGTTTGGCGGGCTTAGGTTAGGTCAAGTTAGGTTAGGTGAAGTTTGGTGGATTCAGTTGGGGTTGTGATATGTTAGGTGTGGTTAGGTTAGATAACGTTAAGTAAGATTACGCTACGTTAGGTTAGGCAGAATTAGGCGGGGTTACGATAAGTTAGGTGGGTTTAAGTCAGGGCTGGTTAGGTTAGGTAAGGTTACGCTACATTAGGCTGGGTTATATCATGTAAGGTGGAATCAGGTTAGGTTAACTTAGGCGGTGTTGGGCTAGGTTAGGAAAGTTATAAACAGGGTTGAAAGGAAGTCTGCGAAACTGACTTTAGTATGCTGCCCACTCTATTGTCTCTTGAATATAATAAGGATAGTGAGCTGCTGTGCAACTATTATGTAAACATGGGCTGCAATGTCTGTAGCAACACACACACACACACACACACACACACACACACACACACACACACACACACACACACATATATATATATATACATATATATATATATATATATGCGAATAAATTACAAAAACACGTGATTCACAAAATGTGAAATAAAACCAATTGGAAAATAAAATGAAAGGTGACCGAAAGTTTTCGTCTATTTAAGACATTTTCAAAGGTACAGAGTAAGGAAACAGTGACAGTATATATACAAAAGAAGCATATATATTGTTACTGTTTCCTTACTCTGCAACTTTCAAAATGTCTTAAATAGACGAAAACGTTCGGTCACCTTTAATTTTATTTTCCAAGTGGTTTTATTACACACACACACACACACACATATATATATATATATATATATATACATATATACACACACACACAGTGGTGGGATTATAAAGATAACAGGTTCTCTCATTGTCCCAGTATCAAGTAGATACCACTTACGGTGTATTATAGCCTGCATAAGTCAATTCTAATAAACTACTCGCGGAGCTCATGACATTCCAAAAACAGGTTCGTACGAACCGGTAAGAACCAGCTGAATCCCACCACTATACAAGAACATAGGAATGAAGGATACTGCAAGAGACCATGAGGCCTAAACTAGGCAGTTCCATGTCCATGACCACCTGCCATCCCCATCCATAAAATTGTCTAACCGTTTCTTAAAACTATTGATAGTTTCAGCGCTCACTACATGGTTACCAAGTCTGTTCCATTCGTTGACCACCCTATTAATAAACCAATTCTTGCCCATTTCCTTCTTAAATATAAATTTGTCCAGTTTAAATAAATTACTGCGAGTCCTGCCCTGCTGCCTTAATATGATGACATTGTTTGCGTTGCGTCACCCTTGTTAAAGCCTTTGATCCACTTAAACACATCTATTAGATCACCCCGTGAGTGTGTGTGTGTGTGTGTGTGTGTGTGTGTGTGTGTGTGTGTGTGTGTGTGTGTGTATATGAATATATATATATATATATATATATATATATATATATATATATATATATATATATATATATATATATATATATATATATATATATATATATATATATTATCAACAACAATGCCCTTTAATTCTAAGCCATCAACATCGGACGAACCGTGGAGACACACCCAGAAATTGAAACGTGGTACGCCCGAGGACTCGAACCAATGCGGCGTAAAAAACGTTACCAGTGCCGTATTGACTATTAGACCAATACACCATCAAGAGAAATATAAGTTGAGCGCAACTTTTCTTATATATTTGTATGCTCGAGTTACATACACATACACGAAAGTTTGCGTTCAACCCATCTCCACTATGATAGTACATTAGTAAGTATACGAACGTGGGAAAGTATTTGTACAACACTGAATGGGTCCCAGTGACTAGAGATACATTTTTTATCAACCACAATGCACTTTAATTCTAAGCCATCAACATCGGACGAACCGTCGAGGCACATGCAGAAACTGAAACGTGGTACGCCCGAGGACTCGAACCAACGCGGCGAGAACGTTACCAGTGCCGTATTGACTATTAGACCAATACACCATCAAGAGAGATACAAGTTGATGGTGTATTGGTCTAATAGTCAATACGGAACTGGTAACGTTCTCGCTGCGTTGGTTCGAGTCCTCGGGCGTACCATGTTTCAATTTCTGCATGTGCCTCCACGGTTCGTCCGATGTTGATGGCTTAGAATTAAAGTGCATTAAGGTTGATAAAGATGTATCTCTAGTCACTGGGACCCATTCAGTGTTGTACATACATACATATATATATATATATATATATATATATATATATATATATATATATATTATATATATATATTATACACACACACACACACAGCATGTCCCCTATATACGAAGGATATAGGTTCCTTTAAACACTTTCGTATATTGATAATATAATTCGTATATTGAAGCGAGACTGGCGAATCATATGCCTTTCCTTCGAATTTTCGTATATCGGATATTCCCCGTTTACATCATATATATATATATATATATATATATATATATATATATATATATATATATATATATGTATATAAACCAAAAGCTTTTTTACCCCTTTGTGTGGGAGGTAACTAAGTCAGGCACGTACCTATTCCCACCCATTTCACTCCCCTCCACCCCTCCCATCTCAGCTCCTCATGGATGACGGGTCATCCCTACATCCGCCAACTACCCTGGGTCAAACGCAATGCAGCAAGACACAGTACATCCACAGCAAGGCCGCTTCACTTAATCGGCGACCCCCCTCACGTAAATACACATTTTCATTAGATCTTTTGGTAGTTATACAGTAAACTTCATATTTCGTGTTTGCATGAGAAGCCCAAGCTAGGCATAGTTGTAATTAATTTCTATGCAATGATGTGTGATTTGCCTTTCCAACATTAGCCAACTGTAAATATCATTTACACTATGGCCCTGTTCATACTGGCGGTTTCAACCGCGGCGGTACATTGATGACGTAAGCCAATGGAGGCGTACACACCCAACCGCCCAGTTTGTCCTTGGGTATACGGTTCCACCGCGGCTTCCGCGCGGTTCAAGCCGCTAGTGTGGGCAGGGCCTAAGCTCCTTTATTTTGAATATTTCGTATTGTTTTGTGGGATTTTTTTTCAGCGTTGTTTAATTATGATGGCGTCCAGAAACAGAGGGGCATCCTTGCCACTTTTACTAGTTTCGAGTCAAGCACGAATCGTGAAAGGCGCAAGCCTCATATATACTGTGTATATATATATATATATATATATATATATATATGTATACATATATATATACATATATATATGTATACATATATATACATATATACATATATATATATACATATATATATATATATACTTGTATGCATATATATACATATATATATATATATATATATATATATATATATTATTTATACATTCACATGCATATATACATACATACATATATATATGCACACACATATTATACGTGCTTCACTCGAAACCAGTAAAAGTGGCGAGGATGGACCTCTATTTCTGGACCCCTCATATACCCGAAAGTTGGTGCCAATGGCATATCAAAGTCAAAGGTCAAGTTACACGAAAGAATGTGAACACAGCCGGATGAAGCCAGCGCGGTGAGGTATAGAGGCTGTATTGTTCCTCACGGGGCGGTCCTGAAATGGACCATTAAGGCTGACCTACATTACACAGTCAGCGCCGTAATGAAAACAATGCTATGGTGTTTCAGTGCCACGCACCTGAATGATTCCGTCCCTTGGTTGGCACTGCACCATCGCAAAGACAACAGATGTCAGAAAGCAGTGATACAGTGCTTTAATCAATGCTATGCACCTGACAGGCTCTGTCCCTTGGCTAGCACTGCAGCACTGCAAAGACAATAGATACTAGAAGCCAGTGTTACAGTGCTTTAACCAGTGCCACATACATAATTCACTCCCTCCCTTGGTTGGCACTGCAGTATCGCAAAGACAACAGATACCAGTGCTACAGTGCTTTAACCAGTGCCAAGCATCTGATTGGCTCCGTCCCCTGGTTAGCACTGCACGAACATACATGTGCACGAACCAAAGTTAAATTACCCTACTCAGTTAGAATGCAAATTATAGTCAATATCGGAGAGAGAGGACAATTTTCCCCCGTATTTACCCTGGAATATCAATTACGTCCGGACAAGTCACACAACTTCGGCTATGGTTGTGATTTGCGTTACGTCAACAGCCGTAACTTGCGTTACGTGGTCATGTAACATGCATCAAGTTTTTCCCTTTACCGGGAATCTACAAATAGGGAACTTTCTCATATTCGGAACAAATGTCTCTTTCGAACGTAACCCACGCTGATTCACAATGGCAACAGCCCACCGATTAGATTTTATACGAAGCCGACAAGGGGAAAAAATATCCAAGAGCAGCAATTATTCAGAGTTCAAACATTACAGAACAATACGGAGGCGTGTTCAATAATGTACCCCCTTTAATTCACTTAATTCCTGTAGTCAGAAAGACTTCAATTGATGCCCCGTGGGATGTCCTGTCCTAATGTCCCTTCCTCATCCATTCCAGGATGTATGAATATAGCTTAGCGGTTGTATTTTGCGTCTGTGGACTTGAAAGCTTCAAAAAAACTCTTTGTTGTACAGTTAACAAAGGTACCTTCCTCGTAAGGTGCCTACACTGATCGCATCCCAGACAACCCTGTATTTATTTATCTACATAAATGGGTGTATCAGATTACTGACTGCATATTGTTGTGGAATATTAATTGCACAGTAGCATATAACCTATACTTTACGGACTGTCTTGAGGTGCCCCTACGGCCTAGAGTCACGCATAAATTTGTCTGTTAGAATGAAATCTCTACTGGAGGAACAACGATACTTGTGTGTCACGACTGTCCCTTCGTTATGCTTTTCTCTCTAAAAACTGTTCTGTACCACATCTTTGAGTATATATATTTTTTCCCTCGCCTCTGTCCCCTGTGGTGGGGGGAGGAAAGAATACTGCCACCGTGTTTCCTATGCGAGTCGTTAAAGGCGGCTAAAATGGGCCGGAGTGATGAGACTAGGAATCCTGCTCTCTGTAAAATTATCCTACAAGAAGTCAAGGCAAAAGAGGGTCTGGGAGGAGACATCAACCAGAACCCTAAATATTAATCCTCTGCTCAAATTCTCTTTCCTTTTCACAGACCCGCCACCTCATGGAAACTGCCCACGGCGATCCAATCAACTCATATGTTGATCAGTGAAGAAATTCTGTCATGTATGTAGATCAGTGCACGCGGGAGTATAATATATATACACATATGTATAGTGCTCGTCACGGCATTATGCCGGGTGAGCGCCCCGGCATAATGCCGTGATGAAAAACAATGGCCTACCGTATAAGGTGGTCTCTTCTCGTCACGGCATTATGCCGGGTACCAGCCGTTAGCATGACGTCACTTCCTACCAACAAACACCACATACCGACTCAGTACCCGCGTGGCTGCCGTGGTGAGAGGAAGTGTTTCTCCTTTGATCTATCATTCGCCCTATCTTCTATCTGGGCTTCGCTTGGTTTCTGGGGGGGTATACCTTAGTGACTATGGGTAAAAAGAAGTCGTTAACGCCTGTAACTATAGCTCAGATCATAGGGCTTCACAAAGCTGGGCTCCAGACAAGAGAAATAGTGGCGAATGTTGGTGTGAGTGAGCGATCTGTGAGAAACTGGGTGAAGCGTTTCAAGGCCAACGGTGGTGTCGAGTTACCGTCTGCTAAACCTCGGCCTGGCCCCTCGAAGAAGACATCTGTACGTACTTTGACTGTGCTCAAAAAGCAGCTAGAGAGTACACCTACCATAACTGTTATTGAAAACACACACACACACGTCTGCTTTCTGAGGTGTCCATAAGAACAGTCAACAGGCGGGTGGCCGAGCTGGGCTACAGTAGCCACCGGCAGGTTAAGAAACCCATCCTTACCAAGCGGCAGAAGAAACGTAGGCTGGATTTTGCACTTAAATATCGTAATTGGACTCCTCAACAGTGGTCTGAGGTACTTTGGAGTGACGAAGCCACCTTCACCGTCACCTGTAACCGTGGTGGACATGTGTACCGGGCCAGAGGTCCTTCACCGTCACATGTAACCGTGGTGGACGTATATACCAGGCCAGAGGTAGCGACCCATTAGACCACTAAACACCCAGAATCTCTCATGGTTTCGGTGTGTTTTACTGCTCAAGAGTGTTGGTGAACTCATAGTGCTCCCCAAAAACCAGTATATGAACCAATATAATTATCTGGAGGTGTTGTGTGACAATTTACCTGACGCGTTTGACAAGTGTGGGGCTACGGTATTTATGCAGGACGGCGCACCGTGTCACACCGCCAGATCTGTAGTTCGGTGACTTAAGGACTGTGATGTGAGCTTCCTTAATGACTGGGGAGGCAGTTCCTCTGACTTAAACCCCATTGAAAACCTACGATCAATAGTGAAGTTTGATGGGCAAGGATAGTAGTTCTATTTCACAGCTTGAGTCTGCTGTACGCGAGGCATGGGTTAATACACCTCCTCAGACCCTAAGGAATTTGCGTAAGAGTCTTCCCAAACGGCTGAGGGACGTGGCGAAGCGTAACGGAGGCAGCACAACGTATTAGAACCTCATCAAAAGTATAAATATATTTTTATGGTACATGTTTTGGTGTGTGCGGGGCGGCCGGCATAATGCCGTGACGAACACTATATATACATATATATATATATATATATATATATACATATATATATATATGATCCAGCTTATCTCGCATGTGTGAGGACCGATATTCTCCGGAAACAACAATAATAACAATGATTATTGGTTATTTCAAAAGATCAGATAACTTTATGGCCAGAGATGACAAGTGGTAAGGGATATGGAACTGCCTAGTGTAGGCCTTATGGTCTCTTGCAGTCGCCTCCATTCTTATGTTTTTAATAATAACCACAGAAGACGCACAGCTTCCTGCTGTTCCACAACTGATCATCGAAACACTCCAGAATTGTTCCTCCTGTAGTCGCCGACGTCATCATCGTTAACCTCTTCAATCCGGTTACACTCTCCAGATTCTGTTCCGTCTGAGGACCTTCCTCAAGCAGCGGTCCCTGGCCTGAAGATCGTCTGAATCGACCGCGATCCCTTTCGCCTGGCCAATACTCGACGGCACTATGGTACCGTTCGCAACCGCTAATCCACCAGTCCAAGTTCAATTCCCGCCCAGGGTTGAAACAATTTTAGCATCGCTGCACTGCAACCCGGTACTCCAACTCTGGTGGGCAAGGAGTTGTTTGTATGTATGTATATGTAAGACAACAGTATTCCCCATATATCGTACCATACACGACCTCTGAGCTCTCACCCGGGGGGGAAACAACTGTCGATCCCGAGTCCTCAACGTGAACCAACACCGTGCTGGTGAACCACAAGGTCCTTCAAGTGTACTGAAATCACAGATAGTTCACCAGAATAAAACCTGTAAAGTCTGTCGCTGTTCGTGGGGCCCCGCCCTTGGGGGTCACGTTCCCACGCCGCCCCCGGAGGACCTCGTCAGTGTTCCGCATGAGAACGAGACAGCAGAGGACCTTCCTGAAGGAGAATTCACAGCAGTCACGCATCTTCGCCGCTCTCAACGCTATTGATTCTACCTCATTCTTCACTGGAATTATATCACGTTCAGTATTTATACTCCTCCAGTTGTTCAGTATTTATACTCCTACAGGGCAGGACTCGCAGTAATGGGTATACACTGGACAAATTTAGATTTAAGAAGGAAATAGGCAAGAATTGGTTAACTAATAGGGTGGTCGATGAATGGAATAAACTTAGTAACCATGTAGTAAGCGCTGAAACTATCAGTTGTTTTAAGAAACGATTAGACAACTTTATGGATGGGGATGACAGGTGGTGATGGATACGGAGCTGCCTAGTGTAGGCCTTATGGTCTTTTGCAGTCTCCTTTATTTCTTATATTCTTATGTTCTTAAATACATAAAACAACACAAACCTCACTTTGATGCAACAATAAATACAATAACAAAAAAGAAGAGATAGGAAGAGGAGACGGAGGAGAGGAGAGGAGGAGGAAGAGGAAGAGAAGAAGAATCTTACAATGTCATTCTTCATTGGCGTTCACTATTAATATTCCTACATTGTACAATCTTGCTCTTTCATAGGCTTAACATCGTATTCTCTACAACACTATCTTCCCCAATTCCCAGCAGTGACTGTCAGTTACCTGCCCCTTAACAGTCCCACACATAGGGCAAAGATGACGGCTTCGGCCGCAGCTACTCAGCGCCTCCTGGTGTAGGTTCCTCACCTTCAATTAAAGGGCCATTTACACGGTCGAACAGTTTGACAAACCCGGTTTGTCAGGCAAATGTGTGAAGTGATGTTTGACCGTGTGAATGGGATATTTGGTCGTCAAACACGTTTGTCGAACGTGTTTGACAACCAAATACCCCATTCACACGGTCAAACATCACTTCAAACACTTGTTTGACAAACCGGGTTTGTCAAACCGTTTGACCCTCTAAATGCCCCTTAATATTCTTACAGTATAGAGTTGTTCACAGCTATGAATAAAGTAAAACATCCCAACACTCATTAGGATACAACAATAAATATAATAATGAAGAGGAAGAAGAAAAAGATAAAAAAAAAGAATAAGAAGAAAGAAAAAGAAGAAAAAAGAAGAAGAAAAAGAAGAAAATAAAAATGTCAAGATTCTCTCTCGACTTTCACTTTATAAAAAAATTATATTAAAATCAATAAATAAATAAGAATAAATAAATAAAGTCCCCAAAGGAGGAGGGGTAGGGGAAGGAGGGAGTTGTTCATGGGATCCACCCAAAGCCCCCCCCTTCCCCCCCCCCCAAGTTCGCACTTCCCAAGGCCTCCTTGTGGCAATGAACTCGCCAAGTGACCAAGACGGCCATGATGCCTCACAGGCTTAAGTTCTCATTGTTACACAGAATAAATATATATATATATATATATATATATATATATATATATATATATATATATATATATATATATATATATATACTCATCGTTAAATAGAATTAATATACAACATATACCCTGTCTGTAATTCGTAGTTGCCGGCAAGGGTGAATTGGAGAATTCTCTCTCCCCCCCCACACACACACAATTATGAACTGTAGACTCTCCACTCTAACACAGCCTTGGTTAGGTTAGGTATGGTTAATTAGGTCAGGTTATGTATCACGAGCCAATACTCACTGTAGGATGTAAGGTTACGTTAGGTCAGGTTATATATCACCAGCCAATAATCAACTGTAGAATGTTAGGCTAGGTCAGGTCAGGTCATGTATCACGAGCCATAATAAACTATAGAATGTCCACCCCAAGCACGTATGGGGGGGGGGTCAAATGATCCGCCAAGTCTATATTATATAGAATGAATATAGAATATATATCCTCCTCGTTATATAAAATAAGTATACAATACATAGATTACAAATTCTCATCGCTTTATAAAATAATTATAGAATATATATTCTCGTTATATTGAATAAGTATACAATATATAGAAAATATATCCTCATCATTTAGATAAATACCTAAGTAAGATGCTGTAATGATTATAATTTATCTTATATCATTTGTTTTTGTTTTGTTATCTTTTGTCTGTCTGATTTTCATTTATTATTAGTTATATGTCAATTTATTATTATTCACTATTTACCTGTTTGTTTATTATTTAACTATACCTATGCATTTATTTATGTATTTTATTTGTTATTTACATTATTAGTTTTTATTTATTATTTTATTATTAATATGATTTTTTTTCGCATCCGACCTAGATATGGATCAAAAGGTCTCCTGTCGGTATGCTCCGCCTTTGTAATCCTTTGTAATCGTCATATAGAATAGGTAAAGTATATGTATTCTCAGCCTTATATAGGCCTATTGTAGAATGAGTATACAATATATAGAATATGTATCATCATCGTTATATATACAATATACAGGATATATCCCCATCGTTATATAGAATAAGTATACAATATATAGAATATACATATCACCTCGTTATATAGAATATGGGTCCGTCCTCCTCCTCCTCCTCCTCCCCTCTTCTTCTTCCTCCTCGTACCTCGTTGACTACTCTCTTCACGTACGTACAATGCACACAAAAAGTCATGTACGAGATGCAAAGAGAGAGAGAGAGAGAGAGAGAGAGAGAGAGAGGGAGAGGGAGAGAGAGAGAGAGAGAGAGAGAGAGAGAGAGAGGAGAGAGGAGAGAGAGGAGAGAGAGAGGAGAGAGGAGAGAGAGAGGAAGGAAGGGAGGGAGGGAGGGAGGGAGGGAGATAGAGAGAGAGAGAGAGAGAGAGAGAGAGAGAGAGAGAGAGAGAGAGAGAGAGAGAGAGAGAGAGAGAGAGAGAGAGAGAGAGAGAGAGAGAGAGAGAATCTCAGGGCCTAACGCGGGTTGTCGGCTAGTCTTCACCGGTGGGGTCCAGGAGCGTCGGCGGGGGCGGGGGGGGGCGGGGTGGCAAAAGGGGGAGCCCCTTCCCCCCTCTCCCCCCCAACCTTGGCAGCGACCACCAGTCCAAACCCACGGGAAGATCTGGGGAGACAGAAACCGTCCTTTCCCCCCCCCTTCTCCCCAAAGACTTACATTCCCCCAAACTCTCCCCATTTTTTTCAAAATATTATATACCCACACTATTCCACTTATCCTAATAATTAAAAAGAATAACTCAAAATATAAATGATATTGGATAGCCCTGACAGCCCTATCACCCCCCCCTTTCCTCCCCCCCTTGGCAAAAATGGACAAGCAGTGTTCAATTTAAACCCAACTACACTCATAGACATCACATTACTATCATCACTACCAAGCTTGACCGATTAGGACACGGAGACGGGACCCCTCGAGCGTAACCCAGAACCGGTATATTACAAAGCGGACGAACTAACGGGCGTCTTTTAATAATGAGCCTTTTATTTCAAATACCCCCCCCCCTCCGCTTCGTACATTATCTTGAGATATTTTAAGCAATATATAACAAATATAATATAATAAATATATTGCGAAAAAAAAAAAAAAAAAAAAAAAATCGTAGTGTCATAGGCTCACAGCCCAGCAAACCCGGGATCGCGCCCTGCTCAGGATCTGAAAGCTACATTACTACTACAACCCGTTACTGCCTCCCTTGAGCACGGTGATATACTGCATGCGGTCACAGGATGACCCATAGATCGGTCTATATACGAGGTCTGAGCTCTCATCCTTATATATATATATATATATATATATATATATATATATATAATATATATATATATATATATATATATATATAACCTGCAAACAGGTCTTCGCAAACCTGTAAATACATGACGTGATCTTGCATGTCTGAGGAAGCAAAATTAATTCTTTCCAACCACGAACTGAAAGTTCTGCCAACATCCAGACACCCGGCAACATAATAGCACTACCACCACTAATACCACAAAACATTCACACACATATATGAGCTCTGAGATCTCTTTCGGGAGGGAAATAGCTGTCGATCACGAGTCCAACACGTGATCCAAGACCATGGTGAATCTCTCTCTCTCTCACATACACACACATAAACCGTTGATTATTATTATTACACACACACACACTGCCGTAGGGTGGTGTCTGGCTGTCTCGACAGAGACTGCAGCAGATCCGAGGAGGTGAATACACACACACACACACATAAACCGTTGATTATTATTACACACACACACACACACACATATATATATATATATATATATTATATATATATATATATATATATATATATATATATATATACATTATGCACCACTATCATCTGGGTACTGTCCTATTCACACCCACCCACGATTACACCCCTACCGGTCTCCTACCACTACACGGAAGTTAGGGGGAGACAGAGAGATGG
>NC_134780.1:4995196-5007696 GCF_046742065.1 Oratosquilla oratoria | reverse complement strand
ATGCATGAAGGTATCCCATCCTATGCATGAAGGATACCCATCCTATGCATGAAGGATATCCTATCCTATGCATGAAGGACATTCCATCCTGTGCATGAAGGATATCCTATCCTGCGCATGAAGGACATTCCATCTTATGCATGAAGGATATCCCATCCTATGCATGAAAGATACCCCATCCTATATATGAAGGATATCCTATCCTATGCATGATGGATATTCCATCCTGTGCATGAAGGATATCCTATCTTTTGCATGAAGGATACCCCATCCTATGCATGAAGGATACTCCATCCTATTCATAAAGGATACCCCATCCTATGCGTGAAGGATATCCCATCCTATGCATGAAGGATACCCCCATACTATGCATGAAGGATATCCCATCCTATGCATAAAGGATATCCTACCTTGTGCATGAAGGATACCCCATCCTATGCATGAAGGATATTCCATCCTATGCATAAAGGATACCCCATCCTATGCATGAAGGATATCTCATCCTATGCATAAAGGATATCCTATCTTGTGCATGAAGGATACCCCATCCTATGCATGAAGGATATCCCATCTTATGCATAGCCTAAAGGATATCCCATCCTATGCGTGAAGGATACCCCATCCTATGCATGAAGGATATCCAACTCAAATACTTTCGAGGTCCAATGCTGAACTCAGAACCTTAAGAACCACAAGAGATTTGGTAACTATATATATATATTATATATATATATATATATAATATATATATATATATATATATATACACACACACATATATCATATATACATATACATACATATATATACATGTATATATATATATAAAATATATATATACATGTATATATATATACATATATATATATATATATATATATATATATATATATATATATATATATATATATATATATTGACGCGTCCAGAAACAGAGGGGCATCCTCGCCACTTACTCTGTCTCCTATTTTTAGAGTTAAGTAAAGTTGCCGCAGTCATGTATGAGGGAAGCCTTTGTCCAACAGTGAATTCGAATGGATTGATTCACTGATTGATGGTTGATGGATTGATTTACTGATTATCTTCATTTGTGATAATTATAGGAACTCGAGTTGGTTATTAGAAAAAGAAGAAGAAGAAGAAGAAGAAGAAGAAGATGAAGAAGAAGAAGAAGAAGAAGAAGAAGAAGAAGAAGAAGAAGAAGAAGAAGAAGAAGAAATATATATATATAAATATATATATATATATATATATATATATATATATATATATATATATATATATATTGATAAGTATTTTAGACAAATTATTTGGATGATGGAGAACATATATACAGGGGAAGGCTCGGAACCCTATACACTCTAACGTTTCGTTCGCGTAGAACTTCCACAGAGAGTGTATGTAGAACTGTAATTGGAGTTTATGTACTAAATCTAATTATCTTAGTACATAAACTCCAATTGCAGTTCTACATACACTCTCTGAAGAAGTTCTACGCGAACGAAACGTTAGAGTGTATAGGGTTCCGAGCCTTCCCCTGTATATATGTTCTCCATCATCCAAATATATATATATATATATATATATATATATATATATATATATATATATATATAGTCCCGAGGCGTGAAAATAATTATGACTAAAAATAAACTAGAGACTGTAAGAATAAATTAATTGAACAAATAGAAAATCCTAACTTGGAAAAATACGGTAAGTAAAGTACGTAAGTATTGATAGTATGAAATAAATATAAACAAATAAATTGATAAATAAAACAAATTAATAAAAACAATCCTTGCCTGAAAAAAAATAAAGTACACAACGTTACAGCGGTAATAAAGTTTAAACTTCCTTTAACTCGCTTTCCCTGAATTCCTTTAACCTCTTCCGTCCTCCCGGTCAACAAAGAGGTTCGAATCCTGTTACGAGAGGCCTGGACCCTACTATAAGAGGTTTAGATCCCAACATAATGGATTACAATCCTAACATGAAAGGGTTACGGTTCTGTTACTTGGGGTTTACGATCCTATTTCTTCTCTTGATAACCTTGAGCTTTAATCCTCTTCAAAGGTGAAATATGATTATATTTCCTGACCTTATTCTCGAGGTCTTGCTGACACTGAGATCGGCAAAGAAAACGTCATCTTTGCTCTCCCAAGCAGTTGCTCGTGAACATACACGCATATAGGTACAGGTATGTACACGCATCTACTTAAATACATTTACCTAACTGTAGTATACAAGAAAGGAACAATACTCGTGAGGTCTCGTCTTTTACTCTCCAATTATATCTACTTTCAACTTATGTATGTATGTATGTATGTATGTATGTACGTATGTATGTATGTATGGATGCATGTATGAATGTATGCATGTGCTCGCATATGAGTATACCTGTGTGTGTGTGTGTGTGTGTACATACGTGTCTGCATGTATTCATGTACGCACACATGTGTGTATGAATGAATGAATCCTCCACACGCGCACACACTTGTACTGAATAGTAACTAATGCGTCGACAAGCCCGTAATCCACCAACCAGCTGGGCGCTAGGCCTAGCGGACCCTAAATACGAGCTACGATTAGCGACTATGTTTATGGGCTGCTGTTGTGACAGCTGTCTTCCCTGATCCCTTATTTACCGTCCCTCATTGTAAAGATCCTGTTTATAAACATCGGATGATTTTATTAAGCTGGGGGGAGGCACTGTTGGTGGGGGAGGTATGTTGGTTTGTTTGTTTGTTTTGGCGTCGTAGGATATTGTCGTATTCGTGAGTCGTCATATAAACAAAGACAGGGTACTTTTTTTTTTATTAGTTACCATGACAACAAACGACGGACGATTTTTCTTCAGTCATGTTATATATATGTATACATATAAATATATATATATGTATACATATATATCCATATATACATATATGTACATATATATATACATATGTATACATATATATATATATATATATATATATATATATATATGTATATGTATATATATATACATACATATACCAAAGGCTTTTTCCCCCTTACACGGGGGGTAACCAAAAAGAAAAAGGCATAGAAATCACTCCCACCCATTTCATTTCCTATATATTCCACTCCCCTCCACCCTCCTCCCTCCCTCCCTCCTATCTTGGCACCTCCTGGATGACGGGTCATCCCAGCATCCTGTCCACTGCCCTGGGTCAGAAGCAGTGTCGCAAGACACAGCGACACTGCTTCTGTATATATATATATATATATATATATATATATATATATATAGAATCATATATGTACAAATATATATACACATATATGTACACATATACATATATATACATACATATATATATATATATATGAACATTTTTAGAAGCTCCGCCGTGGGATACGAACCCTGACCCGTGCGTCGAAAATCACGGGGCCAAGACGTTAGCAACTATGCTACGGTGATGGTACAAAAGGACTGTACTAGTCCCCGACCACGCTTCACGTAACATTGAAGATCTAATCTCAATTTCATCTAATCCCGTATTAGGCGAGCCTTCCGACAAGTTGTGTATGTTTCTTAAGACAGATTGAACATTTTTAGAAGCTCCGCCGTGGGATACGAACCCTGACCCGTGCGTCGAAAATCACGGGGCCAAGACGTTAGCAACTATGCTACGGTGATGGTACAAAAGGACTGTACTAGTCCCCGACCACGCTTCACGTAACATTGAAGATCTAATCTCAATTTCATCTAATCCCGTATTAGGCGAGCCTTCCGACAAGTTGTGTATGTTTCTTAAGACTTTGCATATGCATATATATATATATTTATATATATCTATATATAAATAAATATATACATATATATATATAAGCTTCATTTGAGAACAACATGAATATAAGTATGGGAATGTATAAATCAGACAATTTTATAACATACAAAATTGTTGACAGTAGCCGGCTCAAACGTCCGGCAGTGTTGAGAGAGTGAGGTCACAATGGACCTGTCCTCATTCCCCCCTAGTGTGCTTTTTTGTATTGTATATATATATATATATTGTCACTGTTTCCTTACTCTGTACCTTTGAAAACGTCTTAAACAGACTAAAACGTTCGGTCACCTTTCATTTTATTTTCCAAGTGGTTTTATTACACACACACACACACACACATATATATATATATATATATTTATATAAAAATATATATATATACGTGTATATATATATATATATTATATAATATATATATGTACATATACATATATATATAAATATATTATATATATATATACATATATGTATATATACATATATATACTGTATATATATATATATATATATATATATATTTATTCATACATATACATATATATATATATATATATATATATATATATATATATGTGTGTGTGTGTGTGTGTGTGTGTGTGTGTGTGTGTGTGTGTGTGTGTGTGTGTGTGTGTGTGTGTGATAACTTATGTGATAAGGATGAACTGTTCATACGGGGACCTTAGTAATACTCCTTACGGACCAGAGTCACGTATATATATATTTTTTAAGATCGGAGACGCGTCCCCACTCAAACATAAATGCTTAGTCACTTTGAACTTTTGTCGTCCCTCCGTTCCGCTTCCCACCATAAATCTCTCTCCTTGGCCAACACTGCGACTCTACCCACCACTTCGGTAGTCGGTAGGCGAGACGATTACCCTCAAGGACAGAAGCGCTGGTTTTCAGTGTCAGTGGAGGTAGTGACGAAGACAAGAGTACTTTAAACATTACTACTACTACTACTATTACTACTACTACTATAACTACTACTTCTACTACTAATTTAACTACTACTACTACTACTAGTACAATTACTACTTATACTATCATTACCACTGCTATTGCTACTACTACTATTATTTAAGCGACCTTCATCCTTGTGAAACTGTGGTGAAAGGAGTCAGGATCTGTCTACTACTATTATCTCTGCTACTACTACTACTACTACTACTACTACTACTACTACTACTACTACTACTACTACTACTACTACTACTACTACTACTACTACTACTATCGTAACTACTCTTACCATTGCTACTAGGATTTTCTTTAGCATGCTGGAACCTCCATCCACAAGGAGATGTAAAAAAAAGGGACGAATTTTGTTGTTCTTGACGGGCGCATTTCATTGGGTCCTTTCCGGCCAATCATTGTGGTCGTCAGCTAATTGCATCTATTTTTCAAGCCAGAGCAAGGAGCTTGATTGCGATCTCTCTCTCTCTCTCTCTCGTGTGTGTGTGTGTGTGTGTGTGTGTGTGTGTGCGTGTGTGTGTACGTGTGTGTGTGCGTGTGTGTACAAGTGTGTGTGCGTGTGTGTACGTGTGTGTGTGTGTGTGTGTGTGTGTGTGTGTACGTGTGTGTGTTTTTTCACAGATGTAGTTCACTAGTCCAACTTACGCCAATGATTGTGGTCTTTTTTTCTCAAACTTATTTTCATCTTCATATTTACACAACTGTCATATATAACACATTTCAATTCAGGATCCTCTCTAGTTTCTAATTTGGGACAAAGTGAACTAGTCTTTCTCAAACAGAGAAAAACTCATCTGGAAGGTGAGTCTACATCTCATCCACCCCACTAAATCTCTCTAATTCTTCTTTCTCTCCTCTTTATGGGATTTTTTTTTTCTTTTCTTTTTTTATCCAGGGGTCCTCGGACCCTTAAGGAACCGCAGGACGGGGAATTCAACACATTACAATTCATCCTGTCATGGATTTTTTTTTTTTTTATCATTCATGACTACACAATGAATCTTAATCGATATGTCCAATTTTTCCTTCTATTTTTCCCTGGCTAGTTGCGTCTCTTGGAACAATTCTTACGTACAAATGTAAAATGACTTTATCCTATCTAATCCCGTGTGAATGATCTCTTGAGTATAAGTCGATTTAAGGTATCCACTAAGTTTGTAAGGTTGAAAAACACTTATTTACAGTTCCTAGACTGGAACAAAGTGATTGATTCGGCTTAACGTCGCGAACTCCCCTATCAGGAGGCTAGGACGGTGCCCTTTACAGAGGACTTTGTAGAGTGAAATTTAACGAATCATGCCCTTGGTCCAACTCGCTGGTGGCATAGTTCAAGCTGCCGTTACCTCGACCTCCGTCGTAAGTACTGACGCTCTAAACCGCTTGGCCAGCGGAAGTAACCTGGATGTTCTCAAGAAATGAGGAGCCGGTCTGGGGAGGGAGAAAGTGAGTCTACACCTCATCCGCTTCTCAGAGAATCAGGCATGAAAGGCTTTTGTTTCTTGGGTCCTTTCTCCCTCTTAAAGACGAAGTCAAGAGGTTAAAAACAGCCTCGAATTACGCTCTGACCGTGCTCTTTGCAGGTTTCAATCCTCTCACGTTGACCTGACACGTGAGCTTCGATAAACACTGATGATGTAGGTCATGACGTCGGACTGATGACGTAAATCATCACGTAGCCTGGGTGCGTGATTAACAGACAGCTCTCTAGCCAAACGCCTACTTGGCATAAATGAGGAAATGATTATTGCAAACCAAGTGACCAAGTGGACTGAGTCATGATACCTTTGTTAGTTTCGAATTAATTAATTAATGTATAGAAAATGGGAGATAAGCTTTGCTGATTTGAAAATATCAAGAGAAAGGGATACAGAAAACGGAGAGAAGAAAAAATGACATAAGAAAACAACGAAAAAATCTTTTAATATGAAGTGAGGAAGTAAGGAAGAGGTGTAAGACAACACAGCTTCGTATGTGATTTATTAGAAATATTATCAAAATTCAGACAAAGGGTACGCGGGAACAATGGCTATTGTAGTTATTGTATTATACAAGAGAAAGATGTGGTCCATTTTCTTGGATATTTTCCTCCACAAAATCTCACACGTGACGGACACCCTTGTTCGATTGTGGGGTTATCACAAGCATACTGGTCTTCCATTCGATTATTTCGGGTTTGAATCCCGCACTACTTCTCTCTAATTCCCAGTAGTGATTGTCACCTGTCCCATCAGTCCCAGAAGAGCATCTAGGGAAAAGGTGACGGCTTCGGCCGCAGTTACTCACTTCCTCCTGGAGTAATAAGAAGACCGTATAGCGAAACAATAAACTTAATCAACAAGTGGGACTCGAACCTTTCCGATTCCTACTGCATCATAACCCCGAGTACCAGCCTAGCGGGTTAGAGCGTCGCTACTTGTGGCGGAGGCCGAGGTGACGGCCAGTCGAACCCTCCCGCCCGCGAGTTGGACCAAGGGCATGGTTCATTCCACGCTACAATGTCCTCTGTAAGCGGCACCGTCCTAGCCTCCTTATAGGGGAGAGTTAGGGACGTTAAAATGAATCATCATCATTATAAACTTAACGTAAAAACGAAACTGGTTGGACGGATACCGAGGTATAGGTGTTGATTTTGTTCGATCACATAGCGAAATATACCAATATGTCGTATAGAGAAGGGACCCTGTATTACCCAAGAGAGAGAGAGAGAGAGAGAGAAAGAGAAAGAAAGAGAGAGAGAGAGAGAGAGAGAGAGAGAGAGAGAGAGAGAGAGAGAGAGAGAGAGAGAGAGAGAGAGAGAGAGAGAGAGAGAGAGAGAGAGAGAGAGAGAGAGAGAGAGAGAGAGAGAGAGAGAGAGAGAGAGAGAGAGAGAGAGAGAGAGAGAGATAGGGTATACAACCAAACAACCAAACTCGTAAACAAGCAAACAAACAAAAAATCGCTTTGATTATATCTTGTTTACAGCTAACATCGCTCAGTCTTTGAGCAAATTCCTTGTCAGACTTCCTCTAAATGTGGAGCATCTCCACGAAGACTCGAACTCCAAGTGTTCGAACTGGGAGTCCGAAGTCCTCAGATACGAGAGGACTTATCGAACTTGTAGCGAGCGACATCCTTGTGCGGCAGGATTTGTTAAAGTCGAACCTTCACTTGTAACAACATACATGTATGTATATATATATATATATATATATATATATATATATATATATATATATATAGATATATAAACACACACACACACACACACACACACACACACACACACACACACACACACACACACACACACACACACACACACACACACACACACACATATATATATATATATATATATATATATATGTTTCATTAAAAGTGATGGCTAGTTGTGCATTAATAATTTTCTTTTAATGAAACATGCATTAGAGAAAAACTCCTGCCCAAATACACTGACCATATATGTATATATATATATACATACATATATAATA
Source organism: Oratosquilla oratoria (assembly GCF_046742065.1). Taxonomy (NCBI): domain Eukaryota; kingdom Metazoa; phylum Arthropoda; class Malacostraca; order Stomatopoda; family Squillidae; genus Oratosquilla; species Oratosquilla oratoria. Next base: position 4,999,433 of record NC_134780.1, on the reverse strand, counting down.
TATCTATATATATGTTTATATATATATATATATAAGATGTATATACATATTGTCACGTGGGTCACGTGACGAGACTTGGGCGCGGAAGCCTCATCATCCACTGATCACGTGATACGTGATTTGGCCGAAACGAAGCAAGGAGTGGAGGTGACCCAGCACACACCTGGCCGGCCGAAATCGTGGCGTGAGGTCAGGCTTGGCTCAGTGTTGCCAACTGTCCCTACGAGGTCTACTGCTGTGCGCATGCGCACAGCCATGCCCTTCCACTCTCCCTCACCCTCCCGGATGTATAAGAGGGCACCAGGACGAAAGGACACACACCTTACGGCCGCCTGCCGTTGAGGGCGGACCCCCCCCCTCCCCTCCCAGTTCCACGGAGGGAGGGCTCGGGACAGAAGTACACACACCTTACGGCCGCCTGCCGTTGAGGGCGGACCCCCCCCCCCTCCCCTCCCAGTTCCACGGAGGGAGGGCTCGGGACAGAAGTACACACACCTTACGGCCGCCTGCCGTTGAGGGCGGACCCCCCCCCCCTCCCCTCCCAGTTCCACGGAGGGAGGGCTCGGGACAGAAGTACACACACCTTACGGCCGCCTGCCGTTGAGGGCGGACCCCCCCCCTCCCCTCCCAGTTCCACGGAGGGAGGGCTCGGGACAGAAGTACACACACCTTACGGCCGCCTGCCGTTGAGGGCGGACCCCCCCCCCTCCCCTCCCAGTTCCACGGAGGGAGGGCTCGGGACAGAAGTACACACACCTTACGGCCGCCTGCCGTTGAGGGCGGACCCCCCCCCCCTCCCCTCCCAGTTCCACGGAGGGAGGGCGCCGGGACAAAAGGAGTCCACGAGGGACCAGGAGACACGCTACTACGGCCGTCTGCCGTTGAGGGCGGACCCCCCCCCCTCCCCTCCCAGTTCCACGGAGGGAGGGCGCCGGGACAAAAGGAGTCCACGAGGGACCAGGAGACACGCTACTACGGCCGTCTGCCGTTGAGGGCGGACCCCCCCCCTCCCCTCCCAGTTCCACGGAGGGAGGGCCCGGGACAGTAGGAGACCACGAGGAGCAGGACCAAGAAGGAGACCAGGAAGGAGACGTACGCCCGTCCACGTTAGGACATCAATGGGGATTCGTCTGGAGGGAGACTACGCAGAGCCGAGGAGTGGTAGTATACATTTTGTTCTTATATATATATATATATATCACACAGGTGATATATATTTTATGTGTTTCAGATGGTTTAGTTGTGCTCTTGTTATCCAATAAAAACACGTGTTGTGTTACCTTTGTGTTTCTTTTCTCTCACGCCCAATTCTCAATAATACCGAGTATATACATAAAATTTGTATCCCCCTGACATTGGCGCCCGAACAGGGACTCGGTTGAGAAAGAGAGATAGAAACACAAGGTGCTGGTCCACAGCAATTGGATCAACCCGAGCAGTCAGTTTCAGCTAGTGAGAGCTAGAGTGAGCAGTTTAGCACGGTAGGGTTAATTTACCCTCGTTCGTGTTCCGCGAGCCGAGAAAGGAATTCCGGCCGTGGATCAGGTTAGCGGAACCAGAGAAGTTCCAGATAGGAGTGTTTGTTCCAGTGCTTCAGTAGAGAGAGCTGTAGAGAGGGTGACTAGGTTTTAGCTAGAGAGAAGATAGGAGTGTGCCTAGTTTTTCAGCTAGCGTGAGCCGTAGGAAATTCAGAGCTGTAGGAGTGTAGCGTGAGCCGTAGGCAAATCAGAGCTGTAGGAATGTGTGTAGAACAAGTACTGCTGTATCTTTTTGTCCCCAGATCCGGAGGAAGGAGACATCGTTTTTTTTTTATACAGTCACGTCTACATACACACACACACGCACAGACATTCGACACTTGTATGTCATGCCATATTGGTCACATTTAGCCACAGCTTCTCGATCTTCCATCGGAGTTTTCCCTCAAGGAAAAAGAAAGATCCTGAGGTTTTTCGCTCATCCGGAAGATCGAGGTAGCAAGGCTAATAGGCACATTTACAACTCGCGACCCGCGTCGCGAGTTGTCCCCTTTCATTGGAGGACTGTCACGTGGGTCACGTGACGAGACTTGGGCGCGGAAGCCTCATCATCCACTGATCACGTGATACGTGATTTGGCCGAAACGAAGCAAGGAGTGGAGGTGACCCAGCACACACCTGGCCGGCCGAAATCGTGGCGTGAGGTCAGGCTTGGCTCAGTGTTGCCAACTGTCCCTACGAGGTCTACTGCTGTGCGCATGCGCACAGCCATGCCCTTCCACTCTCCCTCACCCTCCCGGATGTATAAGAGGGCACCAGGACGAAAGGACACACACCTTACGGCCGCCTGCCGTTGAGGGCGGACCCCCCCCCCCTCCCCTCCCAGTTCCACGGAGGGAGGGCTCGGGACAGAAGTACACACACCTTACGGCCGCCTGCCGTTGAGGGCGGACCCCCCCCCTCCCCTCCCAGTTCCACGGAGGGAGGGCTCGGGACAGAAGTACACACACCTTACGGCCGCCTGCCGTTGAGGGCGGACCCCCCCCCCCTCCCCTCCCAGTTCCACGGAGGGAGGGCTCGGGACAGAAGTACACACACCTTACGGCCGCCTGCCGTTGAGGGCGGACCCCCCCCCCTCCCCTCCCAGTTCCACGGAGGGAGGGCTCGGGACAGAAGCACAGACACCTTACGGCCGCCTGCCGTTGAGGGCGGACCCCCCCCCCTCCCCTCCCAGTTCCACGGAGGGAGGGCTCGGGACAGAAGTACAGACACCTTACGGCCCCTGCCGTTGAGGGCGGACCCCCCCCCTCCCCTCCCAGTTCCACGGAGGGAGGGCGCCGGGACAAAAGGAGTCCACGAGGGACCAGGAGACACACTACTACGGCCGCCTGCCGTTGAGGGCGGACCCCCCCCCCCTCCCCTCCCAGTTCCACGGAGGGAGGGCGCCGGGACAAAAGGAGTCCACGAGGGACCAGGAGACACGCTACTACGGCCGTCTGCCGTTGAGGGCGGACCCCCCCCCCTCCCCTCCCAGTTCCACGGAGGGAGGGCCCGGGACAGTAGGAGACCACGAGGAGCAGGACCAAGAAGGAGACCAGGAAGGAGACGTACGCCCGTCCACGTTAGGACATCAATGGGGATTCGTCTGGAGGGAGACTACGCAGAGCCGAGGAGTGGTAGTATACATTTTGTTCTTATATATATATATATATATCACACAGGTGATATATATTTTATGTGTTTCAGATGGTTTAGTTGTGCTCTTGTTATCCAATAAAAACACGTGTTGTGTTACCTTTGTGTTTCTTTTCTCTCACGCCCAATTCTCAATAATACCGAGTATATACGAAAATTTGTATCCCCCTGACATATATATATATATATATACATATATATATATATACACATATGTCTGTGTGTGTGTGTGTGTGTGTGTGTGTGTGTGTGTGTGTGTGTGTGTGTGTGTGTGTGTATACAATATATACATATATATATATATATATATATATATATGTATACTCGTATTATGTAGATTATATTTCGTTTCAGCAATTGTCATGTATATTATGTTTTTGTAAATAATCCATATAGAATGTTTCTGCCCGTTTCTCTATCTGGTTTCTGTATCCAGTTACGATAATTTAAATCCCATTTTATTTATAATCTTTATTATTATTTTTATCATTATTATTATTATTATTATTATTATTATTATTATTATTATTATTATTATTATTATTATTATTATTATTATTATTATTATTATTATTAATATTATTACTATCATTATTATTATTATCATTGTTATCGTTATCATCATTACCACTATTATTATTATCATTATTAGTCATTATTATCGTCATTATTATTATTATCATCATTATTATTATTATTATCATTATTATTATTATTATTATTATTATTATCATTGTTGTTGTTGTTATCATTACCATTACTACTATTATTATTATCATATTTTGTTTTAGTGTGAAAAAAATAAAAAACAATTTCCTTTACCTAACTAGACCAGCTACCGCTTGTTACATTTTTCACGTATACGAACACCGAGCGCGAACTCCAACTATTCGAGCTGAGAAATCGAACTTCAAGACTCGAACAGTATGTGAGGAGTTCCCGAACTTCAAGTGTTCGATCAACGGATACTTCGAGGTTCGTACTCGATAGGAAGAGCAACTATGGTTCGAAAAACGAAATATTTGTAACTGAAGTCGTTTCCGCTCAAACGAACTCACAAAAGT
>NC_134780.1:4970196-4975196 GCF_046742065.1 Oratosquilla oratoria | reverse complement strand
TTTGGCACCCTAGAGACCTAAACACCCTTGGCACCCTGGAGACCTAAACACCTTTGTCACCCTGAAGACCTAAGCACCCTTGGCACCCTGAAGACCTTAGCATCCTTGGCACCCTGAAGACCTAAACACCCTTGGCACCCTGGAGACTTAAACACCTTTGTCACCCTGAAGACCTAAGCACCCTTGACACCCTGAAGACCTAAGCATCCTTGGCACCCTGAAGACCTAAGCATCCTTGGCACCCTGGAGACCTAAGCACCTTTGGCACCCTATTCTTCGTCGACCACTCGTTCCACTGATTCCTGAGTGAGAGTGAGTCAGTGGGACGACGGACTGGTATCCAGTAGTCGAGGTCGTAACCATGACAACCGACGAAGTGGCCAAAGACAGACAGACAGATAGACAGACAGACAGAGCTATGGAGTTACCAAGCGGTTCTTGAGTCTTTGAATCCTCATCTCTTTGTTGTTGCTGTAGACGGGAATTGACCAGTGTTTCTATACCTCTGCACCTTCATCGTGACGATGTTTCCTCTCTTAGGATGGTACTGTTGAGAGAGATAGATTTACACACACACACACACACACACACACACACACACACACACACACACACACACACACACACACACACACACACACACACACACACACACACACACACACACACACACACACACACACACACACACACACACACACACACACACACACACACACACACACACACACACACATATATATATATATATACATATATATATATATATATGTATGTATATAAAAGACTTGTTAAAAAAAACTTTTTCATATTTTCATACGTTACTGTTTTATAATGCTTTTTGACCTAAAAAAAAAAAAAGAAAAAAAAAAAAAAAAAAAAATTCTATCTTACCAAAAGGGCCAATTTTGAGGCATTTCTAAGCGTATTTTGTGGTATAATATTTATTTTTCCAAGATAGAGCAACAAATTAGGTACCAAATGAATGAGCAGGATCTACTATACATATATCAATCGTTAGAATTCATTAATTTTCTCCATGACTTTTAATAGATATGAAATTGTTGAAAATCTTGACTTTTTTGATAATCTGAAGACATAGTTTTTGTATGAAGCAAGATAGAACAACAAAATAGTTATCAAATTAAAGCATTTTTATGCTCTTTTGAACGCGTACAATTTGATTAACATTGTACAAAAATGGCATGTTATTTATAATATTTACAGAAAAATAAAAAAATTCTATACAGTTGACATATATCATACAAAGTGTAAAGTATGATTTTACAATAAGTCAAACCATCAACTGAAACTACTAAAATAATCATGATTAATCAAAATGATGTTACACAGTCATTTGTTAAGTGTTTGCTTCTTGAAGCTCTTGAAGTGCCGTCTGTTGTATTCCACAACAAGGAAGAAATATTCCCTCTGCTTGGGATCTGTGGTGACGAAATTCGCAAAATCACTCATCATCTTAACTCCACGCTCAGCGATGTCATTCACTACTCTGAGGTTTCCCTGGCCATGATTCAACCCGATCCAGGAGCCAGTAAGGTCCAATACTGAGGATATCTAACAGAAAGTAGGATTCCGGAACAATCAGATCTACTAGTACGATCTTGGTTGTCACACTCTGAAACATAGGTTTTTCCCTTCTGAAGCTGTCTGGCTTCTGAGTGGCATGCATCTGAGCAGCAATGTCCTGTTTCTCTTTGTCACTCGTCCGGCTGTTGAAGAGCGCGAATGGCACGGTCTCCTGTGTCCACTGCCACTTGTGATTTTCCAACTTCTGAAGAACTGCTCAGTAACCTCTGGGTCTGATTTCTTGTACCTCAACATGTCCTAGATGAGCTGAAGATCATCCACAGTTTCCCCCATAGATCCCCACATATCCTGGGATTTTCTAGATTCTTCACCTTGCCAAACAGCTTTTCCCAGACTGCTCCAACTAACAGTTCCAGGATGTGGTGTCTGCACGCCAGGTGAAACACCTTAGTATTCAGCTTTTCCTCGAGCAGTTTGGGAGCTCCACTGTGTACTCCACGATGTACTGTCAAAAACAAGGGCAGTTATAACACCTGTAAACCTCCACGTCTCCAAAAAGTCCATTGATGCCTCATCTTGAGCTGTGCCTGTTGAGCTGTCGATGACAGGTATTCCCAGTGACTTCCTTTCAGGATAGGTAAGTGGTCCAGACACGAGCATACCTAAAGTCTCTGAGATGGTCCCAGGTTCACTACCCAGGACGTCTGTGAGCATCTTCCCATCCCAGAGTAGAGCAGCAAGCTGGGGAGGGTCTTCACTGAACGCCATGTAGCTCTGGCTGATGTTGTACCTGGACAGCATTCTGTTACGACGCGTTGTTGATCTAGAAATGATCAACGTAGTCTTCTGAAGAAGACCAAGTTGGTCGCAACGTTAGGGCAATAAATTCCATTCCCAACACATCTTCGTTTGCCCTTCCCCACCCACATTCTCTCTCATTTGTCCGAAATAATTATATATACATATATTTATATACTTATATATATATATTTATATATATATATATATATATATTTGTTATCAGATATATATATTACACACACACACACACACACACACACACACACACACACACACACACACACACACACACACACACCCACACACACACACACACACACACACACACACACACACACACACACACACACACGCATATATATATATATATATATATATATATATATATATATATTTATATATACACATATATATATATATGTATATATATATGTATGTATATATATGTATGTATATACATATATATATACATATATATATATATATATACATATATATAAGTATATATATATATATATATATATATATATATACATATATGTATATATATATGTACAACACTGAATGGATCCCAGTGAACAGAGATACATTTTTATCAACCCCAATACACTTTAATTCAAAGCCATCAACATCGTGAGATCCGCGGAGGCCAACATGCAGAAAGTGAACTACGATACGGCCAAGGATTCGAACCAGGGCTATCACGTGACAAGTGCTTTAGTGACATAACCGATTGCGCCAACTAGAGAGATATAAGTTGAGCGCAATTTTTCTTATATATTTGTAAGCTCGAGTTACATACACGAAATTATATATATATATATATATATATATATATATATATATACATATGTATATATACACACACACATATATATATATATATATATATATATATATATATGTACACACACACACACACACATATATATATATATATATATATATATATATATAGAGAGAGAGAGAGAGAGAGAGAGAAAGAGAGAGGTAGATAGGGAGAGTGAGGTTTTGAATTTTAATAGCTTCTTTATTTTTGTATGTACAGTCATGTAATTTTAACACAAAATGAAGAAGATTATGGAAATTTATTTGCATGAAATTAAAAAAAATAACTCATTATGAAAAATGACGTCTTTTAAATGGCGTCCATTTTCAGCTTCGCACATCCGACCTCAGAACGTCTTGCGCCCGGCGATTCAAAATAGGCCAGATTCGTGGTTCAGCACGATGGGGCAACTGCTCATATCGCAAGAGAGACAATGCAATTGCTGATGCAATGTTTTGGAGACGGGATTATCTCTCGCTACGGCGATGTTAACTGGCCATTGCGTTCCCCAGAGTTGATCATCCCTGACTTCTTCTTGTGGTGGTATTATCCCAAAGAGCTCTCAGATGGGGCACTGCTACCAAGACGCGAATGGTCCACACTGAATAGAGCAAGATCCGGAGTCGCCAGAACTGGTGACAATCTGGTTAAGGCTGATGTCACACGGGCGGTCTACCCGCCTGACCGCGGCGGGTGAGACGCATTTCCCCACTTGAAACCGCCGCGGCCAGCCCGCCTGGCTATGTCAGACGAGAGGTTTACATAGTGTTTTACATAGGAATCAATATAAAGCGGTTCCGCGGCGGCTGACCCGCTTTGCACCCGCGGCGGCCAACCCGCTCGTCTGTCGGGGGCGTAAATGGGGCCTCAAAACCGACCCATCCTGCGAGTGCGGAAAAACTGAACAGAACATTGACCATGTCCTAAGATCGTGCCCGCTTTCAACCAATTTAGACAACATTGACCTGGTCAAAATTAACCAAAGAACACTTGAATGGCTGCCTGTCTGGCGTGATAAGCTATGATGATTATCTCAAAGAGAGGAACAATTGAAGGAGAACATCACGAGGGGAATCAAGGAACTGAACCAGGAAATGTTTTGGAAAGGGCACGGATGTGCAAATCTGAAAATGGACGTCATTTAAAAGACGTCATTTTTCATACATGAGTAATTTTTCATCTTTTTTGTAAGTTCATGCAAATAAATGTTCATAATCCTCTTCATATTGTGTTAAAATTCCATAACTATACATACAGAAATAAAGAAATGATTAAAATTTAAAATCCCTCAGTGACTTTTGGGACACCCTATATACTCGTATACAGAGAGCGAGTGCAAAAGAGATATAGAGATTCTTCCTTTGCCGGTCTTCTTTTGTTTAGAGAGCATTTTTTCCCCTTTCAAAAAGTGCTATGGACATATTTTATAGACCTCATGTGAACACGTGCGCTTTTCTTAAAAAAAAAAAAAAAAAATGTAATGCTGAGGTGTTTTTCTCTGGTGTAACAATTTTTGGACCTCAATGCAAAGATGTTTTTTATTTGTGTTTTTTTCTTTTTTATCTAATTATTTGTTTATATACTTATTTACTAATTCATCTATCTATTTCTTTTTTACATTATATTAATTAATTAATTTATTGTATTTATTTCTTTTTCCCCGGTCCCTCATTAAAATCGTCTGTTATTACTCTACCAAAAACAAATAAACAAACAAAGGATAAATGAATAACAACTAAAATGAATTAACAAACAAATGAAACGAAAACAAACCAATAACAAATACTTACATGAACGTATATACATACATACAGTACGAACG
>NC_134780.1:4947696-4962696 GCF_046742065.1 Oratosquilla oratoria | reverse complement strand
GGAAGAAGAAGAATAAGACGAAGATGACGAAGAATACGAAGATGAAACAACGAAAGTGAAGAAGACACAGAAGACGAAAAGGACGAAGACGAAGAAGAAGAAGAGGACAAATAAGAAGACAAAGACAAAGAAAAAGAAGACGAAGAAGAAGACGACGAAGACGAAGTCGACGAGGAGGAAGAAGAAGAAGAAAAAGAAGAAGACGAGGAAGACGAGGAAGACGAAGACGACAACGTGAAGCACCTACGCTTGCTATTGATCCCAGAACACTTCCTCCCCTTCCCCCCCTTCCCCCCTCTCCCCCCAACCCAACCCCACCATGGGTGCGTGGGTGCCATCATCAACTCCGTCATTTGTGAAATTTGGGATTCGTTTAAGAATTGGGGGCGTTTAAGAATTGGCAGAGGCGGAGGCACGCACACACACACACACACACACACACACACACACACACACACACACACACACACACACACACACACACACACACACACACACACACACACACACACACACACACACACACACACACACACACACACACACACACACACACACACACACACACACACACACACACGCAAATGCGGACACAATGCATCACAGCTGTGCAGTTCTGGTGGGTAATTTGTGTGTGTGTGTGTGCGTGTGTGTGTTTAAGGTCACTGTACTATCCATAGCTCGGGTCATATGTACCTCTGAGCTCTTATCTGGGAGGGTAATAGCTGTCGATCACGAGTCCAACACGTGATCCGAGACCGTGGTGGATGGTGAATCACACTGTTTGGTCAACATGGTTAGTATGATAATTGAAGAGTAATAGGCAGAACCCCACGAGCGTTGCTCCTTTCTTGAGAGAGAGAGGGAGAGAGAATAAGAGAGAGCGTGAGAAGAAGAGAGAAATGGGGAGAGAGAGAGAGACAGAGAGAGAGACAGAGAGAGAGAGAGAGAGAGAGAGAGAGAGAGAGAGAGAGAGAGAGAGAGAGAGAGAGAGAGAGAGAGAGAGAGAGAGAGAGAGAGAGAGAGAGAGAGAGAGAGAGAGTTGGGATAGACAGAAAGAGAAAGGGAGAAGATAAGAAAAAGAGAGAGAGAAAGAGAGAGAGACGGGGATAGAGGGAGAAAAAAGAGGGAGAGAGAGAGAGAGAGAGAGAGAGAGAGAGAGAGAGAGAGAGAGAGAGAGAGAGAGAGAGAGAGAGAGAGAGAGAGAGAGAGAGAGAGAGAGAGAGAGAGAGAGAGAGAGAGAGAGAGAGAGAGAGAGAGAGAGAGAGAGAGAGAGAGAGAGAAAGGGATGAGAGAGAGAAAGAGACGGGGGAGAGAGAATGAGAGAAAGAGAGAGGGATAAAGAGAGAGAGAGAGAGAGAGAGAGAGAGAGAGAGAGAGAGAGAGAGAGAGAGAGAGAGAGAGAGAGAGAGAGAGAGAGAGAGAGAGAGAGAGAGAGAGAGAGAGAGAGAGGGAGAGAAAGAGAGAGACTGTGTATGTGTAAGACTTCAACAAATGTGTTCCTACGAGACAAAAAAAAAATCCATTGTTCACACTCTTGTACCTGTGCGCCTACAAACACAAGCTCCAGGAAACCAAACAAACAAGGCGACGAAACCACCTGTCTGGAGCCAGCTGTCAGGCGCCAGGCGCCAGCTGGCATTGTTGTCCGGCGTCCAGATGGTCTACAGCGGCGTCTGAATTGTTTATTGCAATCAAGGAAGTCGTAAGGTTCATTTTAGGCGCCTTGACAACGGGAGTTTCGTCCCAATGGACAATAGGCTCATTGTAATACGGGGCAGTTCATTTGGATTTTCATTTGCACCAACCTGGAAAATGACTTTTTCTTTTTTTCTTTTTCGTACTTTTGTTTTCGAGAAGAAGCAGCGAAGCCGCGTGGTATTTTCGACTATTCATAAAAAAATCGTAATAGTTTTTTTTTTATTTCAAAGAAAGAAAAGAAAGATAAAGAAAAATATAAGACCGCCAAAAAAATAGAGACATAAAAGAAAGAAAAAAGAAAGTTAAAAGAAATTATGAAAAAGAAAAGAAAAGAAAGACCACAGAGAGAGAGAGAGAGAGAGAGAGAGAGAGAGAGAGAGAGAGAGAGAGAGAGAGAGAGAGAGAGAGAGAGAGAGAGAGAGAGAGAGAGAGAGAGAGAGAGAGAGAGAGAGAGAGAGAGAGAGAGAGAGAGAGAGAGAGAGAGAGAGAGAGAGAGAGAGAGAGAGAGAGAGAGAGAGAGAGACGGGGGGAGAGAGAAAGAGAGAGAGAGAGAGAGAGAGAGAGAGAGAGAGAGAGAGAGAGAGAGATAGAGAGAGAGAGAGAGAGAGAGAGAGAGAGAGAGAGAGAGAGAGAGAGGGAGAGAGAGAAGAGAGAAAAATTCTGAGGTAGACAGAACGGGGGAATGGAGCGTTCGGCTAAGCGTTGCCATGGGCGTTTGTTCTCATTGGTTGATTGACTGAAGTGATAAAATTTCGAAGCCATTCGCCCACTCCAACCTGACCTTTACAAATCTCCCCCAATTCACAAAAGGTTACTAGAATTGTTCGAAAAGTAGTATACTTTAAGCCAAACCATTTTCTTTCTTTTCCTCGTAGGCTTCCCAAAGCATAATAACTTTCCATGTAATATATTCTAAATAATAATTATTTTCCTTGTAGGTTACCCTAAGCATAATGTATTTCAAACGTAGCCTACTCTAAAGTCACTACATTTTTTCTCGTAGGTATTCCTAAGCACAACATATTTCAAACGTAGCCTATCTAAGGTCACTGCATTTTTTCTCATAAGTATTCCTAAGCATAATGTATTTCAAACGTAGCCTACTCTAAAGTCATTACATTTTTTCTCGTAGGTATTCCTAAGCACAATATATTCCAAACGTAGCCTATCTAAGGTCACTGCATTTTTTCTCATAGGTATTCCTAAGCATAATACGTTTCAAACGTAGCCTACTCTAAGGTCACTATTTTTTTCTCGTAGGTATTCCTAAGCACAATATATTTCAAACGTAGCCTAAGGTCACTGCATCTTTTTTCTCATAGGTATTCCTAAGCATAATGTGTTTCAAACGTAGCCTACTCTAAGGTCACTAATTTTTTCTCGTAGGTATTTCTAAGCACAATACATTTCAAACGTAGCCTAAGGTCACTGCATTTTTTTCTCATAGGTATTCCTAAGCATACTGTATTCTAAACGTAGCTCTCTCTAAGGTCACTACATTTTTTTTCTCGTAGGTATTCCTAGGCACAATTAATTTCAGACAAAGGATTACAAAGGATTACAAAGGCGGAGCATGCCGACAGGAGACCTTTTGATCCATATCTAGGTCGGATGCGAAAAAAAATCATATTAATAATAAAACAACAAATAAAAAATATAATAATGTAAATAACAAATAAAATACATAAATAAATGCATAGGTATAGTTAAATAATAAACAAACAGGTAAATAGTAAATAATAATAAATTGACATATAACTAATAATTAATGAAAATCAGACAGACAAATGATAACAAAACAAAAACAAATAATATAAGATAAATTATAATCATTACAGCATCTTACTTAGGTATTTATCTAACTGATTCTTAAAGCTTCGGACTGAACTACATTGCACTAACGTCTTTATATTCTTTTTTCTCGTAGATTTCCTTGTTAAACTTAACATAGTTCAAGTCAATGTATTTTTTTTCGTAGGTTTCCCTACATATATTGAATGAAATTATTTTTCTATTATTTTTTTTGTTTTGCATTAAAAACTATATCACTCATTCTCACCCAAACATAAAAAACAAACTATAACAATAGAACAAAATAGAAACAAAATAAAATAAAACTAAATTAAAATAAAAACAAAACAACATGAAAAAAAAAATCTTGTTTTCATCCCTTTAGTTAAGGACCTGCATAGATGAAACCGGAGACCGCTTTGATGTCATTTCCCATTTTGCTTCGGACACGGCACATCTTCCGAAGGGCCCCAGCTGATCCATAATGAACGAAACGATACGAAACTACCTGATCATTTAATACGATCGGTAAATGGCACGGGATCACATCCGGGTTCCATTAGCTTCTTCTATAACAAAGGAGTCCCACTCAGTGCCTCGGTGTGCCATAGAGTGCCACGGCGTGCCACAATGTGCCAATACGCCATGGAGTTCCACAGAGTGCCACATTGTGTCACGATGTGCCATAGAGTGCCATGGTATGTCATAACGTGCCACTATTTGCCATAATGTCAAGGCGTGCCACAGAGTGCCATGCTGTGTCAAATGGTACCATGATGTGCCATAGTGCCACTGTGAACCAAAGTGTGCCATGTAGTGCCATCACGTGCCACTATGTGCTATAATGTCAAGGCGTGCCATAGAGTGCCATGCTGTGTCAAATGGTACCACGGTGTGACATAGAAAGCCACACTGTGCCATAACGTGCCACGATGTACCATGGAGTGTCTCATATTGCTATGGTATACCATAAAGTGCCACTATGTGCCATAAAGTGCCGAGATGTGCCATAAGTGCCACGATGTGCCATATAATGCCACGACGTGCCATATAGTTCCACAATGCGCCGTAAAATGCCACGATGTGCCATAGCGTGCCATACAGTGCCATTATGTGCCACACCGTGCCACAGAGATATATACAGAGACAATTCCGATAGTTACGGGGTTTGAATCAATATCATTTGATGATTTTACACTCCAGCACTTTACTCATTTATTTATTTACTTAATCATTAATCTAATTATTATCTTTATTGTTACTTTTATTTTATTATTATCAAAATTACTATTATCACCGTTATTGTTGTTGTTATCATTATTATTAATACACACACACAAATATAAAGATATATATATATATATATATATACAAACACGTTTTTTATGATTCATTATCATTATTATTATTATTATTACTATTTTATTATTATCATTTTTTTTTTTTTTTTTTTTTTTACGGTCATAATCGAAATAAACAAAACTTGACCCCGGAGTTCGGACGGATTCGTAAGCGTAAACAAGCGCTTCGTTATTTTTCTCACAAAAAAAAAAAAAAAAAAAAAAAAAAAAAAATCTGACGAATTAATCCCCACGTTCACGGGGATTAGAACACAGTTCTTGCACTTAATCCCTTGCCCTTGCTTTAAGCGAGTGAAAGGGACGCTTGGGATGATGGGGAGTCATGAAAGGGTGTGTGTGTGTGGATGGGGGGAGACGTTCCCATCCCACGTCCGGCCTGAAAAAAACAAAAAAAGAAAAAACAAAAAAAAACAAAAAACAGGGGGGTGGCAAGAATACCGTCGTGTAGTCCCCTTCTGAGTGAGAGGACTAAAGAACCCTTCCTTTTCGCAATTCCCCCAAACATCTCCCAAGGAAGAGTAAAGGCTAATACCCCACACCCCTTATTAGGGTGGAATCCTTTGTATGTGTGTGCTACCACCACTACTACCATTACCACCACCACAATCTACCACCACAATCTACCACAACCACAATCTACCACAACCACCACCAACTGACTAACTGGCCTCCTTGCTGTGGAAGAGGAGGTGGGGAAGAGGAAGAAGAGGCGGAGGGTGAGGGAGAGGAAGAGGATGAGGAAGAGGGAGAGGAAGTGAAGGAGGAGGAAGAATGCGAGAAGGAAGAGATGGAGGGGAGGGGAGGAAGAGGAAGAGGAAGGTGGAAGGGGAGAGGAAGAGGAGGAGGAAAAGGGAGAGGAAGAGAAGAAGGGGAAGAAGGAAGGCGAGGAGGAAGAGTTGGTGGGGGAGTGGGAGGGAGAGGAAAAGGAAGAAAAGGTGGTGGTGGAGGAGGAGGAGGAGGAGGAGGAGGAGGAGAAGTAGACTCAGAGGTGACTTGATACAGGTCTTTAAAAGTCTAAAGAGAATTGACAACATCAAAAGTGACAAAATTTTCACACTGAATGAGAATCAGACAAGAAACAATAGTCTCTAACTGTCCGGAAATAGATTCAATCTGGAAGTGGGTAGAAACAATTTTGCCAACCGTGTAGTTAATGAATGGAATAAACTTCCTGCAGAGGCAGTGCAATGTAGTTCAGTTCGAAACTTTAAGAATCATTTAGATAAACACCTAAGCAAGATGCTGTAATGATTATCATTTATTTTGTATTATTTGTTTTATTTTGTTATCATTTGTCTGTTTGATTCTCATTTATCATTAGTTATATGTCAATTTATTATTATTTACTATTTACCTGTTTGTTTATTATCTAACTATACCTATGCATTTATTTATGTATTTTATTTGACATTTACATTATTATAGTTTTTATCTATTCATTTATTGCTATTATGATTTTTTTCGCATCCGACCTAGATATGGACCAAAAGGTCTTCTGTCGGCATGCTCCGCCTTTGTAATCCTTTGTAAAAAGTAGTAGGAGGAGGAAAATAAGAAAGAGGATGAAGAAGAACAGGAGGAGCTGTTGGTGGTGATGGTGATAAAGGTGGTGATGATAGTGGTGGTGATACTCGTGGTGATAGTGGATGGTGTTCATGGTGGTAGTAGTGATGCTGACAGTGATGGTGATGATGGTGGTGATACTAGTGGTGATAATAGCGGTGGTGGTGATAATGACATTGGTGGTGGTACTGATGGTGATACTGGTGGTGATACTGGTGGTGATACTAGTGGTGATAATAGCGGTGGTGGTGATAATGACATTGTTGGTGGTACTGATGGTGATACTAGTGATGATAGTGGTGATACTAGTGGTGATACCAGTGGTGATAGTGATGGTGATGATGGTAATTATGTTGATACTGGTGGTGATGGTGGTAGTGGTGGTATTAGTGTTGGTGATACTAGTGGTGCAGTAAGTCCTCGTTATGCGGTATATATGCCTTCCTGAAAACCTTACCGCAAATTGAAATTACCGTATATCGAACCCATTATAACATGTAATAATAGGATACGGCAGACGTACCTTCTCCCTGCTTTTTCCTCTTCAAAACATCTAGCGGATACCATATCTGTGACTTTCTCTTACCGTAAATAGAATCGAGGGTAGTAATTACCAAATACCGTAACTGTGAATTTACCGGACAAATAATTACCGTATAGGGAGGACTCTCCGTATTGGTAATGAGAGTACTGTAGCTATGGAAGAAGACCCCATCGTCCTTTTCATTTGGCTTTTTTCCTTCCGATTGCGTCGGAATGCGTCGCAATCGTTTCTTCCGAATCTGAACACGCGACGACATGCACCAGCACATCTCTCAAGCCGCCGCCAGACCCCTCCTCTTCCTCCTCCTCCTCCTCCTCCTCCTTCTTCTACTCCTCCTCTTGTCCCTCCTTCTCCTCCTCCTTCTCCTCTTCCCTTCCTCCTCGTCATCCTTCTTTTTCTTCTCTTTCTCCCTCGTCTTCCTCCTCCTTCATATTCCTCTTCTCTTGTCCCGGCTTCTCCTCCTCCTCCTCCTCTTTTTCTTCTCTTCCTCCTTCTTCTCTTCCTGTTTTTCCCTCTTCTTTTTCTTCTTTTTCCTACTCCTCCTCCTCTTGTCCCTCTTTCTCCTCCTCCTCCTCCTCCTCTTCTTCCTCCTTTTCTTTCTCCCTCTTTTTCGTTTCCTCTTCCTCCTCCTCCTCCTCCTCCTCCTCTTCCTCCTGTTCCTCTTCCTCTTTCTTCTTCTTTTACTTCTCTAACTCCTCTTCTTCTTCCTCCTTCTTTTTCTCTTCTTCTTCCTCCTTCTTCTTCTCCTCTTCCTCCTTCTCCTCCTCCTCGTGCCGACAACTTTCATGCAGTCATCATTTCGAGAGAACTTGGTAATACCCCTACAGACCAGATTCACGCAGAATTCTTTTATTCACAGAGACCATCACCACACTAAGATAGACGCGTTGTTGCTTTTATTATTTCTTTTTACTTGTATCACTGGGTCTTCCTCCTCTTCTTCTTCTTCTTCTTCTCCTCCTTCCTCTTCTTTTTCTTCTTCTTCTTCTCCTCCTTCCTCTTCTTCTTCTTCTTCTTCTTCTTCCACCTCTTCTTCCATCTCTCAGCTCTGCTAGACCTCTCAGACTCTCCCCTCTCCCCCTCCCTCCCACTCCCTCCCTTGTTCATTTGCATTACGTTCTATTACGCTCTTCTCTTCCTTCCTTCTCTTCGTTTTCTTTCCTCCTCTCTTCCTCCTCTCTCCTCTCCTTTTCTCTTTCCTTCTCTATTTTCTTTTCGCCTCCCTTCCTCCTCTCTTTCCATCACCTCCTCATCACTGCACCCCTCCTCCTTCTCTTCCTTCTTCCTCCTCCTTTTCTTCCTTCCTAATCTACCCACCAACACCAAGACAGCCAGTCCATACCTCTATCACTTCATCTTCTTCCTCTTCCTCGCCTCCTACTCCTCCCCTTCCTCCTCCTCCTCCTATTCTTCTCTTCCTTCTCCTCCTCCTCTCCCCTCCTCCTCCTCCTATTCTTCTCTTCCTCCTCCTCCTCCTCCTCTCCCCTTACCCTCTCCTCTCCCTACCTTGTACCTCCTCTTGTCCTCTCTCCTCCCCCTCCTATTCCCCCCTACCCTCTCTTCCTCCCCTCCCCCTCTTCCCACTCCCCTTACCCTCTCCTCCTCCCCTTACCCCCTCCCCCTCCCCTACACTCTCCCCCTCCTCGTCCTCCTTACCCTTCCCCCTCCCCCTCCCCCTCTCCCCCTCCATCAATCCATCTGCTCACAATGCGAACGAAAAGAGCTAATCAAGAAGAGAGCATTTTTCTAATCGAGGAACAAATAAATAGAGAAATAAAGAGTAGCAAGGGGCGGGGGTAGAGGGGGAGGGGGAGAGAGGAGGGAGGGGGGGAAAGGGGGAGAACAAATGACTCTGAGTTGGCGTCTACTTCGGTTTTACCTCCAGTACTAATAACGGCAATAACGATAATAACAATAACATTGATTAATAACAAAATCGACAATGATAATAACAACCACAATAACGCCACTGCTACCAAAAGGTCAACAATTACTACAATAACGGCAATAACGATAATAACAATAACACTGATTAATAACAAAATCGACAATGATAATAACCACAATAACGCCACTGCTACCAAAAGGTCAACAATTACTACAATAACGAGAAAGTGACTATCAACGACAATAACGCCATCACTACCAACCGACAACAATAACGAAAGAACAGCAACAAAGACACCGCGACTAGCAACAACGATAATAACAAGAACAACAACGATGCTATTAGTATCGAAATAACAATAACGACAATAGCAACACCACCACTATAAACAACAACAACAATGACAGCAACAATAGTAACACTACTTCTACTGACAATATCAACAATAACAACAATATTAATACCAACAACAACAATAACAACGATAACAACAATACTAATACAAATAACAAAAACATAAACAATAATATCATTATCAACAACAAAAATAAACCACTACAATCAACAATAATACAAGCAACAACAACAACAACAACAACAACAACAACAACAACAACAACAACAACAACAACAACAACACTAACACCAGAAAGAGCAACAACACTAATACCAACAATAACAAACAACAATAACACTAATACCAACAACAACACTAATACCAGCCACAGCAACAACACTAATACCAACAAAAACAAAAACCACACTAATACCAGCAACAACACCGACACCAACAACAATAGTAATACCAACAGTAACGACAATACCAACATCAACACTAATACCAAAAACAACAACAAAAACACTAATACAGCAACAACAATGACACTAATACCAACAATTCCAAAAACAACAAAACACTAATACAGCAACAACAACAACACTAATAACAACAACAACAAAAACAACAAAACTAATACCAACAACAATAACAGCACTAATGCCAACAATAACAAAAACATCAACAAAAACACTAATACAGCAACAACAACAACACTAATACCAACAATAACAAAAACAACAAGAAATACACTAATATCAACAGTAACGACAATACCAATAATACCAACAACAACAACACTAATACCAACAACAACAATGAATATCAACAGTAACGACAAAACCAATAATACCAACAACACCGACACTAATACCACCACCACCACCACCAACAACAACAACAACACTAATACCAACAACAACAACAACAACACTAATACCACCACCACCACCACCAACAACAACAACAACACTAATACCAACAACAACAAAAACAACAACAACAAATACCAATAATACCAACGAGTGGCTCTCCACTCTGGCGTTGGTTACAGATGGTGCATCGGGGGCTTCCAATACCATCTGGGTACCATCTGGGTCGATCCCTCGGGACCTCCCGACCTGAGTAATGTCGATCGACATCGACGCCCTTGTCGAGGCTCGATCCCGAGAGGACCACCGTGCCACTTTAATCAAGAAGGATTGGGACCAATCAGGATGAGGTGTGACTCATCAAGAAAGATTCGGACCAATCATGAAGAGGTGTGTGTTATCAGGAAGGATTGGGACCAATCAGGATGAAGTGTGACTCATCAAGAAAGATTCGGACCAATCATGAAGAGGTGTGTGTTATCAAGAAGGATTGGGACCAATCAGGAGGAGGTGTGACTCATCAAGAAAGATTCGGACCAATCATGAAGAGGTGTGTGTTATCAGGAAGGATTGGGACCAATCAGGAGGAAGTGTGACTCATCAAGAAAGATTCGGACCAATCATGAAGAGGTGTGTGTTATCAAGAAGGATTGGGGCCAATCAGGAAAAGGTGTGAGTTATCAAGAAGGATTGGGACCAATCAGGAGGTGTGAGTCGTCAAGAATGATTTGAACCAATCAGGAACAAGTATGACTCATCAAAACAGATTCGGACCAATCATAAATGAGAATAATTCATCAGGACCAATCAGGAAGAGGTATGAGTCATCAGGACTGTTTTGGACCAATCAGAAACACGAATGACCAATCAAGAACAAGAATGACTCATCAGAACCAATCAGGAATACATATGAATGATTAGGACTGATGTGGACCAATCAGGAGTAACTGTGAGTTATCAGGACTGTTCTGGACCAATGAGAAGCAAGTATGAGCCATCATAACCAACGTGGACCAATCAGAAACAAGTATGAGTCGTCAGGACTGATCTGGTGCAATCAGGAAGACTCACAAACCATCAGTGTGACCAAGATTAAGTAAAGTTAATCAAAGTTAACCCTTTCGTTGATATTCACGGTTTAGTTTAAACGGATCCCGTCTGCGATCCTCCTCAGCAAAAAAAAAAAAAAAAAAAAAAAAAAAAAAAAAATCAGGGATTTAATGAAAAAACAGTGTGTGCACTACAAACCCCATAAACCAGGGGTTTATATCCCTGATTTACATAATTCCTCATCAGTTTATGAAAGAAAGAACGAGAAGGAACGTCTCGCCAGCGAAGAGGTGCAATTTGCTCATAACAGGAGAACATGGAGTCATCTGTCAGCTCCCCCGTCGTAGGAGGAGATAGAAAAATAATCGGATATCTTACTGACCATAGGAGGTCATGATAGTATACGTATAGGTACCTTTTTATTTTACATAGATAGATAGGTAGATATAGATAGGTAGATATAGATAGATGGAATATTGATTTAGATAGAAAATATATCGTTTTAGATAGAAGATAGATTTAGATAGATAGAAGATAGATATGTTTAGATGGAAGATAGATTTAGATACAAGATACTTTTAGATAAAGAGATAGATTTAGACTGATAGGTACACTTTATTGACCAAGAACACACAAAATCTACCTTAGTCCATTATATTTCATTTTAACAACTTGCCTGACCTGCTTCGTTCAACTGAACGACGTCCTCTTCTCTGTCGGCAGATGATTTAATTCACCTGAGGGATGTCCCCATTACCCCCCATTACCCCCCCCCACTCATGGTAATAGAGTAATGCACAATAATTCTAGGTATCTAATTACAGAGGTAATTACTTGGCTCAGCTTCTATCGATATGCTAACTTCCTCTTCCTCTTCCTCTTCCTCTTCCTCCTCCTCCTCCTCCTCCGGACGTTCCAGAAATGTCAGGAGTATCTCCGGAAGATGGTCTCTGGGCTGATGGAGGAGGGAGGAGGAGGGAGGAGGGGGAGGTAGGAGGGGCAGGGAGGAAGGAGGAGAGGAGAGGGGGAGGGAGGAGGAAAGAGGGAGGAGGGAGAAGAACAGAGGAGAAAAGAGGAAGAAAGGAAGAGGGGAAGGGAGGAGAAGGGAGCAGGAGAGGAGGAGGGAGGAGGAGAGAAGAGAAAGAATAAAAGAAGGGAAGGGAGAAGGGGAAAGGAGGAGGGAGAGGGGGAAGGAAAAGGGAAGAAGGAGGGAAGAGGGGGCAAGGAAAAGGGAGGACGAAAGAGGTCAAAGGGAAGAGAAAAGAGGGAGGAGGGAGAAGGGAGAAGAGAAGAGGAAGGAGAAAGGAAGGGGGATAGAGGAGGAAGATGGGGGAGGAAAGGAAAAGAAAAGAGGAGGGAGGAGCCAGGGAAGAAGGAGGAGAGAGGAGATGAGAGGAGAGAAGAGGGAGGAGGGGGTAGAGAAGAAGGAGGAGAGAGGAGAAGAGAAAAGGGAGGAGGGAGAGAGAGAAGAGAAGAGAAGAGAAGAGGGAGGAGGGACAGAGAAGGAAGAGAGAGGAGAGAAGAGAGGAGAAGACAGAGGTAGCGAAGAAGGAAGAGAGAGGAGAGAAGAGAAGGTAAGAGGGAGGAGGGGCAGGGAAGAAGGAGGAGAGAGGAGAGGAGAAAAGAGAAGAAGGAAGCAGGGAAGATGGACGAGAGAGGAGAGAAAAGAAGGGAAGAGAAGAGAGAGAAAGAGAGAGGAGAAGAGAGAAGAGAAGAGGGAGGAGGAGCCATGAAGAAGGAGGAGGGGAGAGGAGAGAAGAGAAGAGGGAGGCAGGAAGATGGACGAGAGAGAAGATAAGAGAAGGGAAGAGAAGAGAGAGGAAAAGAGAGGAGATGAGAGAAGAGAGAGGAGAAGACAGGGAGGAGAGAAGGTAAGAGGGAGGAGGGGCAGGGAAGAAGGAGGAGAGAGGAGAGGAGAGAAGAGAAGAAGGAAGCAGGGAAGATGGACGAGAGAGGAGAGAAGAGAAGGGAAGAGAAGAGAGAGGAAGAGAGAGGAGAGAAGAGAAGAAGGAAGCAGGGAAGATGGACGAGAGAGGAGAGGAGAGAAGTGAAGGGAAGAGAAGAGAGAGGAAGAGAGAGGAGAGAAGAGAAGAGAGAGGAGGAGGCAGGGAGGAGAGAGGAGAGGGAGGAGGAAACCTGTAATGTCACCATACGTGAAAATAACTCAGTAATTCTCCTCCTCCTCCTCCTCCTCCATTGTGTTCCCTTTCCCCTCTCCTCCTCCTCCTCCTCCTCCTTCCATCCTTCCCCTCCCCCACTTTGTCCTCCGCGTTTATCATTCTCTTCTCTCGTCTCTCTCATCTTCCTCTCCTCCTTCCTCCTCTCTCTCCTCTTCTTTCTTTGTCTCTCCCCTCCTTCCTCCCCCCTTCCTCTCTCCACTCCCCGCCTCACATCCCCCCTCGTCCTTCCCCTCTCTTTTCCCCCTCTCCTTAACTCCCCCTCTCTTCCCCTCTCTTCCTAACCTCCAGTTCCCTCCATCTCGACTTCCCTTCCCCTTCCCCTCCTTTACTCCCCTCCCCTCCACTCCCCTTCCTTCCCCTCCACTCCCCTCTTTTTCCCTCCACCAACTTCCTTCCCCTTCCCCTCTCTTCCACTCCTTCTCCTCTCTTCCACCCCTTCCCCTCTCCTACACTTTCCCCTTATCCCTCTCCTCCTCCTTTCCCCTTTCCCCTCCCTCGCCTTCCTTCCCTTTCCCTCTCTTTCCCCTTTCCCGTACTCTAGACCCTTTACCCTCTCCCTTCCCCTCCTTTCCCCTCACTTCCCCTCCTCCAACATCTTTCCCCTTTTCCTCTCTCTTACTCTAAACCCCTCCTTCTTCTCTTCCTCCCCTCCTCCTTCTCTTCCTCCCCTCCTCCTTCTCTTCCTCCCCCCTCCCCCCTTTCCCCTTTTCCCCCTTTCCCCTCGCGCGCCGCGCTGTCAGGCGATGAGCAGCGAGTCCCCCCCCCCACCTCCCCCGTCCTCAGATCGAACTGGCACAGCTGCTGTCCCGCCACTCAGGAGGAGGAGGAGGAGGAGGAGGAGGAAGAAAAGGAGGAAGAAGAGGAGGAGGAAGAGGAAGAAGAGGAGGAGGAAGAAGATGAAGAGGAGGAAGAAGAGGAGGAGGAGGAGTAGGAAGGAGAGGAGGAGGAGGAGTAGGAAGAAGAGGAGGAGTAGGAGGAGAAGGACGAGGAGGAGGAGGAGGAGGAGGAAGGAGAAGGAGGGGGACGAGGAAGAGGAAGTGGAGATCTGAGACAGAGGTGCACCCATAGACAGGGAAAACGGGGAGGAGGAGGAAGAGGAAGAGGAAGGGAAGAAATGGAGCGGGAGATGAAGTTAGGGAAAAGAAGAGAAGAAATAAGAAGAGAGGGAGAGAGGACAGTAAAGAGAAAGGGTGAAGGGGGAAGAGAGAGAAGGAAGAGGAGGAGGAAGAAGAGGAGGATGGGGAGGAGGAGGAGGAAAAGGAGGAGGAAAGGGAGAGTGGGTGAGGGTACTGGAAGGGAGAGGCAGGAAGAGGAGGTGAAGGAGGAGGAGGAAGAGGAAGAGGAGGAGGAGGAGGAGGGGAGGGGACGTAGAATGGAAAAAGACTCATATATATGAAGGAAGAAGGTGGACCTTGAGGCTATGAAGAACATAAAGAAGAAGAAGAAGAAGAAGAAGAAGAAGAAGAAGAAGAAGAAGAAGAAGAAGAAGAAGAAGAAGAAGAAGAAGAAGAAGAAGAAGAAGAAGAGGAAGAAGAAGAAGAAGAAGAAGAAGAAGAAGAAGAAGAAGAAGAAGAAGAAGAAGAAGAGGAAGAAGAAGAAGAAGAAAGAAGAAGAAGAAGAAGAAGAAGAAGAGGAAGAAGAAGAAGAAGAAGAAGAAGAAGAAGAAGAAGGAGAAGAATGAGGAGAAGAAGAAGAAGAGGAAGAAGAAACAGA
>NC_134780.1:4930196-4942696 GCF_046742065.1 Oratosquilla oratoria | reverse complement strand
CAAGAGATATTAAGTTGATAAACATCATGATTGGAACTCTCTAATCATAAAAAGATGGGTGACTCTGGTCCTATAAGGAGAGAGAGAAACAGAGAGAAGAGAGAGAGAGAGAGATAGAGAGAGAGAGAGAGAGAGAGAGAGAGAGAGGGGGGGGTGGGAGAAAGAGAAAGAGAGAGAGCGAGAGAGCGACAGAGAGATAGATATAGAGAACGAGAGAGAGAGAGAGAGAGAGAGAGAGAGAGAGAGAGAGAGAGAGAGAGAGAGAGAGAGAGAGAGAGAGAGAGAGAGAGAGAGAGAGAGAGAGAGCGAGAGTGCGAGAGAGAGAGAGAGCGAGAGAGAGAGAGAGAGAGAGAGAGAGAGAGAGAGAGAGAGAGAGAGAGAGAGAGAGAGAGAGAGTAAGAGAGCGAGCGAGAGAGAGAGAGAGAGAGAGAGAGAGAGAGAGAGACAGACAGACAGAGGGAAAGAAAAAGAGAGACTTGCCGTCTTTTTTTTTACCGAACCTGATAACTCCCCTTCCTCCTCCTCCTCCTCCTCCTCCTCCTCCTCCTCGTCCTCACAATATGGAAGGCGCCCCCCATAGCCGTCGGGAGTGCTTTCCTCCTTCCCTTCAGAAGAAGAGTCCGCCTCTACACCTTCCTGTCAGGGCCTCGGGCCGACGTCGGACCGACGTCGTATCGGGGTGACACGGCGTTGGGAGAGGAGGAGGAAATGATACGCCAGGTTCAAAGAGGAGCCTAACCCACACAAATAATAAATAGATTAATGATAAAAATATAAAGATAGAAAGTTAATAAATAAAGGAACAATTGATAGAAGAAAAGATAAAGAGAAGAAAAATAGATAATAATTTTACCTAAAAATGAATAAATAAATTAAAATAAATTGATAAATGAATAACTAGATAAATAAGAAATAAAAATAAATAAATGAATAAAGATAAAAAAGAAAAATAAGAAATGCATAAAAGAAAAAATATATATATACATGTATATACATATGTATATATGTATATATATATATATATATATATATATATATACATATATATATATATATATACATATAGTAATGATATAAAACAAAATAAAGAAAGATCTAAAGTATATGAATAATTACTATAACAAAGTAAAATGACAAACATATACGGTTAACAAATACATTGAATAGATAAATAAATAAAATAAAATAAAATAACACAAACATATAAACAAACGAATGAATGATTAATTAAATGAACATATAGTGAAAAAATATAGATATATACATACATATACATACATATATATATATATATATATATATATATATATATATATATATATGTGTGTGTGTGTATATATGCATATATATATATGTATATATACATATATATATGCATATATATATAAATTTATGCATATATATATATGCACATAATATATATATACATTATATATATATATATATATATATATATATATATATATATATATATATATATAAGTAACCTCTAGGAAAAGTAAGCTAACGAAGCAGAGCGCTTTCGTATAATTACATCTTCAGTGCAGATATAAAGAAGGAATAATTCCTTCTTTGTAAAGGATATAATTATACGAAAGCGCTAGTGTTTTTATTGCATATATATATATATATATATATATATATATATATATATATATGTATGTATATATATATATATATATATATATATATATATATATATATATATATATATATATTGACCTCTCCATTCTCCTTTGTGCAATCCTTGACTATGTTTCCATCGCCTTCGTCAGTTTCCAAGTCTCACACCCGGAGGTTATTACTGGCAGAATGCATTGATTTTAAACTTTACGTTTCAAACATAAAGGTAGAGAGCCTCTCAGGATTTTATTATACTTACCAAACACTTTCCAACCAGTTGTAATACGTCTTTTTATTTCATTATCACGATCTTTTGTCACTTTTAATATTTGGCCTAAATAATCATACTCTTCAACTTCTTCAAGACTCTCACCATCGATTATAATCTCTTTATTTTGAACTTTCGTGTTGAGCATTACTTTGGTTTTTGTCTTGTTCATTTTTAAACCTACTTTGAGATTTTCCATATTTAGATCACTCAGCATATCTTGCAAGTCTTCTGCTCTTTCTGAAATAAGAATAATGTCATCCGCAAATCTTAGGTGGTTCAAATATTCGCCATTAATCTTCAAACCTTTTTCTTCCCAATTCAACCATCTAAAAATCTCTTCCAAGCAAGCTGTAAATAATTTGGGTGAAATTGTATCGCCTTGCCGTACTCCTTTTTCGATTTTGATCTTTTCTGTATCTTTATGTAGTCGAATTACAGCGGTACCTTTCGCATAAATCTTTTCTAAAACCCTTACGATCTGTTCGTTTGTACCCTGATTGCGTAGCGAGTTTAGTATTGCTTTTTGTTCTACCGAGTCAAAGGCCTTTTCATAATCTACAAAAACTAAACAGAGAGGTGTATTGTATCCTGTCGTTTTATCGATTAGTTGGTTCATCGCTTGCAAATGGTCTAGGGTCGAGTATCCGCTCCCAAAGCCTGCTTGTTCTTTCGGTTGGTTTCCATCTAAAACTTGACAGTCTGTTTGTAAGGATTTTGGAGAATACTTGATATACATTTGATAGCAACTTAATCGGTCGATAGTTACTAAGGTCCTTTTGGTCTCCTTTTTTGTGAAACAAAATCACTATAGCGTTACACCATGATTCAGGAACGCTTTCTTGATGTAAGCACTGGGTGTAGAACTGAGCTAACTTAATATGACCTTCTTCTCTTGCGTCTTTCAACAGATCTATCGATATACCATCTTACCCAGGTGCTTTTCCCCGTTTCATATTTTTTAGAGCAAATTCTACTTCTTCCTTTGTAATCTCTGGTACACTACTAACGTCTACAGATGAATTTACTGACTCAACTACGGTCTTCGACGAGTAAAGCTCTTGGTAAAATTCTTCCACTCTTTTTGCCATTTAAGGATGTCTCCATTTTTATCTTTCAAACATATAATTTACCGTCTTCCTAAGGCATGTCTGCGCTCGGTCACATTAATACTTTTACCTTTCAGAATATTTTCTTCTATTTCATCTATTTTTTCTTCCTTTTCTCTGATCTCTGTCTTTTGTTGATAAGTTTGTTTAGTTCTACTCTTTCTATTTCGTCTCTCCTGCTTTTAATCTGCATGGTCCTCCTTCTTTTAATTAGGTCATTTGTAGCTTTGGAATATTTGTTTTCTCTAATACTTTTTGTACTTCCTACTTTCTCTGCCGCTTCCCTAATAATATTCACTAAATTCAAATTCATATCTTCCATGGTGTCCTCGTTACCTCTTAGAGCTTCGAATCTATTTTTAATTTCTGACTGAAATTCTTTCTTATTATCCTTAACCTTTGCAAGGCTTATTTTCTTTTTTAAAACTAGTTTATTTCTCTCGGCTCTGAAATTGAATTTAGCTGTGCAACCTACCATTCTACGGTCACTACCTATGTTTATTTATGACTGTAACATTGCTGACGCTCTTGCTCTCATCTCCTAATACGAAGTCTACTTCGTTCTTTGTTGTTCCATTTGGACTTCTCCAGGTCCATTTATGACCTACACGCTTTTGGAAGAAAGTGTTCATTATCTTCATGTTGTAGTTCTCTACACAATTGACTGACATCTCTCATCTGTCATTTCTTTCACCTACTCCAAACTTCCCAATGCACGACTCATCTCCCATCTTTTTCCCCACTTTAGCATTAAAGTCGTCTATTACCACCGTGTACTTTTTCTTGATCCATTACCTGACTTAAATCATCATAGAAGGATTCAATTTCATCTTCTGAACTCTGTGAAGTTGGTGCATAAACCTGAACTATTTTTAGAGTGTACCTTTTACACAGCCTAATCACAATCCAAGCTACCCTGTCTGATAAACTACTGAACTTGACTACGTTACCAGCAATCTCTCGGTTGATCAAGAATCCTACTCCACTAGATCTTTCCTTGGCCTTACCTCTATAGTAGAATAGGTGGTGACCATCTTGTAATTGTATCAGCTTTTCTTCCGTTCTTCGGACTTCGCTCAATCCAACGATGTCCCACTTGATGTTGTCTAGTTCTTCCATTAAACTCTCCAGCCTGTGGTCTTCTGAGAGAGTTGTTACGTTGTAAGTATAGATCTTAATTTTCTTCATAGTGTTTAATGTCCAAGGGTTGGATCTGCTTGGACAGTGCTTAATCACATTCGGTGGCACACTGCCCGTAAGCACATGAGGCAATGCGGTTGGACCTTTAGGAGACGATGATCCAACAGGAACACCCGTTTTTGTTTTGTTTGTACTGTTCATGTTTGCTATGAAGGGCTTTTGGCAGTAATCTCACCTCCCTGCCAACTAGCCAACTAGTTTCTGGTGAGATATTTCTCTGGTGTCACCTAATTCATTATCTTCAGTGAAGCCCTATATATCTATAGGATGCCCCATGGTCCACGCCGTCATTATGACGGTACCCCATATAACTATGGGGAATTTCCCTGTTTGCCATCAGGGCGTGCCAGTTACCAGTGGATCCTGCGACTGTGTGTGTGAGCTGTATAAATATATATTCATGTATATACAGTATATATATATACATATGTATAAAAATTATATATATATACATATATATATATATATATATATATATTGCTCTTTTACTGCAGCATGGATCATGTGCAAGACTTGTGATGTTAAACTCTAGAATGAGAGCTCAGAGCTTGTATGGGTCTATTTGAAGGTAATGAAATTATCCATTGCCCAAAGGTGACAGTAACAGCTTGTGGCATTGTGGTACTCCGACAAGGGATCAATCTCGGATCTGCAGCGAGACACGCGGTGACTAATCCTGTGTGTGTGTGTGTGTGTGTGTGTGTGTGTGTGTGTGTGTGTGTGTGTGTGTGTGTGTGTATACGTTCTTATACATACCACTAATCTAATATCATGCCTTCCAGTTTACAAAATCTCTGGCTTTTTTTTTTTTTTTTGTCAAGGGAAGAACCCTCATTTTGAGTACCTCCTCTTCTTCTTCCTCTTCCTGCTCGTGGGTCCCTCGCCGCCTCTGAAACGCTTTCATGGCTTCAACTGAAATAACCGTCGTTCTTCGAAAGCGAAGGAGACTCTCCCAGGAGCTTCCGAAGGCCGAACTCGCTCGAAGTCGGAAAAGAAAGAACGACCTGAGTTCGGGGACGGGACCAGGAGCTTCCTCTTTCTTTTCCAAGAGTTTCCTCTTCCAGGTTCCTCTTTGTTACCAAGAAGTTTTCTTCCTGAATATTGCTCCTTGTTTCCAAGAGGTTTCTTTCACTTTCCAAAAGGTTTCTCTTCAAGGTTCCTCTTTGTTGCCAAGAGGTTATTCTTTGTTTTCAAGAGGTTCCTCTTTGTTATCAAGAGGTTTTCCTCCTGAATGTTGCTCTTTATTACCAAAAGGTTTCTCTTAATTTCCAAGAGGTTTCTTTTATTTTCCAAGAGCTTTCTTTTAATTTTCAAGAGGTTCCTCTTGAAGGTCCTCTTTGTTGAAGAGAGGTTTTCCTCATAAGTGTCCCTCTTTGTTATCAAGAGGTTTATCTTAATAAAAAAAAAAAAATTGTTTCCAAGATTTTTCTCTAAATGTTACTCTTTATTATCGAGATAGTTCTCTTAATTTTCTAGAGGTTCCTCTTTGTTTTCAAGAGATTCTTCTTTGTTTTCAAGAGATTCTTTTTCAAGGTTCCTCTTTGTTACCAAGAGGTTATTCTTTGTTTTCAAGAGGTTTCTCTTTGTTATCAAGAGGTTTTCCTCCTGAATGTTGCTCTTTATTACCAAAAGGATTCTCTTTATTACCAAAAGCTTTCTGTTAATTTCCAAGAAGTTTCTCTTAATTTTCAAGAGGTTCCTCTTGAAGGTCCTCTTTGTTGCAGAGAGGTTTTCCTCATAAGTGTTCCTCTTTATTATCAAGAGGTTTATCTTAATAAAAAAAAAATATTTGTTTCCAAGAGGTTCTTCTTCAAGGTTCCTCTTTGTTACGAAGATATTTTTTTCCCTAAATGTTACTCTTTATTACCGAGATATTTCTCTTAATTTTCTAGAGGTTCCTCTTTGATCTTTGTTTTCAAGAGATTCTTCTTCAAGGTCCCTCTTTGTTACCAAGAGGTTCTCCTTTTGAATGTTGTTGTTTACAAGAAGTATTTTTATTTTCCAAGAGATTCCTCTTCGTTTCCAAGAGTTTTTCCTCCTGAATGCTCCTCCCAAGAGGTTTCTCTTTGTTTCCAAGAGGTTCTTCTTCAAGGTTCCTCTTTGTTACCAAGAGGTTTTCTTCCTGAATGTTCCTCTTTCTTTCCAAGAGGTCTTTCTTTGTTTCCAAAAGGTTCTTTTCAAGATTCCTCTTTGTTACCAAGAGGTTTTGCTTCGTTTTCAAATAGGTTCCTCCTCAAGGTTTGCCTATATTACCAAGAGGCTCTTCTCAAAGTTGTTTTTGATTTCCAAGAAGTTCTACCAAATGTTCCCTTTTGTTTCCAAGAGATTAACTTTCAAGGGTCCTCTTTGTAATCAAGAGGTCCGCCTAAAGGTTCCTCTTCATGGATACTCTATATCATCAAGAGTCTCCTCACGGTTCCTCTTTGTTTCCTCGATTTTATTTTTATTTTTTTTAGAACATGGTAGAGATTAGATTAAAGAAAGAAAATGAAAAAGAAACCACAGGAGCAATTTCATCTGTATGGCACACACACACACACACACACACACACACACACACACACACACACACACACACACACACACACACACACACACACACACACACACACACACACACACACACACACACACACACACACACACACACACACACACACACACACACACCATGAGCGTAGCTCCCCTTCCCATAAGATAAAACTAGGTAAATACACACAGACATACACACACCCACACATACACGCACACACACACCGGTAGACTACACGCTATACAAATATATATATATATATATATATATATATGTGTATATATATATTATCATATATATATATATATATATATATATATATATATATATATGAATAACTATATATAACTATATATATATATATATATGGAAAAAAGAAGCTTTACCATCGACTACATTTACATGTCAAAGAATGCACATTCAATTTTTGAAAAAATATATACATATCATTATTCGTTTAAAAATATGTATACAAAGGAACATTTTTACCATTTAGATTAAAAACTAAAATAAATAATGTTTATGCTTCCCTAGGTGTTAATTGCCTTTTTCGGGGGTGGGTGGGAGAGGGGGAGAGGGGGAAGAGGAAGAGGGGGGAGAAGGGGAGGGGAGGGGGAGGTGGGTAATTATGTAATTTATCCTATGTGTGTGTGTGTGTGTGTGTGTGTGTGTGTGTGTGTGTGTGTGTGTGTGTGTGTGTGTGTGTGTTTGTGTGTGTGTGTGTGTATGTGTGTATGTATGTGTATACATAGCCTATATATTTCTTTAGATGATGGCGGTTCGAACCAAGTCACTGCGAGTTGAACCAAGGGCATGGTTAATTAGATTCCACGCTTTAAAGTCCTTTGTATGAGGCACT
The DNA here is from genome assembly GCF_046742065.1 of Oratosquilla oratoria. Classification (NCBI taxonomy): domain Eukaryota; kingdom Metazoa; phylum Arthropoda; class Malacostraca; order Stomatopoda; family Squillidae; genus Oratosquilla; species Oratosquilla oratoria. The sequence continues at coordinate 4,935,104 of NC_134780.1, read as the reverse complement.
CTCCTAGCCTCCTGATAGGCGGGAGTTTCACGACGTTAAACCGGATCATCAACATCATAATGCTAAACACACACACATATATATATATATATATATATGTATATATATTAAACAAATTCAAACAGAAAAATTAATAAGTAAATGAAACATCTAAACAACTAAAACAAAACAAAAATAAACAAACATGAAAATGAACAAAGAAATAGACAAATACACAATTCAGACCCATTAACAATAAGACAATAATACAGCATTGCCTAACCTGGCACCCGGTGTCATTGGACTCTAGTCTTCATCCGACAGAATAATTTCAGCGCAATCTGCTCTGCATCCACATAAAGATTAAACGAATCGTGACAAAAGACCCCTCACCCCATAAACAGTATTTTTTATGGGATCATAATCCCCCGTCCCTTTCTCTCTTTCTCTTCTCTCGTACTTTATCTTCCGTACACGTCTTCCGACAAATAGTCCCGGTAGACATTTGACGTCAATTGTCCGAGTGGACATTGGACGTCAATTGTCCGAGTGGACATTGGACGTCAATGGTCCGGGTGGATATTGGACGTCAATTGTCTGGATAGACATTTGGATCCAATCGTCCGGGTGGACATTTGGTCCCAATAATTCGGGTGGACATTTGGCGCCAATCATCCAGGTGGACATTTGACGCAAATCATCCGGGTGGACAATTGACGCCAATCGTCCGGGTGGACATTTGTCCCCAACCATCTGTGTGGACATTTGGCGCCAATCGTCTGGGTGGACATTTGGCCCAAATCGTCCGAATGGACAATTGGCACCAATCGTCCTGGTGAACATTTGGCCCCAATAATTCTGGTAGACATTTGTCACCCATCACCAGGGCAGACAATTCGCCCCAATCATCCGGGTGGGGATTTGGCACCATAAAGAACGCGAGATGAACAATTCATTTGGTGGAACCGGCGGGGAGGGGGTGGAGCTACTCCACCTCAGTGACTAGCATTCATTCTAGTTTGCTAGTAATCAACACGTGGCGTACTTGAACTGGATATGGGATAGCATTGTTAAGCAAATACTAGTTTCTAGAGGAATCCTAGTCATATGTGTATCTAGACACGTTCATAGGATTGTTTTATGATTTCCCTGAGAGAGAGAGAGAGAGATAGTGAGTGAGTGAGAGAGAGAGAGAGAGAGAGAGAGAGAGAGAGAGAGAGAGAGAGAGAGAGAGAGAGAGAGAGAGAGAGAGAGAGAGAGAGAGAGACAGAGAGAGGGGGAGGGATGGAAGGAGAGCACGATAGTGAGGGAGAACAAGAGAAAGAGAGCGCGATAGTGAGGGAGGAGAAAAAGGGACTTGGAGATAAAAAGGATAACGAAGGGTTTCACGGAAGCCTGAAAGCGGGAGGAGGAGGAGGAAAAAGAGGAAGAAGAGTAGGAATAGAGGTAGGAGGAGGAGGAGGAAGAGGAGGAGTTGGAAGAAGATGAGGAAGTGGATGAAGTGGATGATGAGGATGATGATATTGAGGAAGATGAGGAGGATGAGGAGGAGGAGGAAGAAGAGGGAGAATAAGAGGATGATGAAAATGAGGAAGAGGAGGAGGAAAATGAGGAGGAGGAGGAAGAAGAGAAAGTGGATGATGATGAAGAGGAGGAAGAGGAGGAAGAAGAGGAAGACGAGGACGAGGACGAAGAGGAAGAGGAATACGAGACATTTTGCCACCCGAGACCTTGTAATTCCTCGCGAGGATTTCCCGAGGACCTACGGGCGCCTCGGGGGGGGGGGAGGTGTCATGGCGCCCGCAAGGTCGAAAATGACACCCTGGAACAGAGAGGGGAAGGAAAGGGGAGATGGGGGATGGGGGTGGGGAGGAGGGAGGGGTAGGAAAGGGGAGAAGAGACGGAGGTAGGGGGAGGAAGGAAATAGGAGAGGGAACCGGGGAGGGGGAAGGAGGAGGTAGGGGGTATAGGGAGGGGAAGAGGAAGGGGAGGAAGGAGGAGGGAGAGGGGAGATGGGATGATGGGGAGGGTGGAAGAGGGGAGGAGGGAGGAGGGGAGGAAGGAGGAGGAGGGAGAGGGGAGATGGGATGATGGGGAGGGTGGAAGAGGGGAGGAGGGAGGAGGGGAGGAAGGAGGAGGGAGAGGGTGAGAATGGAGGAAGGAAAGGGGAAGAAGGTGAGGGGAGGGGGAGGGGGAGGGGGAATGGGAAGGGGGAGGAGGAAGAAGAAGGAAGAGGGGGTAGGAAGAAGAGGGGAGAATGGAGGGAAGAAGGGGAGGGTGAGAATGGAGGAGGGAGAGGAGAAGAGGGTGAGGAAGAAGATGGAGGAGGAAGAGGGGAAGTGGGTGAGGGGGGAAGGGAGGAAGGAGAGGGCAAAGAGGAGGGGTGAGGGAGAGGGGGGAGTGGGAAGGGGGTGGGGGAAAGGGGTGAGGGGGGTGAGGTGCTTTCCTGTTGTATTTATACACCAGTAATGAAAGATACATTGTACATACAATTCCTTATACATTATCCAATGGCACTCGTGTGTGCGCGCGCGCGCGCGTGTGTGTGTACGTGTGTATATGTGTGTGTGTGTGTGTACGTGTGTGTGTGTGTGTGTGTGTGTGTGTGTGTGTGTGTGTGTGTGTGTGTGTATACGTGTGTATATGTGTGTATGTGTGTGTACGTGCGTGTGTGAGCCTTCCTACATTTACGTCTGCCTATCTATATCTGCCTGTCTTCCTGTCGCTCTCCCAGCGTGCCTGTCTGCCTCTTTCCTAGCTTTCCTCTCTGCCTGTATCTGCCTGTCTTGCAGCCTATCCTCCCAGCCTGCATATCTGCCTGTATCTGCCTATCTGCTTGTGTCTGCCTCTCTTCCAACATACCTTCCTGCCTTCCCGGCCTGTCTGCCATCGTCTGCCATCGTCTGCCCCTTGGGCGGGCTCTCCTCCGATCACAAGCGCGGAGAAATGAAAGCGACACGCCACGATAAAACTGCCGCGGCCGCTAACAAGGCGAACCAGCCAGGAGGAGGAGAAGAAGAAGAGGAGGAGGAGGAGGAGGAGGAGGAAGAGGAAGGGAGAAGAGGGAGAAGTAAAGGAGGAGGAAGAGGAAGAAGGGAGAGGAGGAGGAGGAGGAAGAGGATGATGGGAGAGGAGGAGGAGGAGGAGGAAGAGGAGAAAGAGGAGGAAGAGGAAGTAAGAGAGGGAAGTAAGGGGAAGAAGAGAAAGAATAGAGATGAGGAGGTAGGGAGAGGAAGGGAGAGGAGGAAGAGGAGAAGTAGAGAAGGAAAAGAAGAGGAGGAGAAGGAAGAGGAGGAAGAGGAAGAAGGGATACGAGGTAGGGAGAGGGGGAGGAGATGATGATAAAGAAGAAGACGAGGAAGAGGAGGGAAAGGAGGAGGAAGAGGGAGAGGAGGAAGGATGAGGTCATATCCTTCCTCTCTTTCTTATTTCTTCTAGGAGGAAGAGGAAGAAGAAGAGGAGGAGGAGGAAGAGGAGGGGGCGAGGGAGAGGAAGAAGAGGGAGGGAGAGGAGAAGAGAGGAGAGAGAGAGAGAATGAGTCTTGTTTCCCTCTTCCTATTCTTCTTCTTCTTCTTCTTCTTCTTCTTCTTCTTCCTCCTCCTCCTCTTCCTTCACTGCCTCATTCTCTTTCTATTCTTCTTCCATCTTCTTCATCATTTCCTTCTTCTTATCTTCTTTCTTTTCCTCTTCCTCCTCCCCTTATTTTCCTCCTCCTCTTCCTCATCTGCTCTTGTACTCCTCCTCCTCCTCCTCCTCCTCCTCCTTCTCCCATTTGTCTTTTCTCTCATCCCTTCCTCCTGCATTCTTCCCCTCCTCTTCTTCCTTTCCCTCCTCCTCTTCCTCGTCTGCTCTCGCCATCCCTTCCTCCTGCATTCCTCCCCTCCTCTTCTTCTTCCTACGCTTCTTTTCCTCAACCTCCTCCTCCTCTTCATCACTTTATCCCTTCCTCTTCCATTCCTTCTCTTTTACTTTCTTCATTCCCCCATCCTCCCCATCCTCCTCTTCCTTCTCGTCCAACGTCTCAATCCCCTCCTCTTCCTATCCACCTACTCCTCCTCCTCCTCCTCCTCTTCTTTCTCACACAACGTCTCCAGCCTCTCCTACTCCTCCTCCTCCTCCTCCCCTCGCGAATGCTTGCCTGCCTCTGCCTCCTCCTCTTTAAACGCCTCTACCTCCAGCACCGACCCTCCTCCTCCTCCTCCTCCTCCTTCGCCTATGATTCTCTCACCACCTCCATTTCCTCTTCCTCCTCATCTTCCTTTTTCCCACTCTCCTCTTCATCCTCCTCCTACTCTCACCACATTTATTCCCTCCTCCTCCTCCTCCTCCTCCTCCTTTGTCTCCTTCATTCCCTCATTTTCCTCCTCCTTCACTCCTCCCCATAATCTTCCTCCACTTCTCGCCACCTCCATTGCCTCCTCCTATTCCTCATCTTACCCTTACTCCTCCACGTATTCTTCCTTCTCCACTTTCTCCTCCTCCTCCTCCTCCTTCTCTCCATACTCTTCCTCCTTCTCTCACCACCTCTATTTCTTCCTTCTTATCCTTCTCCTCCCCATACTCTTCTTCTTCCACCTCTTAATCTTCCTCCTCTTCTTCTTCCTCTTCCTCCTCCTCCCCATACTCTTCCTCCTTCTCTCATTACCTCTATTCCCTCCTCCTTTTCCTTCTCCTCCCCATACTCTTCTTCTTCCTCCTCTTACTCTTCCTCCTCTTCTTCTTCCTCCTCCTCCTCCTCCCCATACTCTTCCTCCTTCTCTCACCACCTCTATTCCCTCCTCCTTTTCCTTCTCCTCCCCATACTCTTCTTCTTCCTCCTCTTACTCTTCCTCCTCTTATTCCTCCTCCTCCTCCCTTCCCGACCCTCCTTTTGTTTCCGCCAATTCTGAGCTAAAAAAGGCCGAATTACCAAGTCCGGATTCAGCGCCC
>NC_134780.1:4907696-4915196 GCF_046742065.1 Oratosquilla oratoria | reverse complement strand
GTAGTCTGTTACTGTACTCCAAAGGTAGGAGTAATAGTATAAGGTAAGCAGAGTAAGCTTCGTGTATTTAGTTTATTTAGTGACCGCTTTTGTTTCTTTTGTTGATTTATATTTTCTCTTTGCCGTTTGTATTGCCGAAGGAGGAGCGAAATGGCTTGTGAAGGTTGTGTGAACCTGGAGGACCGTCTCAGGATGTGTGAGGAGGAAATTCGTCTTCTCAAGAGTGCGCTCTGTGAGAAGAGTGAATCCTCCCCACAACCCAAAGAGCGTTCCACCTCTTCCACTTCTGCCACTGCCGTGAGCGAGTGGCGCTCCGTGGGGTCCCGTTTGTCGAGCCCGCGTTCGGTAAGCGGGTGCCCTGCGGAGCAACCGCTGGCTCTAGCCAATCGTTTTGCTCTGCTGGAAGATGAGGTGGCTGAAAATCAGGAGTTCTTGGTGGTGGGGGACTCCATGGTGCGAGGCTATGACGACATCCTGCAGCGGAAGACTAAACGACGTTGCAAGCTTGTATGTCAACCGGGCCGTGGGATCGCCGATTGTACCCAGACCATCAGGGAGCAAAGGCGGACGAACACGGTTACGATTGTTCATACGGGAAGTAACGATGTGGGTAGGGTGAGATCAGAGGAACTTGTTCAGAATTACAAGGTCCTCCTTTGGAAGATGAAGGAACGTGGGAGCCGTCACGTAGTCTATGGGATCCTTCCGAAGATCTACGCATGTGTGTTGGAACAGTAGAGCAACAGGGATCAATGAGAGGATATCACGATTGTGCACGCAACTGGGATACCACTTTCTTGATCCTTGGTATCTCTTTTCCAGGCGTCATGACCTTTACACTTCTGATGGGATCCACCTTACACGCAGAGGCAAAGATGTTCTTACAAACCTCATTGTGGGAGTTTGTAATGAACTAGTTCCTTTTTTGGGGTAGAAACTCAAAGGGAAGGGGAAATAGAGTGTACTGGGGAAAACAGAGTAGGGTATAGCAATAATGTAGAGCAATATGTCAGTGTAGGACAAAACATCATTTTAGAATGTAATGATGGTAGAGGACGAAATATTACATTAGGGTGTAATGACAAAGGACAAAATATCACGATGGGATGTTATGATAGTGGAGGACAAAATATCACGATGGGATGTAATGATAGTGGAGGACAAAATATCACGATGGGATGTAATGATAGTGGAGGACAAAATATCACGATGGGATGTAATGATAGTGGAGGACAAAATATCACGGTAGGATATGTCAGTGGAGGACAGAATATCATTTTAGGAAGGGATGCCGGACAGAATGTCAATGAACGATGGGAGGCCGGTGTGGAATGCGGTGACGTAGGGCGTACGTGAGCGACCAGATGTCCGTGATGGGGCAAATGTCCATGAGGCACTGAATATCAATGAAGGACTAAATATCAATACAGAGCAAGGTGCCAGTAAAGAACAAAATTATAATGTAAGGCATGATGCTGAAACTCAAAACGTGTCAAAAAGAAATAATCACGAGTTTCTTAAAACCATGTACTTTAATGCTCGTAGTATTAGGAACAAATTCCAAGAAATATAGGCGTATGTCAAAAGCGAAAATCTCGATATGATAGGAATAACCGAGACATGGTTAAATGGTGGAGAGTTTGAAGCTGAATTTAATATTGTGGGATTTAAACACTTTCATCAGGATAGAAATCATAAGAAAGGTGGGGTGTTCTGTTCTCCGTTAAAAGCAATGTCCATGCCTGTGTTTTAGAGAAATTGAAATAGGATACATATGATAGTTTGTGGGTAGAATTCACCCAAACAAATGGACAAAAAATGAATGTGGGTGTAATATATAGGCCAAAAACATCATCATTAGCAGACGACAAACTGTTGTTTCAAGAACAAAGATGTTTATATGGATGCTTTAGATGAAATACAAGAAAATGTTTGGAATTGCGGAGCAGGATAGATCACTCAGTACGGACTACCTCCGTCTAGAAACAGAATCAAAGTCACTAATGTTATGAGAAGAGAGCAATCTTATAACAGAGATAAATTAGCTGAAGGAATTAAAGAAAAGTACGTGTTTCTTAATGAAAAGCAAAAGTATTGTTGTGATACTATCGTGTCTTTCATTGACAAAAGAGACGGTAGAAAAAAGGCTTCTTCATCAACGCTCCCGGCAATACCGGAAAATCGTTTGTGCTAAATATGATACTGGATAGTGTCAGATCTAAAGGCCAGATTGCATTAGCTACAGTTTCTTCGGGTATAACTGCCACTGTACTTAATGTACAACATGTTTTAAGATACCTATTATGAAATATAATGAACTACGTAGCTGTGGCATTAAGAAGAAATCAGAGATGTCGGAGCTATTATTGGCCACGTCATTTATAGTATGGGATGAAGTAGTGATGTCCAATAAGAACACAATTGCTGCTCTTGATGTCACATTAGGAGATATAACCAATAACGACTCATTCATGGGTGGTATTATACCTATCGTGTGTTCCGGCGATTTCAGACAAATCCTTCATGTTATCGCAGGAGGAAGGAACGATGAGTTGAAATATTGCATAAAAAGTAGCTATTTCTAGGCTGATTTGGTTAAATTGGAGTTAACTGAGAATGTATTCAGGTTGATTATAAAGACCAATTTATTGAAAAAGTATATGGTGACTTAGAAGGCAACATGATGAACAACTCTTACTTCAAAAAGAGGTGCATCATATCACCGACCAACGATAATGTAGATGAAATAAATGACACAATTTACAACCATCCCAATACTCTTTCATCAACCCTATCTCCCAACTCCCTTTCCACCCCCGTTCTCCTCCTCACCTCCTCATTTCTCACTCTATCCAGCCTTGTAACCCCCATCATACTTCTCAGGCATTTCGTCTCAAACACATTCAAACTTCTTCTCTCTTCCTCTCTTATGTTCCATTTTTCTGGCCCGTACAGTGCTATTGGCACAATCACTCCTTCATACAATCTCCTCTTAGCATCCATTCCCAAATGCTTATTTCTCATTACACTTTTTAATCCACCAAGGTATTTACTCGCTTCTCTCAATCTACATTCTACCTCCACCTCCACTCCTCCCTTTCCTACCACCTTTGTATCCAAGTACCTAAAACTACCCATTTCCTCCAGTCTCTCTCCCTTAATACTCATTTCTAGTCTGCTGCCACTTTCTCCCCTTGTACATCTCATCATCTTACTTTTACCCACATTTATCTTCAACTTCCTTCTTTCGCACACCCTCCCAAAATCTGTCACTAACTTCCTCAATCCCTCCTCTGATTTTGATATATATATATATATATATATATATATATATTATATACATACATATATATATACATATATTATATATATATATATATACGTACATATATATACATATATTATATATATATATATATATATATATATATATATATATATTAGACAATCTCCTTGACAGTGGCGCAGAGGATTCGAACCTGCTGCGTCTGGACCCAAGACAGGCTTCCATAACACCCGCCTTACACCGCTTGACCACCGACGATTAAAACCATAGGAACTCATAGTCAATCTGACTATCGAGATTGGGGAGGGCGCTCACTGCTCCCCCATATAGCACCCTTTTCACACTATGGCTAATCGCACTCGTGGGAGGGGTAAGGACCGGAACGAATCCATTTCACGCTTATCGCCAACGTAACTATATGAGAAATTCGCTAGTAAACAGCGACATCAATCAGACAATCTCCTTGACAGTGGCGTAGATGATTCGAACCCGCTGCGTCTGGACCAAGCTTCCATAACACCCGCCTTACACCGCTTGACCACCGACGATTAAAATCATAGGAACTCATAGTCAATCTGACTATCGAGATTGGGGAGGGTGTTATATGGGGGAGCAGTGAGCGCCCTCCCCAATCTCGATAGTCAGATTGACTATGAGTTCCTATGGTTTTAATCGTCGGTGGTCAAACGGTGTAAGGCGGGTGCTATGGAAGCCTGTCTTGGGTCCAGACGCAGCGGGTTCGAATCCTCTGCGCCGCGGTTAAAGAGATTGTCTGATTGATGTCGCTGTTTACTAGCGAATTTCTCATATATATATATATATATATATATACATATATATATATATATATATATATATATATATACACAAACGATATTGCTATCCCCTTAGGACAGAAACGCTGGAAAATCCACTGTACGCCTTGTGAGTATTTTCTCTTTCTTTTAGGGGAAGATAAGAATGTCACTACAGAGAGAATCTTTTTGCTTTGACATTTGTTGTGTATTGGCACGGAATGCTATGCTTTTGGATGCCTCGAGAGTGTGTCCTTACTCTCATTTTCTCTTTCTTTGTGCCTTTCCTTGTGACACAGGAAGACACAAAAAAAAAAAAAACACAGAAAGATACACACACAGAGGCTCTGGGAAAAATCTGCTCTGTTGGGCAAGTTGTGTGTGTGTGTGTGTGTGTGTGTGTGTGTGTGTGTGTGTGTGTGTGTGTGTGTGTGTGTGTGTGTGTGTGTGTGTGTGTGTGTGTGTGTGTGTGTGTGTGTGTGTGTGTGTGTGTGTGTGTGTGTGTGTGTTGTGTGTGTGTGTGTGTGTATGTATATGTGTGTATGTGTGTGTGTGTGCGTGTGTGTGTGTGTGCGTGTGTGTGTGTGTATTTGTGCGTGTGTGTATATGTGTGTGTGTGTGTGTGTGTGTGTGTGTGTGTGCGTGTGTGTGTGTGTGTGTGTGTGTGTGTGTGTGTGTGTGTGTGTGTGTGTGTGTGTGTGTGTGTGTGTGTGTGTGTGTGTGTGTGTGTGTGTGTGTGTGTGTGTGTGTGTGTGTGTGTGTTAAGGTCACAGCAATACCCATAGATCGGGCCATATCTAACTCTCATTCGGGAATGTAATAATTGCCGAGCACGATTCTAGCACGTGATCCGAGACCATGGGCCAGAGTTTCGCCCATTTGGTCCAATGGGCCACAATTTGAGCCACTAACCCAAATCTAGTGGTAGTTGTAGATATTTAGTGATTTAATTCAATGTTTGACAATAGTTCCTCCGAGAGGAATGTCACATAGATCACGGCACAAGTTAAGTAGATGTACTCAGTGCCATGCACAAGGCGTGTACATGTACACCTGGGTACAGGGATTAATGGTACAATTAATTACAGTAGATGTACTCAGTGCCATGCACAAGGCGTGTACATATACTCCTAGGTACAGGGATTACTAGTACATTTAATTGCAGTAGATGTACTCAGTGCCATGCACAAGGCGTGTACATGTACACCTGGGTACGGGGAATACTAGTACATTTAATTGCAGTAGATGTACTCAGTGCCATGCACAAGGCGTGTACATGTACACCTGGATACATTACATACATTTAATTGCAGTAGATGTACTATGCACAAAGTACATGTACATGTATAATACTAGTACAGTTAATTGCAGTAGATGTACTCAGTGCCATGCACAAGGCGTGTACATGTACACCTGGGTACGGGGATTACTAGTACATTTAATTGCAGTAGATGTACTCAGTGCCATGCACAAGGCGTGTACATGTACACCTGGATACAGGGATTACTAGTACATTTAATTGCAGTAGATGTATTCAGTGTCATGCATAAGGTGTGTACATGTACACCTAGGTACAGGGATTACTAGTACAGTTAATTGCAGTAGATGTACTCAGTGCCATGCACAAGGCGTGTACATGTACACCTAGGTGTACATTTAATTGGATGTATCGTTTTCTTCCTACAAATGGAAATAAAGGGGATACGCTGTAAGGTTGCATGATGTCGCCATATTTTGTAAATATATATATAAGCTGCTTACCTTCACTAGAAAAAAAATGCAGTTGTATGTATGTAAAGGCCTTAGTTTCCGTCACAAGCGGGGGGTTGCTAGATCAGAATACAATTTTTACCGTGAGTCTCCCTGGGATGGAGTTTCATCGGCGCTTCTATCCTTATGGAAAATCTGACGCTGTTTTTCGTGGGAGAAAAGGGGGAGGGAGGAGGGGGAGAAGGAAAGGAAGGGAAGGGGGAAGGGGGGAATGGGAGATGGGTGGGGGGAAAATGGGGAATGGGAGAAAGGGGAAGGGGTAAAAGAGGAGAGGGAGGAAGTGGTGAAAAGTAAAGGGGGAAGGGGGAAGGGGAGAAGGAAAGGTGGGAAGGGCGGAAGGGTAAGGGGGAAAGGGGGAATGGGAGGAAGGAGGGAAGGGGGGAAAGTGGGTAAGGGTGACGGGGGAAGGTGGGGAGGGGGGAAGGTGGGGAGGGGGAAGGGGAGAAGGAAATGGGTGGAAGAAGGAGGATAAGGAAGGAGGGAAGGGGGGAAAGTGGGTAAGGGTGACGGGGGAAGGTGGGGAGGGGGGAAGGTGGGGAGGGGAGAAGGTGGGGAAGGGAGATATGGGGAGGGGAGAAAAGGGGCTACTCTCTCTCCCCACCATATCTCTTCCAGGCCCATTTATTCACCTCTTACAAAATACAGGAACTTGGTTGCGATATTCTTGTCCCCCGCGACAAGATTCGGTGTAGTTCTAAATCTAGAAGGGACATTTGTATTTGTACCAGTGTACTTATAATTCCTGTGTACGTCATTGTACAGTGTATACTTCATTGCACATTGTACAGATAGTACACTGCATGGCCGTTGCTACACACGATGCCATCGTGTGCTCTATGACCGTCGGGAGACAGAAGGTCATCGTGGTCCCTATGACATATCGGTTATTGGTCGAGCGACGTTCAGTATTGATTTTATTTTGATAATAGACAAATGATTTGTTTAGACGATTTTGCTCCCCCACCCCTCAGTTAAGAAAAAAAAAAAAAAAAAAAAAAAAATTTATATATATATATATATTTATATATATATATACATATATATATACATATATATGTATCAAGGACTACTATTACACAGGACGTGCACACCCAGATCCCTGGGTCCGCTAGCGGAGGCCATTGCTTTCTTTGTAACCTAACATTTTATATTGGACAAATATATCAAAACTAGAAACCTAACATTGTATATAGGACAAATATATCAACTATTGACTTATTCAATGCAGTATAAGTTAATATAAAATTTTATAGTGAAATAAGAAACTATTTCTAAGGCACTGTTATGCTTTGAAATGCCAATTCTAGCCTGACTTAACAGGTATTATTGTATGAAGTTAGTGGACACCAGGGTTGGCGATATATATATTTTTTTAATATATAATTTTTTCTTTATTTAAATCAGTTTTATTTTGATTTAAATAGATTTCTTTTTTTTATGGATTGTAAATATTGTGGGATTACTATCTGATATGCGATCTGATTGCTAAAGGACATTTCTGGCATATCAGTATAAGGAGCAGTGTTATACAGACTTACCCTAAGTATACAAGGAACGGTATAAACCTACATGTAGTATATATCACTGTGCAGCCCACAATAAGTTTCAACAAGATTCTTGCTGAAACTTGTTCTAGGTAAGCAGCTTCTC